>NC_139635.1:38767901-38812901 GCF_964638095.1 Poromitra crassiceps
CTTCACCAATCAGTGAGGACATTGCGATCAGTGACGGCACGGCAGGCGCAACCCATTTTTTTTAACCGCTCTCTCATTGGTGCTATGACCTGTCGCTCATTCAATTTCAAACGACTAGACCCGCCCTCAAATGGCAGCTGTGGCTGTAAAGCGGCACCGACTCATTTATGCAGTATGCGGAGTGCAGCGATTCAACGTAATATTTGAGTCTGGGGAGAGATTAAGTTGTCATGAACAGAAAAGCAAAACCAGACTGTAAACCGGTTTATTTCTGCTATAAAGTTCAGCATTTTAACATGGGGGGCTATGGGGAATGGCTCGCTTTTGGAGCCAGCCTCAAGTGGCCATTCAAGGAACTGCTTTTGGCACTAGCGTTGACAGCATTTTTCAGCACCGGAGGTTGCCGCTTGGGCTTATGTGGGGATCCATGACATGGAAACATATGAGAGCCTGTGTTGTTTATCTTCACCACCTCTCTCTCTCTCTCTCTCTCTCTCTCTGTCTCTCTCTCTCTCTCTCTCTCTCTCTCGCTCTCTCTCTCTTGCTCTCTCTCTCTCGCTCTCTCTCTCTGTCTCTCTCTCTCTCTCTCTCTCTCTGATCTATCTGTTGGCTTCTCTCTCCTGCCAAACCTAGTTGTGTGAGACAGGTGAGGTCAGGGGCTAACGGCGAAGCGTGAGTGGGTTGCCTGCTGCAGCCTTCAGCCAAAGAGCAGAGGGGAGGGAGGGGAGGGGGAGGGGGGGGGGCTGACGGGGGAGAGAGGAGAGCCAAGAGCGGCCAGGAGAGGAGGAGACTGGAGTGGATGGAGAGGGCAGCAGGAAGAGGAGAGTGCAGACAGAGAGAGAGGAGGGAGAGGGGAGAGGAGGAGATGATAGAAGAGGAGGTGAGAGGTGCAGATTACAGCCGAGCAGAGAATGGAGATGTAGCCTGGTCACCAGAAGAAGAAGAATAGCACTGTAGGTTTCTGCATATCCACGGATACGATGTGAACATTTCTGAACCAAAATACCACGTTGCATAATCATGTTTCTAGATATGAGTGTCTATCACAGGCATAGAGTCTGCTATTGAAATAGCACGGTGGCCACGGGGTGCATCACACTGGAGGGCCGTGTTCAACTCCCAGTCAGCATCAGAGCATTTCCAACGTCAACTGTGACACTTTTTTTTTTTTTTCTTTTTACTTTATTTAACCCGGCAAGTCATTAAGAACAAATTCTTATTTACAATGGCGACCTGACAAAAGGCAAGCCTCTTGAGGGAGAGGGGTAGGGACTAAAATAAATTTAATACAAATTTTATTTTAAAAGGACAACAGCACATATCCAACACATCCATTCGTTTACAGGTATTTGAGTGACAGGAGACATTACATAAGAAACATTATGCAATCTAGCACACAAGCAACAGACAAGTAGCTAGCAGACCAACATCGGGCAACAGAGCCGCACAAGCAGCAAGACAAACAGGCAAAAAGCAAAACAGCCACAGCAAAGCAAGGCAAGAACAAAAATGCGTCAGTAAACAAACTACAACCAGGGATCTGGGATATTAGTGGGTCGTGAAACAGCTGCATGTATCATCAAGAATGTCCACAATCAATTGTTTAAAAGCTAATTTGGGAATCAATTTGTCCAGTTTCAGTGTTTTTTGCAGATTGTTCCAGTCATTGGCTGCGGCAGACCGGAAAGACAACAGACCAAGTGCAGTATTTGTTTTGGGAGCTTTCAACAGAACAAGGTTTGCAGAGCGGGTGTTGTAGGGCGCAGATGCTTTTTGCAGCAAGTGACACAGGTAGGGGGGACAGACCAAGGAGGGTTTTGTAGATTAACATGAACCAGTGAATATTACGACGGGTGTGCAAAGATGGCCAGTTGACAGAGGAATACAGTTCTGACACATGTAATGTTTTTGTTAAGTAAGCCTAACCCAAACCATCATCCTGATTCCTAAACATAACCAAGCTGTTTGACTTGCCTAAACACAACCAAAGTTGTTAGACTTTGTTTATTTCTGTTTAACATGGGAAAGGCCTATTTTTACCCTCCCCCCCATTTACGCAGATGTAAAATGCCACGTTTTATCAACGTATTTTGCAAACATTTTTGTTTCAAATGTAGTAGGTTGATATTCTCCAGAGGTCTGCAGGCCGGTAAAATGCCAATGTGTTATTGTGGAGATTGGGTTGGGAGATGAGGAGAGATGAGTCTGCCACTCCAAAGAGGAGGCTGGCTGATAAAGTGTCTTCTGCTTGTTCAGTTAGCAGACAATTACAGACAGCCGCGGAGCAGATGTCCGCTAACTCTATAACGTCTTTTCTGCAAGTATACGTTCGTTGCACGTGTACCCCCCCCTTCCCCCGCAAACGCCTGTGCTTCCATCCGCATGTGTGAATCTGTTTCCTTGTTTACGTGCGGCTCTATTGTGCGCGTCAGTGTGTGTGTGTTTGCGCTTACGCGAGCATTTGGAAGTCTGCGTGTGTGAGAATTTGCAGCAGAAGGACAAAATGGAGTCTGATCTAACTCATGGAGTCTAACGAAGTGGAACCGCTCCAGCAGCTAAGTGCTGAAGTCGGAGATGAGGAACATATTGTCCGGCTGTTGTGCTGATAGAGAGCTTTGTTCCCATACTCAGAGACAGCTGGAACAGGCAGGGATAGGGAGGGAGTACTGGATTACATGCTGTGGGTTTACAGTAATCAGATTACAGGGAGGGAGTACTGGATTACATGCTGTGGCTTTACAGTAATCAGATTACCAATGGATTACCAGAAAATAAAGAAAGATATAGCACAGTCACTCAACAAACACTTTCAATTATCATAGTTTCTTGAGTGTAAAGTGGGAAACTGAAGACCCTTATTATTATTATTTTGTCTGATTCTCCCCCCCATTTTCTCCCTCATTGTACTTGGCCAATTCTTCCCCCTGCTGCCCCGGTCGCTGCTCCACCCTCTGCCGATCTGGGGAGAGCCGTAGACTAGCACCATGCTCCCTCCGACACATGCGCAGTTGCCAGCCGCTTTTTTTCACCTAACAGCGGGAGTTTCACCGGCAGGAAGTACAGTAGCACGTGGGAGGATCACGCTATTCCCACCAGTTTCCTTCCCCCCCGAACAGGCGCCCCGACCGACCAGAGGAGGCGCTAGTGCAGCGACCAGGAAACATAACCCTCAATCCGGCTTCCCACCCGCAGACACAGCCAATCGCGCCTGTATGAACGCCGCTCGACCAAGCCGGAGGTAACACAGGGGCTCGAACCTGCGACCCTCGTGTTGGTAGGCAGGGAATCTACTGCTACACTACCCGGAAGGCCCCGGAAACAGAAGATCCTTTTAATGTTAAGATACCTTACATTTAGCAAGTTTTACAACTCCTTAGCTTTGCAAGCTGACAGCAACTACTATACAGTAACATTACCCTACTATCATTAGCTGTATCCATTATTGTCTTTTGAGCTGCTGTGTCTGCCGTTTTGCGGAGATATTTACAAAGATAGAGCTACAGATGTTTACAGTAGCCATGCAACCGCCGCGCTCCGGTATGCGAGCTGATTGGCTAAACTACTTGCCATGTTGTATTGGATGGTAACTGTCTTGGACTATTTGGAAACATGACATGTCGTCAGTGTTGCAGCCTTCCCTGTGTTTAGCAGTGAGCGTGATGTTGCTACACATCCACATAACGACACTTAGATGAAGGTACTGGAAGGCAAGAGGACATCTTCTCATTTATCACATCACGACTGGCACATCATAACACACATTTCAAACGTGGCATAAAACAGCTTCACTGCTCATTTCCTTGTATATAGGCTAGAGAACATTGTTTTACATCATCATCATTTTTTTTTTTTTTTTTTCATTTAGAGATAATGTTTAATTTGTCATTGTGTTAAGTTGGCAAGCAATGTGTTTTAATTAGGAAGCATAGACGCAGAATTCAATTACTTACACTAAGATAAAGATCATTTTGCTGTCGGGCAAATACAATGACAGCATGAGAGAGAGAAAAAGATTCAATAATTACAATTCACAATCACACGGCGATACTCCAATATTGTGATTTGCATGTTTTTTTTTTATGACGAATGTTGTCAATGTATGTTACATGTCGGCACGCTATGGAGAGAACGGTTCGGAACACGCGTGCGCGCACGCACGCACGCACACACACACACACACACACACACACACACACACACACACACACACACACACACACACACACACACAGTGTTAGAGAGAGGGCAGAGGAGTGGGACTTGTTGCAAACCTGGGTCCGGCACACCTGCACTGCTTACTTCAGGGGTTCCCAACCTTTTGTAGCTTCTGATCCCACTTTGACGTCACAAACACCTATAGGGACCAGACATTCAAATGTCGGTACAACATCGGTAACATCATCAATGATGTCACTTGTAAAGCAGCGTTCACACCGACCTATTCAAGTTTGTCGCTGGCGTCGAGTTTACATACAAAGTCAATGCAAACGAGCGATTGAGCGTATATTCGCCTGGGAGAATAATCGCTGGGCGTCCGAGCGGCAGAGACAGAGCGACAGGGAGAAAATACGCTCGTCGCTCGAGATGAAATGTCCCAACTCGAGCGAAAATACGCTGGCATCAGTCGCTCGCTGTTCAATACTGATTGGCTGCTGTGTGAGAGCGAGTCAAGGATCACTCTGGCTTGGAACAAACCGCTGGTTTATTGTGTGGCAACAAACCACATTGACAGGCTGACAGCTGACATGAAGTGAAGTCTGTACTACCGGTATGCAGCTCGCATTAGGAGCACGCTGATAGGCTTAGCTTGTAAACAATGACGGTGGCTCGTAGTGGACAAACAGCATGACATTGCGTAACGTTATATCCCCCACATGTCCGTCATTTCGTGTGCCTGTTGATGAGCGATTTAAACAGAGCGACAGAGCGATTCCAAAGGGTTGACTTGAGCGACAGAGAGAAAAATAAATATCTTGGTGTGAACGCCCCTTTACTGTACTAGGCATCTCTAGTACTGATGATGTCATCAGTGGGACAGACAGAGAAACAAACAGACATGCTGACTTTTTTTTTCCGCAGAATCATGTATTGCAGCATGTATGAGCTTGGTGTCTGCTGTGACAAATTGTGTGTGGGGTTTAAGAGAAATGTTTTTCTTTTCTTTTCTTTTTCTTTTCTTTCATAGAAATTTCAGGCGACCCCATTTAAATTCCAGGCGACCCCACTTGGGGTGTAGTTTTTAGTTTAGTGTTAGTCACTATAATGACCGTGCAAGGAGATAGTTTAGGCCTACAGTATGCACATACTGTACAAAACTCTGCTGTCTAATAACGCAGAAGAAGCATCCAATGAAGACGTCCAGAGTCAGAGTTGCGGGAAATATCGGTTTGTAAATGCAATGACAGGGTTTCATTGAGTCGGTGAAATGCGGACACTGTATGTATGTGCAGGCACATGCCATGGGCATGCATGGGTAGACCAGCACGGGCACACACCTACGCTCACACTCGCATGCACACACACACACACACTTGCATGCACACACACACACTTGCACGCACACACACACACACGCACGCGCACACACACACACACACATCAAAGGCGCGGAGAACAAGGGCAGCCAGTGGTAAATCTGCAGTCTAGCAGACAGCAGCTGTGTGAGCCACGTTTTCCTGCCTCAGCAAAACAGCCATTTCCCTCAGTTTGATTTCATCACAAGTGGAGCCCTAAAAGAGATCTCAGGGAATGAATGAATGAATGAATGAATGAATGAATGAATGAATGAATGGTCTGTCTGAGTCAGCTTAGTGTGAGCCATCACTTGGGCCGTTTATGGCAGTTTGGAGGATGAGGATTGGGTCAGTAGGGAGTTGTATATGAGTTGTATATGCCTCTGGAAATGTCTTATTTAAAGGCCGAAAACAGCGGATCTGCACCATAAAGTCTTCAAATGAATAATCCGAGCGTGGGAGCGCCAAAGATTTTATTGACCATACTTAATTTTCATTATATCATCTGCATTTCATTATATCATCTGTATAATAAAGCGTTATTTTATTTTGATTCACTTGCCCCTCCTGATTGAAATGGTCTAATAAAGTCTGAAGCCTTGCGGACATGTTGAAAAAGCACAGTTGCAGTCTTTTGAATGTCTCTTGTTCACAAAAATGAATAAATATGACAGTAGGAGAACGCCCACACACTCGTCTGCCCTTTGATAAATTGGAGTGAATCTCACCCCGATGTCCCTCTGCCCTTACCTCCACCTCCACTCGCCCAACTCCTCCCCCTTTACCCCCATCTGATGTCCTCCACTCACCCAACTCCTCCCCCTTTACCCCCATCTGAAGTCCTCCACTCACCCAACTCCTCCCCCTTTACCCCCATCTGAAGTCCTCCACTCGCCCAACTCCTCCCCCTTTACCCCCATCTGATGTCCTCCACTCGCCCAACTCCTCCCCCTTTACCCCCATCTGAAGTCCTCCACTCGCCCAACTCCTCCCCCTTTACCCCCATCTGATGTCCTCCACTCACCCAACTCCTCCCCCTTTACCCCCATCTGAAGTCCTCCACTCACCCAACTCCTCCCCCTTTACCCCCATCTGAAGTCCTCCACTCACCCAACTCCTCCCCCTTTACCCCCATCTGAAGTCCTCCACTCACCCAACTCCTCCCCCTTTACCCCCATCTGAAGTCCTCCACTCGCCCAACTCCTCCCCCTTTACCCCCATCTGATGTCCTCCACTCGCCCAACTCCTCCCCCTTTACCCCCATCTGATGTCCTCCACTCACCCAACCACCCAATGCCATTCATTACAGGTTGTGACCCACCTTTGTGTTGTGACCCCCTCCCCCCATGTGTTCTTCTGTATTTTCTAATCCTGGCCTACATGATCTGTTTGAGTTGAGCCAGGCCAACATCCACTCTTCTGCACAGAGATTTAATTCCACAGCGGGCCAGGGGGAGGGGGGGAGGGGGAGGGGGGGAGGGGGAGACCAAGGTCGTTCCGAGGGATGAAATTTCAACATTTTATTCTTCTCGGTGGGAAGGGATACGCACAGGAGTGGGGTGTGTGTGTGTGTGTGTGTGTGTGTGTGTGTGTGTGTGTGTGAGAGTGAGAGAGAGAGAAGGGGAGGGTGGTCCATCACCCCCCTCTTATTCTTGGTTTTGTTCCTGCCAGAAGAGGAGTGTTGCTTTTTCATCATTCTTTGCCCTTTTCTTATTTTTACTCCTTTCCTCTCAGTCCTGCCTGGGTGTAATTCTCCCCCCCCCCCTCTCTCTCTCTCTCTCTCTCTCCCTCTCTCTCTCTCTATCTCCCCCCCTCTCTCTCTCTCTCTCTCTCTCTCTCCCTCTCTCTCTCTCTCTCTCCCCCTCTCTCTCCCTCTCTCTCTCTCTCTCTCCCTCTCTCTATCTCTCCCTCCCCCTCTCTCTCTATTCCTCTGTCTCTCTCTCCCTCACCCCTCTCTCTCTCTTTCTCTCTCTCTCTGTCTCTCTTCCTCCCTCCCTCTCCCTCCCTTTCTCTCTCTCACACATCTCCTTTGGCTGGCTTAAGTTGTGCTGCTGTCAGATAAGACAGCAGATACGCAGTTTCCTTCTCAGACTTGGCCTTTCTGTATGACGCATCCAAAAATATTCAAATCGGTTTTTGCCGTGATGTCATCAGAAGGTTTGGGAGTGATGTCATCAGAAGGTTTGGGAGTGATGTCATCAGAAGGTTTCGGAGTATTGAAAAAAGAAAAAAAAGCTTGCATTTAGTTTCAAGAAATCGGTTTCCAAATAAATAGTCAAACATTCCCACGTTTGTTTGTTTGCCATATGCAGTTGTTACTCGTTTAGTTTGGTCGCTTTGCTGCTGCGTTACCACAGTGCTGTTGCAGTGGTAAAAGTGGGGGCTTGTTATTTATTGACGTTTGTCATTTAAATGTTGTCTTTGTTCTTTACAAAAGCCTCACTGCCTAACGCTGCAGTGGTGCCACGGCAATCTGGTCAAATGAAATGAGCAACAACTTTAAAGCGTCAGGTAGGCTACTTTATGTAAGGGATAATCAACTCCTATGTGTGCATTATACCATTTTAATGCACGACGTGGAGGCAAATAACCCCCCGATGCCACAGGCGCACAGGTTGCCTCGGCGAAGTGCATTAAAGTCGTATAACGCACACTCATACCATGGTCATTTAACAACAATATCAAATAAAAGCATTTGCAAATTTTTGGTGCAAGTTATCAATCAAAATCTAAAGTTTTTCACCAGCTATAACTCTGTTTACCTACTCTCGTAACTCTCTCGTAAACTCTTGTAACGGGACAAGCCCCGTCTTTTATTGTCACACGAACACCACAACACATGCATGCGGCCACAACACACTTATGTTGACGGTGGCCGGTGAAAAGTGTCCTCTGCATTTAACCCATCCAGGCATGTCCTTTCCTCCGGGGGGCAGGCCAGGAGCAGTGGTCGCTTTCTCGTACAGCGCCCGGGGACCAACTTCGGATGTTGTCGTCACTGGTCGGATGACGATGACGATCTGATCTTCTGCATGTTTTTAGTGGGGGGGTTATATACGGAGGAACCCCCTGGGGGAGCACGGGGAGAACATGCAAACTCCACACAGAGAGAAAGGCCCTTACGACGAGATACCCCACCTGGGCAGTAGGCACTGAAGATATGGGGGGGAACACAACCACAGCGCCCACAGTGTCCCAGGCGAGAATCAGGACCTTCTGACTGTGAGGCGACAGCTCTACCACTGAGCCACCGTGCCCCTAGCAACACTTGGGGAAGCGACTAATACCTGGAACAAGCATAACCATGCTGTCGGCTTCTCATGCAATGGAAATGTTGTTTGCTGTTCCAGTACATAGGACGAACCTTGGATACGAGCTGGTGTGGTGCAGGGAAGCTTAGTCCGCTCAGCTCAAAGAAGCTGAGGTAGCGAGTTGAATAACGTTAGCTGTGCTGCTTGATTAAACAGCTGTGCAGGTTGGGGAGCAGATGAATTTACAGCATGTGATTAGACTTGAGCCGGACTACGTGTGCATTAAACGGTTTGAATGCACACCTGCCGGCCAATCAGAAACGAGTATTCACCCAGACCATGGTATACAATACTAATAAACCAATTTGCAACTGAAGTGTGGCCAGACTGTAATTGGAGTGTGAATGATGTGATGTCAGATGATGTCTCAATTCATAGCTGTGGTCTATTCAATCTGATCAGGTTGTGTGTTTTTACACATTGACGCTGGCCTATTAAGGAACATTCCGCTTCATAATTGAGGATGTTTGGACCTTTGATGGATGGACCTGTATTTAGTCCATGTGGGTGGACTGGATGGACCTGTATTTAGTCCATGTGGGTGGACTGGATGGACCTGTATTTAGTCCATGTGGATGGACTGGATGGACCTGTATTTAGTCCATGTGGGTGGACTGGATGGACCTCTATTTAGTCCATGTGGATGGACTGGATGGACCTGTATTTAGTCCATGTGGGTGGACTGGATGGACCTCTATTTAGTCCATGTGGATGGACTGGATGGACCTGTATTCAGTCCATGTGGGTGGACTGGATGGACCTGTATTTAGTCCATGTGGGTGGACTGTATGGGGCTAATTTGATGTTGGATTGAAGTGGAGCACTTGGCTAACGTCAGCGTTGCGTGAGAGAAACGTTGACGCTGACGTCGGTAATTCATGCATATACAGCCTAATCCCATGGCGACATGCAGATCACGCCTAATGATTTTTATATATTTATTTCTCACTATTGGGTTCTATTTTCAAAGACCTGCCCTTGAATATCAGTCACTGATTGAAAAAAAAAAACACTGTTATCTTCCAATGAAGCAATAGGCCCTTTTCACGGTGGCCATTTTGAGTTGAAATGGCAGAGTAAACAGAGGTGCAAGCAAAATAGTGATGAGGGTTTCCAACTTCCATGATTCCATGATTACTATCTTTATGTAGTTATGCATGCATCACATGTTTCACTGTATCTCTCTCTCTCTCTCTCTCTCTCTCTCTCTCTCTCTCTCTCTCTCTCTCTCTCTCTCTGTCTCTCTGTCCTGTCCTGGGATGGAAGTTGAAAGAGATGCTGAGGCTTGTGACTGTCCTTTGGGTGTGCCCCCCCCCCCCCCCCCCTCACACACACACACACGCACACAGACACACCCCGCCCCCTTTCCCAAACTTGGCACCAGACCAGGATGATAGGATGAGTTGTCATCGATGAGCGATCAGGCCGTACCTTCACAACATCCAACATGGCTGCTGATGCTCTGAGCTCCAAATTGACTCCTCTTATTCCTCTCTCTCTCTCTCTCTCTCTCTCACACTCTCTGTCAACCCTTTATCACATTTGTCTTGTTGTTATGAATACATTTGCAGTTGAAAATCCATTCTTTCTTTAATAACCAAACGGGAAAAAGCATTTTTTTTTTATCTGTTTTAACGGTTGTATTACAATTAAAAACAGGTCATTTCCAAGTTGAATGAAGGTTCATTAAGATTGCATTTTCTCCTAATAATTAAATTTGCCATTTCCCCCCCTCACTGCTGTTTTCTTTTATATATATATATATATATATATATATATATATATATATATATATATATATATATATATATATATATATATGTAAGGGATAATGTATATTGAGGCGGTGATTACGGGGGAAATAATGACCGACAGGTGGATTGAGCCCGACGCGTAGCGGAGGGCTTAATCGTTCACCTGAAGGTCATTATTTCCCAGTAATCACCGCCTCAATATACATTATCCCGCTTAGAACACGGCCTACAACTAAATCATTCAATAATCTGACAAAAATAATTATTCAAATATATTTTTTAATAGCGTTTTCAACGACAAAGCGGTTTCATTCGTAATTGGCACACAAGACACCACAGCTGCAACTGGTTGGCCTAATTAGTAGTGGCTTGCTGACAAAAGGCTCTTATCAACTGATTAATCCAGGTGTGGCAGAGCAGCGGTCGGTTGTCGAGAAATAATTATGACCGGTGAATATTGTTGATTGACCAATCAGAATCGAGTATTCAAGAGAGCCGTGTTCTAAATATATATATATATATAGGGCTATTTATAGTTTTGAAAGCTATATGCATTTGATGGCTTTTGATGAGAAACACCAGACTTATCATAGAATTGTCATTTTCCATAAATAGCATTAATTTCACAGTGGATTTGTACGTGCTTGGCAAACTGTTCTGTGAGTTTCTCTTCTTTTCATTAACTAGGGATTATTAGGCAAACTGTTTCTGGACTGTTAGCGGAGGGGGGGCTGCACACTCGTCCATGTACTGTAAGATACGGTGTGTGTGTGTGTGTGTGTGCGCGTGTGTGTGCGTGTGTGTGTGTGTGCGTGTGTGTGTGTGTGTGTGTGTGTGTGTGTGTGTGTGTGTTGAAGAAATGTTCTCAGCTTACAGAGTCTAGCTAGTGTGTGATTTAATGAGGACGTGTGACAGAAATATCTTTCCCATAGAGAGGCAGAAAGCAAGAGGCAGAGCGAGGCAGGGAGATAGAGAGAGAGAGAGAGAGAGAGAGATAGATAGAGAGAGAGAGAGAGAGACAGAGAGAGAGACAGAGAGAGAGAGAGAGAGATATCAAGGACAGTTGGCGAAACATCTTTGAAGTCAGCTGGGACGTCTTAGTGGTAAATCCATCACCATCCCCGACGTCTTCACATGCCTCAAAAAGCACTTGCTCCACTTGAGTCCATTTTAATTTGCAATCAAGTCTGAGCTGTGGTTCCTACATTTCAGGTTTTGTAGTTTTGCATGGAGTGTGTTTGTGTGTGTGTGTTTGTGTGTGTGTGTTTGTGTGTGTGTGTGTGTGTGTGTGTGTGTGTGTGTGTGTGTGTGTGTGTGTGTGTGTGTGCGCGTGCTGAATGTTAACACAATTGTTTCTTTTCCCATTAGCCTAAAGCAGCTACGAGCAAGATTTTCGATTGTTATTAAACAGTATAATTATAATATTGATGCATCACATCTTACCTATTATAGTAGCTGAGACCAAAGCCGTGTGAATCGGAGATTGCTCTCTTGATGATTATAGAGTCTGTGTCTGTCTAACCTTGCGTCACCAGGCTCGCTCTCTCTCTATCTGTCTACCGGCGGGCCGGATAAACCCGGAAGTGAAACGAAACGGTTTACGGCAGCTGCCTGCCTTCCGCCGTTTCGCTCTGCCTAGCAACAGACCATAAACAAGGAGAACGCCATGCAGGGGCTTGCTACTCTCACAAACATCTCTCGTTATATTCTAACAGTTTTTTTGGAAGTAATTTTGTTATTTTGTGGTTATGGCCGAAGTGGCTGCCGCAAACCGTTTCATTTCACTTCCTGATCTGCCCCGGCCGCAGACAGACTAATTGTCAAGACAACACTGGCCGATTCACTCGGGGTTCAAGCGAGACTACTCTGCGTTGGTCTCGTCTACTATTAGAGGTAAGATGTGATGCAGCGATATTAAATTTAGACTGTTTAATAACAATCGAAAATCTTGCTCGTAGCTGCTTTAAGACAATCGAATCAAAAGCCGACCCCCCCCCCCCCCCCACACACACACACACACACACTCCAAAGACAGAATCACACACTTGACTCATTTCAGCACATAGGGATTATTAAATTAAAGTTCCGAAGTATTTGACCCCGGGAACAGACTGCTATAAGTGACAAAGCAGAAAGACAGATAGTCCAGGCCCTATCTTGGCAAAAGCGGTAATTTAGCTCTTGCGCTCGGCGCTAAAGCTTTAAATGGGTGTGGTTATAGCGAGGATTATGCAGGCCACACTGATTGGTTTGATTAATATAAAGGCCAGAGTCTGGGCGTTACATAAATCACACCAATCAGATTCACTCTCTCACTCCCTTTATACCCTGAAAAGAGTGGAGAACCCAACACATATCTGGAATCAATCATATTAACAAAACATTTTCACCTCATAATGTTCACATAAATCACTCAAATGTTATTTTTTAATGTGCACTCCACGGAATATCAAACAGGAAGAACAAGAATTAACTGTTCATGCAAATGAATTTGAATGAATTTGCCAATGCATGCTGTATCGCCATCGCATCATATACCAATAACACTGTATTGTTTATCAAATGAAATACTCTGGTTATCTATTTTATTAACTGTTTATCCTTTCAAAATCATAAACGAGTTTGCCCATAACTGTCACCGCTCTGCTCCTTTCCACTCCACCATCATCCTCGCTCGCTCGCTCGCTCACACACACACACACACACACACACACACACACACACACACACACACACACACACACACACACACACACACACACACACAGATAGGGCTTATTGCATTGTAGCCTATATATTTTTTTATCTATTCTTCACTCAGTTTAGGCTAAAACATCCCATGTTGTGTCTAATATTATGTCCTCATTCTAAGCGTGCGCTTACCGTAATTAGACGTTTCATTCATCATAGGCTATAACATACACATCTAAAAATATTCATGTCTTTCAGTGGGGATGTGTGAGAATTTAATTCTAGCCTACTTCAATAGGCTATATCACAATTGTCCAATTGTCGGGTTCATCTGAATAGGCTATTGCATGCGTGCTTGGCAGGGAAAGGGGGTTGAGTATCGCTGGCCGACACAACTTTCTCAAAGTAATCTACTGTTAATATACCACAGACATGAAACTATATGGTCGCAAATTATGTAAGAAAATCACGACAAACAAATTCTCATTTATTTAAATCAAGGTGTGGGTTATTTCTGCAATGTCAGGCTATTTGAAAATCATCGCGGCATTCTGAAAGAGAGCCGCCATTGATTGACAGGTGAATCACCTGTCAATCAATCACCTGGTCTCTTTGCTCATGTAGGTCATAGAGGCACCAGTATTTCATAACCAGTTTAAAAGTTCCGTGTAGGGACTTAATTTTAATGTTAAACGTGTATGGCCCCGTTATTTTTATAGCCTAAGCCCCCGTTCACACCATACGCCGAAGCAACGCTCAACCTAAGCTCAACCTACGCTCAACCTACGCTGAACCCACAAGTTTCATTTAGGCGTCCTTGTTAACAGCCGAGGCCGTTCACACCACCCACGCTCACGCCTTGTTCAAGCGATCGTTCAGGATTCAGTCCTATTTTCCAAGCGTGCCGCGTGAAGCTTGAAGCTGCCAGGCATGAAGTCAATGAGAGTTGTGGGCAGGTTCAAGGCGCGCTGAGAGGAAAAGAGAAGGCTTCTTGTGTGAACGGTGAGGCGTCGGTTCAGCGTGTGCCTGCCTCAAGCTTCAGCTCTGCTACGTTCGGCGTCCTGTGTGAACAAGGGCTAATTCCTGGTATGGTCACTGTGATATACTGACTCCATACAGCACCAAAGTCCCTAAAGTCACTTCCCCTCCTGCATTCAACATACAACCAAGGGATTTCATCCGCCATTCATTTTCCATCTACAGTTTGTTAAAAGTTCTGTGTGTTAATTTTAACGTTACAAGCGGAGGGCAGATAATGCCGTCGCTATGACGACCAGTTGTGGGCGGAGGTGGGCGGAGGGGAGTAGCAGACAATGTATCAGGTCGACAATAGTAAAGGCGCGTTGAGACGCGCCGCACTATGTGGTACCATGTAGTGGAAATGAGCCATTAGTGCATACAGACCACATCCGCCCGTAAACATAGACTATAGTGCAATTACAACAAACGACAACCAATTAAACAAAACCATTGACGAGACGCATATAAAACCACATGCACAGTGCAGCAAGTCCTTAAAGTTAACGGAGGGAGTTGAGTCTTCTTATTGCTGTGGGAAAGAAGCTGTTTTTAAAGCGGGTGGATTTTGTGGCGAGTGACCTGAGGCGGGAGGGTCTGGAAGCAGGGGCGTTTCTACGGGTGGGCCTGGGTAGGCACAGGCCCACCCACTTCTTGCCCTGGCCCACCCCAAAAAAAAAAAAAAAAGTTTTCTAGAGGCAAACTTGCTGCTGCCTTGCTAGCTAATGGTTTTGTAGCTTAAAAACGCAGGGCACATCATCTCCAGAGTCTAATGCATGACTTCATGACAAATTTTGCACACTTCCCGCGCGAAATTTCGTCATGCAGTTGCCACACCAATTTTATCCAGGCCCACCCAATTTTATCCAGACCCAACCATAATTGAATTTCTGCCTACGCCCCTTTCTGGAAGAGCTGGTTAGCAGGATGGGAGACGCATCCCAGAGGGGAGGGTCTGGAAGAGGTGCTTAGCAGGATGGGAGACGTATCCCAGAGGGGAGGGTCTGGAAGAGGTGCTTAGCAGGATGGGAAACGCATCCCAGAGGGGAGGGTCTGGAAGAGCTGGTTAGCAGGATGGGAGATGTCTGAGATTATCTTTTTTTTTGCCCGTTTTGAAACACGCTGATGGTAAATGGATTGGATTGAGGAGAGGGCAGAACTGGTGATCTTGGAGGCCTCGGCTTAGACACAATGCGCTGTACTCTTGTCAGTGACTGTTTCCACACCAGACTGTCAAGACAGACTCCCATTGCTATGCAAAAGGGCTGGTGTGAGGCTTAACTGCTTCGCATCCCCTGGACTGAGTGGCAAAACCTTCCTGTCAAAATGCATTGGAACAAGTGTTGCTGTCCAGCGGTGAACAAGGGAAGACTAGTGAGGCGTTGTTGGAAGCTAAAGCATGTCCGCTCGGTCAAATTATCCTAAAGTATCCTATAAATCAATACAGAAATTAGGAGAGAGAGAGAGACAAAGAAAACGGAAATGTAGTTTGTGTACCTAAATGGTACCTTTGAAACAACATTTGTGTGGGTGAATCCATCAACTCTCCCCCGGTCACACTTTTAAATGTGTTCGAACATCATTTCACGGCCCTTTCAATCCATTTTGCATAATATAATTAGATTTTCCTTCAGCCTTTTTCATAATGATCACTGGCTGTGTTTTGTAGCTGAACATATTGCCTAGTCAGGCCTCCATGGAGCCCTTTGTCCAATGCATCTAAGTCACAATCTGTGATTTTATTATTCGCCTTTTATTTTTTACCACATCCAGCGGAGGTAGGCACTATATACCTTTTAAGTGTTTGACTCGTGCATGGAAAATTAGCTCGTTGGACGCTTAATAACAACTAGTTATAGTAAGTATCAATCTTTTTTCAGTGCCTACACTCTTTTGAGCTTGTGTTTACAGCAGTGCGTGTGTGCAGACAGCGTTGACATAAAGACACTCCTTGCAGCAGCGGAGCAGATTAAAACTTGCGTCGAACGTCACACCTTCTGCCTTGTTCCAACACACAGACGTCCTAATGAGATTGAGAAGGAAACCTTGTGGCCCAGGTGTTGCGCCCCCCTCAGTCGCAGTGGGACTGCAGGTTGGTAATGACTGCTCGTCTGGTGCACACGTCACGCCCCAACAGGGGGTTTCAAGATGGAGACGGTCACGCGTGGAAAAAATGCTGAAATTAAACCAGGCGTTGGATTAGTCACATGGAAATATGATGTGAGCGATTATGATGATGAGGGTGTGTGTGTGTGTGTGTGTGTGTGTGTGTGTGTGTGTGTGTGTGTGTGTGTGTGTGTGTGTGTGTGTGTGTGTGTGTGAGTGTGTGTGTGGGGGGGGTGGGTGGGGGGTTGTTTGTTTGCTGCAACATTTTATCATCCATCATGTTAGCTCTTCACTCAGGGGTGTCTCTCTCTCTCTCTCTCTCTCTCTCTCCAGGGGAAGGGAAAGAGCCAAATATCTGTGCACCTTAAAGCTGCAGTGCGTCACTTTTTGTACTTTGTCGCCCCCTTTTGGCGGTGAAGGAACGTGTGCTGCATTCATGCGCTGTTGCGGAAAACGAGCGCCCCGGTCGTTTCCTTTGCTCTTCATTGTCAGGCTAAAACTTGAAACGACTATCAACGTGTTGTTGAAACGCTCTGAGCAATAACATACAACACATCTTCTTATAGTAGCGTCCGCATGTTGTTTCACATGAACACTTGCTCATGAACACACCGAGGAAGAACCACTTCCCAGATCAGGACATCCAAGCAGCACGTGAATGCAGCATTCGTCTAGGCTACGCCGCCGGGGCGGTAAAAGAGTGGATAAATGGTTTAGAGTGTCAACACAGCCCCCACGGAATGACTCGTTTCACTTCAGAATTTGATACATTCAGTCCAATAACATTTGGAAGAGCCGCAGGACTGAATTTAATTCAGTCATATAAATACTGGAAAAATAGTCTTTCATTTGAAATACACAAAATACAAAACAAATGCTGTTTTTGGAAATTGTTATTATAATAACTAGAAAACAACATGGAAGATAATGCTTCTCTTGCAATATAATGTGTCACACTGTCACAAACTAAATGTTTGTTGCATGGTGAAAGAAAAATAAAGTATACAATCTATTTCTTAAATAACTCATGCTCAATGGTCCCTAAACTTATGTAATCTTATGTACCGCTTGAGCTGTTTTGCCATGTCAGTAGTAGTCTACCCCCTCACTCATGCGTGTTGATTCTGCTAACTTTGTTCTATTATTATTCAGGAGCAAAACATTTTTTTTTTTTTTTTTTTTTACGATATAATTTTTTTCTGACGATATCGTGACGTTTCGATATCGCGATATATCGTGCGACGATATATCGTGACACCCCTACTGAATTATTTATCCCAATTCAAGTTAGCAGAAGTTAGCAGAAGGCTAACCGAAGTAGGCTGTAGATTGAAATCTCCAGTCCTACAGGCATACAGATAGAGTATCCTATACCTTATCACTGCATTTTCTATGAAGTGGGCTAACTGTCCAGTTGTTGTCAGGCTTGGTGTGAGACGTGGATTTACGCGCGGATAGTTGATGGCCAAGACACACAACAGTTGTAAGTCAAAGGCGTGAGATGTCACAAGCACTTTTATTAAAACAAGACTGTGATCAAAATCAAATGCAAAGACACGGTTGACACGGCACAAAATATTGACACAATGAGATTTTTGATAAACAATCATCAGTCATCATGTGGATATAATGGGCCCTATCTTGGCAAAAGCGGTAATTCAGCGCATGTTTAACGCCGGGCGCAGCGCAAAATTGGAGGCGTGCCAAGTCATCTGCTGCTGTATTCTCCGGGCCCCGTAAATTGCCACTTGCGCACGGCGCAAACGGGATTCGGGTGGTCCTAACCCACAGGTGTGGCCTGGCAATACAGTTTGCATGCTGTAATTCTCTCCATGCGTAATTTGGACAACTCACAACAGCCATCGATTATATACCTGTTAAAAACATCTGTGATTTGCAGCTTTTAATTGATGCAATTCAGGTTCTTTGGTTGACTGGAAAATAGAAATGTGTTTGCAACGGGGAAACAGGGACATTTGGTTGACAATAATATGGCAAGTAGGCTAGTAAGGCTACAATGTCCAAGTTTTCTCAATTCATTTCCCATTAATCCCTCTTTGTAGCCTATTTGTTCCTGTTTATTTTTCCACTGAAAACCCGACAGGTCTGGTTGGGTAATTCGTTTCAGTAGAATGTATTTATTTTCTTTATCACTGAGAGCGAGGGCGAGTGAGCGACATAGCCGAGAGGGGCGGTTTGAAGAGAGAGGGAGATGAGAGCTGACAGATGGATGTAGGCTACTCAAAGGGGGAAATGATTGTACACTAATATTATAGTAGGATATCAATTATAGCATTGGTATTTAATCTGGGTGATGCAGTATTGTGTGTGTGTGTGTGTGTGTGTGTGTGTGTGTGTGTGTGTGTGTGTGTGTGTGTGTGCGCGCGCGTGTGCGTGCGTGTGTGGAGAGAGATAGAGAGAGGGGGAATAGAGAAACAATATCAGCATGTTTGTGAAACTTTACATGTGATAAAGGTTTTTCAGTGAATAATATCTGATTGCCTCACTGAATAATCTGCTGTTCTGCAATTTTAGCTGCAGAATTTGATGTCCTGGCGTTGGTGTTTTAATAGGACATCCGTGCGTAATGACGTATCCAAGGATTTCCCCTGCACTGCCCTGCACTGCGCTGCGCAGCGCGGAGGATAATGGTGCGCTCAAGCACAGCAGGGTAAAACCTGCCTTTCAGAGGTGTTAGCACAAAGAGTTGCGCGCATAGAGACAATAGCAAACGCAGCCACGCCTGGTTTAGCGTACGGCACACCCACAGCTGCGGCGAGGCGGACAAACCGGCGCAAAAACTGGCTGCTATCCTGGCCGGAGCACAAAATGGCAGTCTGCGCTCGCCCGACGATCGCATAGACACGGCGCCGGCCCGCAAGCGCAAAAAGCAGATAGCGCTTGTTTTGCACTTGACGACGATAGGGCCCCAGGACTACCAAATAGATAAAGGCAAATAATAGAACCGCAAGAAGAGTCTGGGAAGTAATCTAAGACAATATCTAGTCTCAGATCATCAACGATATGGGCCAGCCCTAATTTACATAAAGTCTTACCCTCCTGGCATGCAGGCTTTGTGTGTGTGTGTGTGTGTGTGTGTGTGTGTGTGTGTGTGTGTGTGTGTGTGTGTGTGTGTGTGTGTGTGTGTGGGGGGGGGGGGGGGTGGGGGGGTGCAGGGGGTTACTGCTACAAGACAGCAGTTTCCTGTTTCAACAAAATTAGAGACATTATCCCTCTACTCCTCCTGCATTATTGAGTAAAAAGGAATTAATCAGCTTCCTACCCTGCCGGGTCGAGAGTGTGTGTGTGTGTGTGTGTGTGTGTGTGTGTGTGTGTGTGTGCGTGTGTGTGTGTGTGTGCATGCGTGCGTGTGTGTATGCGTGCGCGTGTGTGTGTGCGCGCACGTGCATGTGTGTGCGCGCACACGTGTGTGTGCACACGTGTGTGTGTGTGTGTGTGTGTCACAGGAAGGAAGGTGAACGGTTTCAAACTGACAGCACAGCTGACACCACATAGTTGGAGCATTCCTATATTGTGTGTGTGTGTGTGTGCGTGTGCGTGTGTGTGTGTGCATATGTGCCACAATTGTGTGATATTTCACAGCACGCACACACACACACACACACACACACTCGCTCACTCACACACACACACACACACACACACACACACACTCGCTCACTCACACACACACACACTCACCCACACACAGACAGTTTTCTGCCATCCCACGCTGTGTTGTGATATAAGCTGCGGATGACAGTGTCAGGTGTGTGCTTATGGAGCAGATGGAAGCGAGGAGGCAGCAGCTCACGTTCAAACAAATGTATTCAAATGTATTCCGGATTTAAATATAAGTTTCATCAGCGTTATTGTTTGGTGTGGGGACATTTAAAGTCTCCAACAGAAGCTATATGAAGTTACAGAGCGTATGAGGGTTGGAGGATAGGACGGATATATTGGCTACCTGCGATTGGCCATCGTCGGTTGAGGTTTTTTGGGCGATTTTTGTCATTTTATAATTTGCTAATTTAATGGTCTGATTCAGAGCCGTGAATATAGAAGAGTCGCAAAATCTCCTTTCACTCCAATGGACCAGTTTTTTACTATCAAGAGTTCTGGATTAAGCAGCACTGTCGAGTTGCAGCAAAATGGACAGTTTGTGTTGTATTTTGATTTTTTTTATTATTAATATTTTTGTAATCAAATTGTACATTATCAGCTTTATTTTAGCATTCAAAAGTAGCGCGAGTCCCCTTCCTGGCTGCTAATGAGTCACACATTTTGGTCCTCCGCTGACGCCACTCTCTCTCTAAATTGCTCTGGTCTGATTTAATGGTAACTAATTAACATGTACAGCGCAGTTCAAAGCATGTATGAATAGGAGAGAGAGAGAGAGAGAGAGAGAGAGAGAGAGAGAGAGAGAGAGCTGTATGTCAGCAGGGAATGAGAGAGAGAGAGATAGAGAGAGAGAGAGAGAGAGAGAGAGAGAGAGCTGTATGTCAGCAGGGAATGAGATAGAGAGAGAGAGAGAGAGAGCTGTACTGTATGTCAGCAGGGAATGAGAGAGAGAGAGAGAGAGAGAGAGAGAGAGAGCGAGAGAGAGAGCGAGCAGATATGGGGGTTGCTACTATATGAAAACTTTTGTTTACCGCTCGGGGGGAAGTTCCATATATGCTGCAAATAATGCAGGAGCAGAGTGGAGCGCTCACCTGGAGAGGTACGACAGCAACCGCCTGGAGAGGCAGCATGACAGCCCAGATCTTTACATTTAAAATAACTGCCAAAGTCCGACTGCAACTTCAACACAAAGCAGCTCAACTGACGGCTTTACAGTACATTCTACACTTTTCTTACGCCGTGAGGAAAAAGCTCCGCTCCCTCTGCCTGTCTGTACTTCCTGTACATTCTCCAACATGATCTGCGTGTCGTCAGGCCCAATGTGCTCCAGCTCAGTGTGCTGCAAGAACAAGTGTTTAGTTGTTGTTGTTGTTGCACTCAATCTGTGTGGTGTTGACAGACCCATGCAGTATGACCTTGTGTCAGTTGACCATTGACAGCTTGACCTTCTGCTAAATTTGTCCGACGTGTTTCTCTCTGTTCCTGTGGGATTTGTCAAAGAGCATGCAGCGAGAAATGACTCATTCGTTAAGCGATGTACGATGTACGCAACTTTTTTTTCTTCTTCTTAAAGGTCCCAATTCGTGCAGCTGTAACCTCTTAAAAACGTGTGTCTCTGGTCCATAAAACATGATTCTGGATTAATTTGTCGAAAATATAGCAACCCCGTTTGTTGTGACGGAGTTCTCACTTCCTCATCTCGTCGCTTCCCAAGAATGGTCTGTTTCTATAATATATTCAGAACTAACAGTTCCCATTGGTCGCTGAGGGAGAGCCCGCCCCAGGCTCCCAGCGGCCAATCAGATTAGCGTCTGTGGACCAGCACGCTAGGTTGCGAGTTATCGCTAACTTAACGGTTACTACGCTAAAGAGGACATCTCAAAATGCCTAGACTTACCGAATGCACCGCCGCAGTTGCTGGATCACGTACAGTTGGCGTCGCTCCAGCTAGAAGTGTTAATTTTGTGGCTATAGACAAAATGGTGCAGGTAGCTTGTGTGAGAGAGACCCGTGCAGTATGCGTGAGGAAGCTCGTGACGTCCCAATCCCCCTCTGGGCAAACGAAGCGTTTGGGGGTGTGGCTTGAAGGAGACTGCAGGGGGAAGCTGTATAGGGACAAATCCAACTGTGGCAGTTCTGAGGTTGTGACCACTCATTACAGGGAGGGCTGACAGCAGTATATATGCATTTACAAGTAAAAACAGCTTTTGCACGGAATGGGACCTTTAATAATTCTCATTTTATTTAGAAAAGTCAGAGAACACATATACAGTATTTACTTCAGTTGGAACATTTTTTGCAGAGTAGAGTAGCCATTCACAATTTCACATTCAACATTAAACATTCATACATTTCGCGATTGTGCATAGGTGCATAAGCGCAACTTGGTTCCAATACAATCAAAGCATTTCTGCTACATTACCTGCTCCTCCCAAAACTTTTCCTGTTTTATATTATTTTACTAGTCGTAAAACGAACAAAGAAACAAAAAAAAAACAAGAACAAAGAACAGAGGGGACGCTGTACTAGTTTGACGAAGAAACATAAGAGGTACAAGGTTTTATACAAAGTCTTGTCTTTTAGGTGTTATAAACTCAATCCACTTTTCCCAAATCCTCACACATCTGTCCTTTTTGAGTCTCCGCGAAAACATAAGATGTATACGCAACCGTAGCGTAAGATGATACCGGCAACAACAAAAAATCTCAGAAATCAGGCCCGATTACGCAGCACCAAAACGCTTCTGCAAAACTGCGCCAAATCATTTCTCTCCGCCCTCTCTGTAAACAGTGTGCGCGGCGCAGCGGCACGCGGAGGCGAAACATCGTGATTAGCATATCTTAGCAAAGACGGGAGGGGGGGGGGGCTTATTTCCTAGGTAACGCGGATGCATAATTCTGTTAGTTCACCTTTAGCGCTGATAAGCGTGCGAGCGAAAGAAGCGCCGCGCATCCCCGTGGGACGGTGCGAGCGTGGTGATCAAATCTGTTTGACTACAGTTCCATTTCACCACGGCTTCTTTGTTGCAGCAGCTGCCGAGGCGCGGCGCTCCCTCCCACCGCTGGGCGGCTCGGCGCCCCCTACAGGAACTCCAGTCCATATTCCCTCCTCAAAGCCAGGCACGCGCGTCACTAACCTGAGGCTTGGATTCCATTCCGCAGGGTTAAGTGTGTGTGATTAGGATATGGAGCGCTTACTTTTGCATGAGCCTTTCAATTAAAACTGAGTCCAACTAATCCTGAGCATCAAGCATTGTACCGGCACAGAGAAAGAGTCTGATGACAGAGTGTATCGTCCTTAATTAGTTCATATTAGCTTCAATATGTCCAACTTTTCACGACAGAAGCTGCTCAATATCTGGATTTGAATGGAAATCCATTGCTGGATTGATTTGGACTTTTGCACATGGCTACCCCCACCGTCACCCCCTCACACACACGCACACACACACACACACACACACACATACATGCGCGCGCGTGCCCACGCACGAACACACACACACACACACACACACACACACACACACACACACACACACACACACACACGCAGAGCAACAACCGAGTATCCCTCTCTCCTCTGGTGGGTAGTGGTAGCTGGTGCCATGCTACTCAATTGCCCCCTACTGGCCAAAAACGGCCACAGCAATATGCTGTTATGTGTTTCTTTTCTTTTTTAATTTTTCTTGCCGGGAGAAAGAGTGTATGCCTCCTGCACAGTTTGTCTGGATATACTGTAATAAAGCCTTGAGGGAGAGAAGGAGAGAGGGAGACGGGGATTTCTATTGAATCATGAATATGAAATATGACACCAAACCGATACCCCCCCACACACACACACATGCGCGCACACACACACACACACACACACACACACACACACACACACACACACACCGAGCCCCCCTGTTTGCTAACCGAGCTGTATCAGTTCTTCTAGTTTATTCTCGTGTCTAATTATCCCTCCAGCAGGCAGGGAGAACGGGAGACTCTCCATTCTATTCTTTTGTTTAATTATGTCGGAGGGGAGGAGGAGAGGAGGAGGAGAGGAGGAGGAAGAGGAGGAGGAGGAGGAGGAGGAGGAGAGGATGAGAGGATGAGGGGGGGAAGAGGAGGGGAGACTCTAGTCTAAAGAACAGTGCTTCTGGCTTCTCACGGGGGGTTCCACTCAGTATGCATAAGACGCGCCCGCTCTGAATCTGGCATATAGGCAGGAAATTTTTCAGAATCACTTTGGGCATATTTTGAAATATCGAGACAGCAGAAATCACTTTCCAACTGCTCATATCTATACAATATCCTGTCGTGGGACATGACTAGTGAATCTGCTGCAGACGTGACAGCTGTCCATTTCTGACTAGGTATGTTCCAAATATGAGGTGGTTTTATTGCAGAGTATCTGGCATGACATGAACTCCAGGTTCTTGCAGTATGGAGGAGAGTTGGAAATGTGTGACTCTCATGATCAGAGCGTATCCACTATGTATATCATGTACGGGGCGGCTGTGGCTCAGGAGGTCGAGCGGGTCGTCCACTAATCAGAAGGTCGGTGGTTCGATCGCACGTCAAAGTGTCCTTGGGCGAGACACTGAATCCCCAAATTGCTCCCGACGGCTGTGCCAGCACCCTGCGTGGCAGCTTGGCCGCCTTCGGTGTGTGAATGGGTGGCACAATGTAGGCACATTGTAAAAGCGCTTTGGATAAAAGCGCTATATAAATGCAGTCCATTTACCATTATCATCACATTTGGATCATATCTTGGAATATTTGGGCAATAATATATCTGGATTCTTAGGGTTTTGCGCAGCGTACATCCTCTTATTGGATGATGGTTATCCTCGGGTGTCCTGCAGAAACCTTGTATGTCCGCAGTTGCCTTTTAAGGGATCGGGCCAAATCCTCCACCCAGTCTAAACCCCAGTCAGAACCTCGGCCAGCTCCCAGCCGGGCCCCCCCACATCCCTGCAGAACCTGGGCCAGCTCCCAGCCAGGGGGGAATAGGAGGGTAGACGCATCCAAACTCAATTTACACCCCTTTTTATTTGTGAAATAGTGTTTACCCACCTTCTCCTTCTTCTGTTCTCTTTCTTTTTTAGACGTCCATAAATCTTTGTGACAGAAAGTCACAGTATTGCATCATCTAAATCATATCATACGGTCTTTTGATGGCGGCCGGGACTCAATTAAATGTATACTTTTTCTCAGAATTGAATTGATTTTCTCGTTGGTTTCTTATTGCTATATCGGCGGCTGCGATGCTTTACGACGGCCATAGTTTACCCCGGTGTTTTTATTAACCGCTACATCACCGCCGCCGCAGCTTCAACCTGTTACTCATCACCTATAAAGTCCCCCCCCCACCCCCCACCCACCCACTTCTTCCTTTATGAACTCCGGCACTAACAGCACCCCCACCCCCTGCTGCACAGTGTCATATCCGCCGATGCAAAACCCACTTCAGCACAGTACGTTTCTCCATAATAGCGCTAATGACTAGTACTACAGCTAATTATAAAAAAAAATAAACTGATTTCTTAACGGGTTGACGCCCGTGTACGTTTTTCCATTCCGCGGTGCATAATCAGTGTCTTGGTATTTACCCCGCGGGGAGATGGTGCCATGCTTGCCAGTTAGAAGGAAAGAAATAAACAAACAAACGGCGAAATTGGAGTTTCATGTACGCCGTCGTTTCAGCGGGAATCCAATCATATATCATTTTACGCACGCCGGGACACCTTTAGAGCTCCAAGCTCTTCTGGATCTGTGTGACATTTACCTCCAGACAAGCTTGTCCTCCTCTCGTTTCACACGCTATAACCACATAATGTCATGCAAGTGTGAAGGAGCGGGGGGGGGGGAACTAAGCTAAGAACGCGTTCTTCTCTTCCTCCTGGTACAATATGGGCTTTGATTTCTCTCTTCCTCTTCTTCGTTTTCTGCCTTCACACACACACACACACACACACACACACACACACACACACACACACACAATGTAGGTGTCAGTGGATTGGTACAGATGCAACCCATTATGCGAGGGGGGCGGGGTTAATGGACTCAGATTTGCTGTGTAGGTTATTTTCGAGGAGGGGGGGGCGGGGTTAATGCAGTCAGATTTGCCGCGTAGGTTATTTCTACAGATACCTGTGGAGATCTTAAGTCAATAATTATGAGCGGAGGGGTGGCCGAGCGGTTACAGAGGTCATCTTCTGACGGGGGGGGGGGGGGCAATAGCCAGCGCACATCCATTTCCAAAACGACCCCGAGAAAGACACTTATCTGCTAAGAGGGCCCATAAACATCTGACCTCTCTGAGGGCCATGTGAGGAAAATGACTTCCTGGTTACAGCGTGAGTTATATGGTAATCAGCAGGCCCGGCCGGTCTGAAGAATATCAGCACAGTTCACTCGCATCATGTTCAAAACGTCGGAGGAAGTCTTTGACCGCATGCTGTGCAGCCAGGGAGCAGCGGGTTGAAGATCTGGGATCTGACGTAACGGTTTCCTCACTGAGCAAACAAATTGTGTCTTAGGCCATGTTCAGACTAGGAGGCCAAATCTGATTTGTGAACTTTAATGACCTATTAATGATTCTATCCAGATTGGTTTTATGAGTCTGGACGCTCCGAGTCTGATTTGTGTCACTTGTCCCAAACAACATAGGGAGGTAGTTTCCAATCTGCTTTCGACTGATGTGACTTCAGTGTGGACGCGCTGATCACCCAAATCAGATTTGAGAGTGTCTTTTGCAGGGGGCGGGGACTTGAAGAGCAGAGAGCTGACATGCAAAATCTGCCAGAAACATTGTATGTTGGCTCATTGGCTCATTGTATCTGGACACACAGATCCGACTTGAACACTTGCCCAAATCAGATTTGTGGCAGTGCGGACACACTCCCAAATCAGATTTGGGAAACCAATCAAGATAATGATGATTCATGACTTTAGCAGCAAATCAGATTTGCCTGTAATGTGAACATGGCGTTATTGTTGAAATCCACTTTGAACGCCTCGGAAACGGGAAAACTCTTCAAATGGCCTATAGTAGGATTTGCCCATTTGGACCACATGTTGCTCTTATTTTGATATTTGGTCTTTGTATCTTACAGTAGAAGTAGCATACTTCAGCATACAGTACAGACATGGAAAGTCTCTATATGTTACAGTAGAAGTAGCATACTTCAGCATACAGTACAGACATGGAAAGTCTCTATATGTTACAGTAGAAGTAGCATACTTCAGCATACAGTACAGACAAGGAAAGTCTCTATATGTTACAGTAGAAGTAGCATACTTCAGCATACAGTACAGACATGGAAAGGCTCTATATGTTACAGTAGAAGTAGCATAGTTCAGCATACAGTACAGACATGGAAAGTCTCTATATGTTACAGTAGAAGTAGCATAGTTCAGCATACAGTACAGACATGGAAAGTCTCTATATGTTACAGTAGAAGTAGCATAGTTCAGCATACAGTACAGACATGGAAAGTCTCTATATGTTACAGTAGAAGTAGCATAGTTCAGCATACAGTACAGACATGGAAAGTCTCTATATGTTACAGTAGAAGTAGCATACTTCAGCATACAGTACAGACAAGGAAAGTCTCTATATGTTACAGTAGAAGTAGCATACTTCAGCATACAGTACAGACATGGAAAGTCTCTATATGTTACAGTAGAAGTAGCATAGTTCAGCATACAGTACAGACATGGAAAGTCTCTATATGTTACAGTAGAAGTAGCATAGTTCAGCATACAGTACAGACATGGAAAGTCTACAGTGTATATATGTTACAGTAGAAGTAGCATAGTTCAGCATACAGTACAGACATGGAAAGTCTCTATATGTTACAGTAGAAGTAGCATAGTTCAGCATACAGTACAGACATGGAAAGTCTCTATATGTTACAGTAGAAGTAGCATAGTTCAGCATACAGTACAGACATGGAAAGTCTCTATATGTTACAGTAGAAGTAGCATAGTTCAGCATACAGTACAGACATGGAAAGTCTCTATATGTTACAGTAGAAGTAGCATAGTTCAGCATACAGTACAGACATGGAAAGTCTCTATATGTTACAGTAGAAGTAGCATACTTGAGCATACAGTACAGACATGGAAAGTGACACTTTTGAAGTTGGGTTCACGGTGGACTTCAACATGGCACTTTCTATTTCTGAAACATTCCAAAGGGGGTTTTGAAAAACAAAATCAAACTTTTGAGTGGCCGTGTCTGCGGGTGGCAAGCCGCATTAAGGGTATGTGTCCTGTTCGCTGCATTAGTGCCGCCTCTGGTTGGTTGGGGGTGTCTGTTCGGGGGGGAGGGGAACTGGGGGATAGCGTGCAACATGCTACGTCCTGCCGGTGAAACGTCAGGTGAAAAGAAGTGACTGGCGGCGTATTGGAGGAAGCATGTGCTAGTCTACAACTCTCACCAGATCGGCAGAGGGGGTGGAGCAACGACTGGGACAGCAGGGTGAATTGGCCAAATACAATTGGGGAGAGGGAAAAAAGGGGGGTTGAAAAAACGTGATAAAAAAAGCGTCTACTTTTCACAGAGCTCTTTTTTGTGCCCTAAGAATGGAAGCTATTGCATCAGTACCCCTGTGTTCAACAAGGATGTGTGAAGATTTTCTGAGAGATCTTGAATGGGTCGCATTGGATGTAAGATGTAATTAAGTGCAAATAATTTGCAGCAACATCTTGAGGCCTCTTGGGCTACAGTACATAATTAGATGATAATTAGAATTTAAAAACATAATAAACTCATCAACATGAAAATAATATTCTACAAATGTGCTCTGTTGAAACGTTTCTATCTCCCTTGATAGAAACACATTACATTTTGAATTCATTTAATGATTTAATCGCAATGTGTGTTATAAACTAGGGATGCACGATATGGATTTTTTTCCCCAGCTGATACGCTAACCGATGACTTGCTTCTCATGGCCGATAGATACCGGTAATTTCACATTTGTGTACCGTAGTTAAAAAAAGAAGTTCAGTAAAATATATTTTAAGCACACCTGAGGGTGAGAAAGAATGTTGAAAAATGTAGTGAGCAAAGTTGGATGATCTAATATTCCATAGCTCTGACCTAACCAAATCTAACTGACATCACTACTGTTAACACAATAAAAAGAAAGAACACTTCTGATTCTTCAAATGTAATTTTTTTTTCTAATCATACATGTCAATGTATTAAATACAGGTTATTAGCAGTAAAGTGCTTACTTAATACAAAAATAAAGGCTTTCATAGAACCGAAAGCCTATTGCTGCTGAGTCTGCAGATCAAACACAATGACAAAAGGCATAATAGTAGTAGTGGCCCCTATGCCATTTTATGCTTAAAGGTATCGGGGAACAGAATTGTGGACCAAGGCAGCTCAGCAGACAAAGTAGTAAACAAAAATAAGAAGGGAGCTCCTTGAATTTTTACAAGAAAAGTATTTAATCCCGAAGTAGTATATTCGTGTACACAGCAGTGTTACAAACAGAATAATCAATGGGGTACACGGGCAAACAAAACGCTAAGCGCGTTTCAACCACACAGGGTCTTCATTATTATGCTATTCCAGCCTGATGAAGACCCTGTGTGGTTGAAACGCGCGTAGCGTTTTGTTTGCCCGTGTACCCCATTGAAGATATATTCTGTTTGTAACACTGCTGTGTACACGAATGTACTACTTCGGGATTAAATACTTGTAAAAATTCAAGGAGCTCCCTTCTTATTTTTGTTATGCTTAAAGGTATCAAAATAAGTCTTCCTTTTAAACAACACATTTTAATGCCGATAGCAATACTGTAACAGCCGATAAATTATAAAAATCCCATTATCGGCCGATCATTTATCGGCACGATATATATCGGTGCCGCCGATATAATATCGTGCATCCCTATTATGAACAGTATAACAGTAGAAATTGTATTTATTTTCAGTTTTTCCGTTGTGGTTTAAATCATGTTCTGTAGGACTTCCTACTGTATATATATCTGCCCATAGAACAATCTCAAGACTGTCCCTATACAGAATAATAACAAGCTGTCTGGCCTTGGACAGAATATTCTCACTTTCAGCAGAGATGGCAGCTGAGATGTGTGTGTGTGTGTGTGTGTGTGTGTGTGTGTGTGTGTGTGTGTGTGTGTGTGTGTGTGTGTGTGTGTGTGTGTGTGTGTGTGTGTGCGTGCGTGCGTGCGTGCGTGCGTGTGTGTGTCTGCGTGCGTGCGTGCGCGCGTGCGTGCGTGCGTGTGTGTGTGTGCGTGTGTGTGCATGCATGTTTTGATCACAAGTTTGTCATTGACTCCAGCTTGCAGGGTGGTACTTACAGTGCACTCCCACTCTGTTGCGAGTGATCAGCATAATCAGAAGCTGACAGGAGACAGAGAAGGTGTGCAGAGGAAGACAGATTGCGATGGTATGATCTGCCAACATGTTCCCGGGATGCTGTAGCACAGAGCTGTATCCGGGCCCTCATCTGTTCTTACCGAAGCAGCCTGGAGTCTGCTTACCAGAGAGATCTGTTCGTATGGGAGTTGCGTTTGTTTCGGAATCGAAGCGACGTTGCACCGTGTCTGCATGCATGCCGTCCTTCATATTAAACGTGAGAAACGGCACCGTGCGTGCTGCCCTTCACGTGAGAAACAGCCGTCAGCCGTGACAAATAGGACTGTGGTTTGACCTTGATTAAAGACACCTGCCTTGATGGAATCAAATGTTGTCAACTTGAGTGCGTCTGTCCTTGTAAAAGATGTACATTCATCAAATATTTTTACACATTGATTTCTCTACTCCAGTGGAACGGGATGTGCTATCTGCTTTCATTCTATGTACTCCCCCCCCCCCCCCCCTTACAGTATGAAGTAACTCACATGGCTGTACGGGCGACTAGTTGAGACATTGAAAGATACATTTAGATCAGATTTGCTTTGATTAGGTTAGGGTAGATTTGATAAGAGTTTCAGAATTCAGGCCACTGCAACAGCAACTATTATTTCATCAAAAGAAGAAAGCCTATGAGAATATATATTATATATATATATATATATATATATATATATATATATATATATATATATATATATATATATAAAGTAGAATATATAAACAGGCAACGGTTAGAACACTCAGATAAAGTATGCAGAAATATATTAATAAAAATGTGTCAAAAAAAGTTAGGAGCGAGCATCAACAGGATGTGCAAAACTGCAGCGGTAATGTGTCTAGCACCAGGGCTCACTGACACATGAGGGAATATGGGATTATTAAAAGTTGTGAAATTCTATAAAATGGTGTTAAAAATAATACAAATAAATAATAGATATGCAGCGTGCTGTGCAGCAGTGAAGGGAATATCAGAGTATGAGAAAAGGCAAACTGGTGAAGGATCACACCATATAGGCATATGTGCATTGTGTGCAGAAACATCAGCTGATATCTCTCTCCCTCAGTGGATTCTATAGGAGGCGGGTACATAATGGACAGATGTGTCTCGGCGTGTGTTGAGATGTATCGCGTTAGCAGCACGCCTGCTTCCACAGGCCCGGGTCCTTATCACTATGTACACTTGATATGTTCGACAGTAAAGCGCTCCGGCTGGCTGGTATTTCCGGGGGCCTCGGCAACATCAACAACCGAGGCATACATATTTCATGGCTTTCTTCCTCCCCATCTGAATTGGAATGAGCAGCGCGGGGTTGCCTTACAACACCATCAAACCTCTCCTTGTCCGCGTAATTGGCGACACTCGGAAGACACTCGGACGTTAACCAGAGCGAAGGGAATGGTCCGGGGCAGGCCTCGCTGACTCTCTGTCCTCTCTGTCAGCTCCCAAGCACTAGAGGCCAGTGTTGTGACATGACACGCAGACATGTGTATGTATCAGGGCCGAGAGCGAGAGTGTGCTAAATCTGCTAACGCGATGCGACGGCGCGCTGGATGGGGTGCTGCTGCTGAATTTGATCAACGTTCGCAGAATGTGTTGTGCAAGCTGAGGGTCCATTTGAGCGTCCCCTCCGGAGGGATTGTGCAGGCACGTGGGAATAGCTCAAAGAAGAGGGACTGGAAGAGGCTGTGCCACTCTGGCTCTTCATAGTGGACTGCAAAACACATCTTGATCTGAATCCCAGGCCACCGAATCTGCTTGATCAAACAAAAAATGCCATAGTAAAGCTTCTCATTGACCATTCTTCTTTGGCATTTCTTGGTGGTATTTCTTGTTTGTCATGCTATTATTACAGGAGTAGTGACTTTTTAGATATTAAACATGGTATCAGGCATGCACATATATGCATATATACCTCAGACTATGAACAGTACTGTATATGTTTTAAAAAGCAATATCAGAATCGTCTTGATTTGATCGTTTATTGCTGATATGTGACCGAATGTGGAATTGGCATTTTTGTGACTTTTTTCCTAGGAGTGTGGCACTTAACCCATTGATACCTGATGCAGCATTTGTGTGTGTATCCCTTTAAGACCGCAAACCGCGTGACGCGGTTCGCGGTCTTAAAGGGATACACACACAAATGAGGGATATACATGCAAATGCTGCATCAGGTATCAATGGGTTAATGCAACTGTCAAACTGACAACAGAATACAACTAAACACACTAAACACTGACCTTTAGAGAGGCGTGTCTGAAAACATCAATCTGTATTTTGTACTAAGATTTTTACAAAATGCATATCCGTATTAGCTGATAGGAGCTAGAAAATATTGTTATTGGTCTAAAAAAAAACATATTGCTGCATCCCCACTTATATTATTATATTATATTTAATTATATAATTGGTTTTAATATCAAAGTCAAAATCCTGGTATCAATGCGTCTCCTCCAGCCCTTCTCAAACCATTTTTCCATTTGTTTAAAGCAACTGCACAAGTCTTCACAGCTTGCATGCCCTCCGTGTCCTTTCCTGGCGCTCACGGTCAGTATGTTAATACCCCCTGCAGTAATCATACACATATGCAGATGAAGGCTACAGCTTTATAATAAGAGCTTCTGAACTCACAGCATGTCACGGCGCTTGGATACATTGCATCCGTGCTCTTCATTTTTTATTCATGGCGTTATTTATTTATTTATCTAGCCTGTCAAATGGCATATTGCATCCCTGACTCTGTGACCCCCTGCACTGTTCCCAGACACTCATCATGGTCAAGAGTGAAGAAGAGGACATTGTGTATACGCAGGTGAGTGCGTTGTTCACTGTGATGGCTAGTGGTACATATAAAGGATATGAGATGATAGGGTCGGGCTTGGGGGGGGAGGGGTGGGGTGTAATATCAGGAGATCTCACTGTACTGTACATAGAGTAGATAGTGGTAACATGTATGTACAGTATGTTGGTGTTGGCCTTTAGTCCTTCAATAATGAGACTAGTAGAAAGTTTAACAATCTTTAATGATACAACAAATTCATTTTGGCGTATGACTCCATGATATGACGCTCTCCTGAGATGATGAGAGGGCGTCGTCAGTGAAGAATAGGATAGGAAATCCCCCATAGGGAATTCTTCAGGAGTCATGACGATGGTGGTGGGGAGGAGGTGGGGTGAAAACAACTGCTTCAGCGATGATGATCAGCAACTGAGGATGACACATAGTACATACGCAGCACATAGCAAACAGAGTAAAACATGGACTCTGATATACTACGCTGATTAGGTGATTGGGATCAGCAGGAAAGGAGTAGCTTGGGCTGATTGGTTATTGCCACATGAGGTGAAGCAGCGTGGGAAACTGTGAATGGATGAGGAGACAGCATCAGAGAAAGGGGGCGAGCCTAACAATGAATGGGTTATACTAGTGTCCTCTAGTAAGAGAGTGGCGTCAGCGCGGAGGACCAAAATGCGAGACTCATTAGCCACTGAACAGCCAGGAATGGGTCTTGCGCTACTTTTGCACGCTAAAATAAAGCTGATAATGTACAATTTGATTCAAGGGATGAAAAACCCTTTCAAAGTACAACACAAACTGTCTATTTTGCTGCAACTCGACAGTGCTGCTTTTTTTACTCAAGCGTTCCACTTTCTACTTCCTGGGGGAAAAACTGGTCCATTGGAGTGAATGGAGATGTCGGAACTCTTCTATTATACGGCTCTGGGTTATACAACCTGAAAGAAAGGGGGCGTGCACTGTGATATGACCTGAACTGGGCGTTAGCTGCTATTGCTAAGTAGTCTTCATTATTGAAAATAGTCCAAGACATTATTCGTTTAGTTTGTATGAAACTCTGCTGCCCATAGGTCATCTATTCTATAGTAGTTCTTACTTTTTCTTACTGTTGCTTCAGCTGGGAGGGAAGGTGCAAGACACCATCTGGAATCCTACTATCCTACTATAGAATGAGGACAATTCCGTCCGTCCGTCCTAGTCTGAAACTGCACGTGAGCATTGAAGGCAAGGACCGACGAAGCTGATTTGTCCATTTTCCCAGGGCGTCATCCCCGGAAGTCTGCACGTAGTTAGGGCTTCTAGCTTTTCACGTCACGTAACGATTTCTCAAACTGAGTGACTGAAACAGTAGTTACAGTATACTGTACTGTACAAGTCACGCTGATTTTAATCCATTTCCTGCTCGGTTGCGGAGAAACTGGCATTCTTCCACATCAGCAAGCTAATCAATGGTGGCTACCAAACGTGCTACAGTAGCTACCCCGCTGTAATCTAGCTACACTCACACAATGGTGAAATGTGTTTCCTGCCCCAGTTGCTCGCGTGCCATCCTCCCAGAGGGACTACCGGTAGTCGCTTTTTAGACTTTTCAAAGTGATCTTTTTCGTGAAGTCCAATTTATGACACAAGCTGAAAGGTCACAGTGTCCAGCTCAAATATACTGTAGGTATGAGAAGCAGAAGCCATAACAGTATACTGTGATTAGATGATGAATAAGTGATAAGGTTCAGTCTATAGTCAAACATAGAGAACTCTGTTTTATTAGAAAGGGCTTGTGTCTGACAAAACACTCCTGAATCTCGAGCAGGCGTGCGGCGGAGCTCGAAGCCGACGCCCCCTCACCCGGCGCGGGCCTTTGGAAACTACCATCCTCCTTTTCATTGGGAAGCTGCATGTGGAAACCTTAGCGGGGTGCTCAGCGCTCAAAGTCTCTGCTTATCACGACTTTCCTGTACCTCGGCTACAGCTGCGTTCTTCTGTTCTTCTTCTTCAATCGTGACAAAATCATTTGTTCATGTCAGCCCTCCTCTTCCACTGCCAAGCATCAAGTCACAAAGCCAGAGACAAATCCAGGATTTCTTTTTTTTAGGCAGCACTTGAAGATCCAGTGCAGCGATTTCAGTTCAGTCAGGAAAAGTTTGATATTGATTTATAACAAAATTAGTTTTATTCAGTTTGTGGATGGTTGGTGCAAAGCTTGTAGCACTGAGTGAAAGCTGAAAGCTGCCTGTAACTTTGCATTCAGTGCATGCCAATAGTTCTATTTTTGAGGAACAAATCTCCAGTGTTGGAACTTCGGCACCCGGTTAACAATGGAGGATTTTGGCTATAGGTACTGTCTGACAGACTACAGACTATGGGGGACACCTGATTAACTATGTATAACCAATCAGAGCGCTTATTCTACTGGGTGCAGGTGACATAATTTGCACCAGGAAGTACATTGGAATTCAAAATCTGTTTGATTCCCTTTGTTCTAAAGGGTGTTAGTTAAATTTCCACAATACTGACCGTTTCTGTAATAGAAAAAGATTTGAGTAGGCTTAATTGGGTCACTTACCCTATATTGTATTGTTTTGTTGCATTTGATTAATATTACTATATATTATATTATAGACTATATACTGTATGTATATACTTTACATATTGTTTTTATTAATATATATTTGTTGTTAGTTTGATTAATTTTTCGTTTTAATTCAGGTCTCTCTTGCAAATGAGATCTTGATCTCAATGGGATGTTTACCTGAATCAATAACGGTTGAATGAATGAAAGAATGAATAGTAATTTGTGTAACATATATTAATAGGTCCTTTGTTATAGATAATACTATGACATTGAGAAATGTGTTTCTAATTGCATTGCAGCTTTAATATTGTGATTCATGGAAAAATGTCAAGGTCCTAACAAGCGTGACATCAGCCTCAGGGCTTTATAGACGTGAGGTACATATCACATCTCATGCAAACACAAGATAACACAGGAACCTCTAGTCCAGCTTCAAACACAAGATAACACAGGAACCTCTAGTCCAGCTTCAAACACAAGATAACACAGTAACCTCTACTCCAGCTTCAAACACAAGATAACACAGGAACCTCTACTCCAGCTTCAAACACAAGATAACACAGGAACCTCTAGTCCAGCTCCAAACACAAGATAACACAGGAACCTCTACTCCAGCTTCAAACACAAGATAACACAAGAACCTCTACTCCAGCTTCAAACACAAGATAACACAGGAACCTCTACTCCAGCTCCAAACAAGGGATAACACAGGAACCTCTACTCCAGCTTCAAACACAAGATAACACAGGAACCTCTACTCCAGCTTCAAACAAGGGATAACACAGGAACCTCTAGTCCAGCTCCAAACACAAGATAACACAGGAACCTCTACTCCAGCTCCAAACAAGGGATAACACAGGAACCTCTAGTCCAGCTCCAAACACAAGATAACACAGGAACCTCTACTCCAACTTCAAACACAAGATAACACAGTAACCACTACTCCAGCTTCAAACACAAGATAACACAAGAACCTCTACTCCAGCTTCAAACACAAGATAACACAGGAACCTCTAGTCCAGCTCCAAACAAGGGATAACACAGGAACCTCTACTCCAGCTCCAAACACAAGATAACACAAGAACCTCTACTCCAACTTCAAACACAAGATAACACAGTAACCTCTACTCCAGCTCCAAACAAGGGATAACACAGGAACCTCTACTCCAGCTCCAAACACAAGATAACACAAGAACCTCTACTCCAGCTTCAAACACAAGATAACACAGGAACCTCTACTCCAGCTCCAAACACAAGATAACACAGTAACCTCTACTCCAGCTTCAAACACAAGATAACACAGGAACCTCTACTCCAGCTTCAAACACAAGATAACACAGGAATCTCTACTCCAGCTTCAAACACAAGATAACACAGGAACCTCTACTCCAGCTCCAAACACAAGATAACACAGGAACCTCTACTCCAGCTTCAAACACAAGATAACACAGTAACCTCTACTCCAGCTTCAAACACAAGATAACACAGTAACCTCTACTCCAGCTTCAAACACAAGATAACACAGTAACCTCTACTCCAGCTCCAAACAAGGGATAACACAGGAACCTCTACTCCAGCTTCAAACACAAGATAACACAGGAACCTCTAGTCCAGCTCCAAACACAAGATAACACAGGAACCTCTACTCCAGCTTCAAACACAGGAACCTCTAGTCCAGCTTCAAACACAAGATAACACAGGAATCTCTACTCCAGCTTCAAACACAAGATAACACAGGAACCTCTAGTCCAGCTCCAAACACAAGATAACACAGGAACCTCTACTCCAGCTTCAAACACAGGAACCTCTAGTCCAGCTTCAAACACAAGATAACACAGGAATCTCTACTCCAGCTTCAAACACAAGATAACACAGTAACCTCTACTCCAGCTTCAAACACAAGATAACACAGTAACCTCTACTCCAGCTCCAAACAAGGGATAACACAGGAACCTCTACTCCAGCTTCAAACACAAGATAACACAGGAACCTCTAGTCCAGCTCCAAACACAAGATAACACAGGAACCTCTAGTCCAGCTTCAAACACAATAACCTCTAGTCCAGCTTCAAACACAAGATAACACAGGAACCTCTACTCCAGCTTCAAACACAAGATAACACAGGAACCTCTAGTCCAGCTCCAAACACAAGATAACACAGGAACCTCTACTCCAGCTTCAAACACAGGAACCTCTAGTCCAGCTTCAAACACAAGATAACACAGGAATCTCTACTCCAGCTTCAAACACAAGATAACACAAGAACCTCTACTCCAGCTTCAAACACAAGATAACACAGGAACCTCTACTCCAGCTTCAAACACAAGATAACACAGGAACCTCTACTCCAGCTTCAAACACAAGATAACACAGGAACCTCTACTCCAGCTTCAAACACAAGATAACACAGGAACCTCTACTCCAGCTCCAAACACAAGATAACACAGGAACCTCTCCTCCAGCTTGAATCATCTCACAGTCCGTCCATGCCAAGCCCATGGCACACCAATCAAACATTCTACAACAAACACAGACAAACAGATGTTTGTTTGGTGTGCCGTGGCTGTCTGTCCTTGTTGGGAGATGTTTGGTAATTCGACATGTTCAATCCTTTAGCGTTTTAGCCCACATGGGCTTGACACTGACTCCTAGACTTCGCGTTCCTCGGCAGCCTATTAACCGCCGTGATTAATTGCTTTCTCTTGCCCCCTTGCCAGCTTCTGATTCAAATCACAGCTATAGACCTCACCTGCAGATTGGACAGATGTTAGGCGAGCGAAGACGCAAATTTTAATGAGCGGAGCGTCCGCTAGCCCGTCTACACTAGCTACCTACCCGCCCTCCTGATGAGGCAAATGAAAATGAGATCGTAGATCACCTGTGGTTTTGTAATCATGCGCGTGAATATGGATCGTGTGGTTGTACCGTGCGTGCATGGGGATTTGATTATGGTTCATTCGGTGACAGAGAGCAGACTTGTGTGGGTATATTTTTTGTAGGACTCTCGATTACTTTCTCTCCAATGTATATCATTCCCTCTTCCACTCTTTTCGGTTTCTCGGTCTCACTTTCCCTTCACTTTCACACACTGCATCCCTGGCATCCTCGTCCTCTCTGAATATTTAACTTGGCAGCTTTTTTGAGATCCACAAAAAGATGTCTCCCTTTTCTCCTGCATTTTTCTACGCCCGTTTGCTTTTTCTTTTTTTTTAGATGCACAAGGCTGAGATCGTATCTTGAGATTCTGGACCCCGACTCTCTTGTTAACCTTCACGTCTTGTTGCCTTCTCTGCATGCCTGGCGCAGTACGATTCTCAAGCTATGTGCATTGTGATTGAATTTGCATGAACAAACAGAGCATGGAGCCGGCGTGTAATGACCTAAGAAAAGCCTGTAGGGGGCACCGTCTGGGACAAGTTATGCGGGAAGTCACGGGGTGTGCGATGTTGAATAACGATGCTGAATTATCAGCTATGTAAATGTGGGGTGTGGGGGGGGATTAATATTTAATGTATCACCATATGATACATGAAATAAGGCTAACGGGTGTAAGCACAGACTCGTACGGCTCCTGGCAAGGTCGGGTCGTGCAAATAGCGTTCTGATCCACTGCGTCGCCCATAATTTGCTCCTTCTGAACGTCGGCGGGTTGCAATACAAAGGTGCCACTGACCCCCTGATCCCTGTGCTTGAGAATAAATATGAATCCGTCACTTGAGACCCCCTCTGGGGGGTGCTGCGGTGCGCCCCGCGTCACTTTCCTCAACCCCGCTCTCCACGTCGCCGCGAGCTAAACTTGAACCCTTCCATACAGTAGATTACGCCTTTCAATTCCTTCGTTAATTTCCTCAAATTCCCTCCGCACTTCTCTTCCATCCATCCCACCATGGAACCTTCATCCCTCCCGTCATCTCCATACATTAGCATATCCCACTCAACTTGACCCCGGGAGCCGCCAGAATCGCTTTGGACCGCGGCGCTCCCATAGAGCTCTTTTCGCTCCTCGCACACAACATCCCCTCTAAAGGCCTTTACGCCTCATCTTCTCCTCCTCCCCCGCATCTCCCCTTCTTCTCTCCTTTCATTTGCTTCCCTCGCTCCCCCTCTCTCTCTGTCCACATTTGCATACCCCAGGTGTCTTAGAGCTCTCTCACCATATGTCCACTTTTTACCCTATCGCAGCATCATCTCAAACCATCCTGCCCTCCAGAAGGCTCTCATCACTCCTACCTCCCTCCCTCCCTCCCTTCCTTCCTTTCCTTCCCGCTGCAGTTCCTTCCTTTCCTTCGCTGTTGTCTTCCAGCCTGTTCTCATTCCCAACGCGTCCTACAGTACGTCGACTATTTGCCAAGTCCCTCGGCGTCGCTGTATAACGACGGTACCCTGTTTCCTCATTTTTTGGGACGTGCATGGTAGTCTCCCGCAACGTCTGAAATCGACGCCGCGGCAGTGCGACATTCAAATAAGCCAGGGTGATGGAGGTGTAAGACACAGGGTGATGGAGCTGTAAAACGCTTGCTTTTCACGTCGGAGAGATCTGAGTTCACAGCGTGTTCAAAGGCTACATTTCAACCGTATAAATCACTACATTTGAATGTTTTTGTTGTCTAAGCCTCACCCAAAGCATAACCCTAACCTTAACCAAGTTATTTTAGTTACCTAAACTCAACCAAGTTGTTTCCGTTGCCTAACCTTAACCAATGCTGTGGCATTTTCAAATTAACCGGAGTAATGTTTCCAAATTAATGGCAGAGGAAATGGACTGTAACCGTCGTTGAAAAATGACAAAAAGGTGCTTTAAGAAGTGATGCAAGGGATCCTGAGAAATAGCTCCCAACATAGGACGCGACGAGAAACGAGAATGTGTTCTCTTCTTTTAACCCCCTCCTTGTCCCCCCCCTGCCCCGCCCCTCATGTTCTGAATCCCCCCCCCCCTTGTTTCCATGCTCCGTACGCTGCTGTGTCCCAAGCGGCAGCATTTCCTGGACTCTGCTTGAGATGATCAAACGTTTGCCAGGTCTTACAGGCTGCCCCACCGCAGGAAGCAACACTTCACACCATCGATTCGCCCTGAAGGCATACACCTCTACCCCCTCTCCTCTGTTCTCCTCTTCCTCTCCTCCACCGCTCCCTACTCCCACCCCCTCTCCTCTGTCCTCTTCTTCCTCTCCTCCACCTCTGCCTACACCCACCTCATCTCCTCTGTCCTCCTCTTCCTCTCCTCCACCGCTCCCTACTCCCACCCCCTCTCCTCTGTCCTCCTCTTCCTCTCCTCCACCTCTGCCTACACCCACCTCCTCTCCTCTGTCCTCCTCTTCCTCTCCTCCACCTCTGCCTACTCCCACCTCCTCTCCTCTGTCCTCCTCTTCCTCTCCTCCACCTCTGCCTACTCCCACCTCCTCTCCTCTGTCGTCCTCTTCGCCTCCAAGCTGTTTTACATGCCTTAACATCCAGCCACCAATCGCACCAAGCACTGAGTCTCTCCCACTGAGTCTCTCCCACTGTCACCACCGGGGCGATCGAGGCGCGGCAGGCCGGGCAGGTCACCACCGCACCGGCGCCGTCCAAAAAGTGGTGTAAAGACATATATGGGAGTTTTGGGAGTAATTGGAAATTCTATCATTTCGGTATGAGGACGTGTTTCGAGAGGAGCAACGGGGCGTTGAGGAGACACGAGGAGAGGGATGGAGAGGACAGGAGGAAGGAGTAGTGCAGAGGAGAGGACAGGAGGAAGGAGAAGTGCAGAGGAGAGGACAGGAGGAAGGAGAAGTGCAGAGGAGAGGACAGGAGGAAGGAGAAGTGCAGAGGAGAGGACAGGAGGAAGGAGAAGTGCAGAGGAGAGGACAGGAGGAAGGAGAAGTGCAGAGGAGAGGACAGGAGGAAGGAGAAGTGCAGAGGAGAGGACAGGAGGAAGGAGAAGTGCAGAGGAGAGGAGGAGAGGAGGAGAGGAGTTTAGAGGGAGGGCAGCATGGGCTCTGAAACTATAAGTAGGCCAGGGGACATTTGAGAGAAATTGATTAAGATTCAAACAGACACAGCAGGCTGGAGCGGGAGGAGGGCGGGCAGTTGAATATCTAGCAGGAAATGTCTTCCAATGGCTGGCACATAGACACACCTAAAGGCTCTGGAGTGAGAGAGAGAGAGAGACACCCACTCAGACAGAGAGAGAGAGAGAGAGAGACGTCCAGAAACTGAAGAAAAAAAACAGAGAGCGGGTGAGAGAAAGAGGCAGATATCAGAGGCTGAAGAGGGAGAGGAAGGGTGAGATAGTGAGTGATGGACAGATAGAGAGAGAGAGAGAGAGAGATAGAGAGAGAGAGAGAGAGAGAGAGCGATAGAGAGACAGGTGTAGTGAAGGGTCGAGCCGAGGGGATGGTTCGTGTCAAGGCATCCACAGGCTGCATCCCGCTACAGAGGGGTGAGGCTTTATAGCCTCCACCTCGCCCTGGGTTGTTGTGTTCTATAGGTTTTCCCTTCGGCTGTGTCGTTGCATTAAACAGAATTCAGCCGCACAGATCTCCGTTTCACAGGAGGATTTCTCCCGCTGTAACGCTGACATTCTGAGATTTTCAATATTTTTGAGCATATAATATCATGATGTAATTGCTATTACAATATATTTATTTCACGTAAGATAAACAAAAACAAAACGTGCAATTTAAGTTAAGCTGAGCCATTTATCTTCACTTTAGTTTATTTTTCACAAAAAGAGAAGGTCCGCACACCGAGGCTCCATCAAGCAATGCTTGACAAAGATCCTGCAGATCGAAACGCTGCAATAAAGAACCACCGATGGAGCCTCAGTGTGCGGACCTTAGTTACCTTTTGTCCAGCGCCTGTAAGTTATTTCTCGGATGTGCGCATATTTTTGTCTTTTTCACGGCAAGTCGTTTATTTTTCACCACAAAAATGGGTTCGGCTTGATTTTTCAAATTCCTGTTATTCCCCAGTGCTGTTTATTTGGTTCTCTAGCCTGAGACTAGTCTAGTTTTTCCCCGTTCCCTCCAGTCTGCAGGATAAATAATCTGAACCCTGTGCTGTGCTGTGCTGTGCTGTGCTGTGCTGTGCTGTGTGTTGGTGCTGTGCTGTGCTGTGTGTTGGTGCTGTGCTGTGCTGCGTGTTGGTGCTGTATTGACCCGACTGTGGGTCATTTTGAATATAGCATTCATTTATTCTGGAACAGCACAGTCTAGTAAAAGCATTTTTCTTCTCCATCGACTTCCCAAGTTGTCATGTAGGTCGGCTTGATATTGGACAGAATTGTGTTTTGGGGAATAGCACTGTGACTCAGCACCGTCAGCAGGTAAAATTGCATCCCATATACTGGCAACACGGTGTAGGTTTACATGTGATGACCATCACAAAAAGTTGTTTACATGACAATTTCAATAACCAGAGTGTTGCCTTAAAGGTACATTCAGTGATGTTTTTGTGTTAAAATAAGTGTTAAATGGCTCTATATTCTGACAGCAATCACTGAAATAGAGTGTTTGGTCAGTGACTTGAAACCGCCCAACCCCCCCGCTGTCCTCTATCTCTCTCCTGTAGTCCTGCATGCATATAGCCCTTTATAGGCATCGCGATCTGACCTTCCGTTTCCCAGGAAATGTCAACTTTTCTCAGAATGCAATGGATAGTTTGAAGTCGGCGCCAATTTTTATCCAATCTGATTTTTTTTTTTACATTTTCTGGGAAATGGAAGGTCAGATTGCGATGCCTATAAAGGACTATAATGTATTCCATAAAAATTCCGAATCCAACCATGAATCCGAATCCATGAGTCTCTACGAGTTACGGTTGCGGAGATACGTCCGCTCTGCATGCAGGACTACAGGAGAGAGATAGAGGACATCGGGGGGTTGGGGGTTTCAAGTCACTGACCAAACACTCTATTTCAGTGATTGCTCAGAATATCTTTATCTTTCTTTATCTTTATTGTTTATTGAAGCAGGGACAGTACACAATAAATATATTGCACCAGAGATAGCTAAAAGCTAATTTGCATCTGTAGTCCCTGGGCACACAGAGTCCTGAGCGCACACAGTACATATCAAATACAGCAATTAAAGGAAAATCCTAATGTCTAAACAATCAATATACATGACAAAAAATGATACTTACTATTAGCAAGATACAACATATACAATGTGCATAACAGTAAAAATAGAACATAGAGGTAGATAGCAATCCACTAAAATCACACATTGGCAAATGGTAAAAAATAAATAACATAGCACAAAAAGAAACAGTATATGAGGCCACACCAATGACTATAGGTGGCCGCAGGACTGACCCTCTCTCATGGAGGATTTAAAACCTCTGAGGGTACTACTAATGAAACTCATTAAACTAATGAAAGGTATAGAGCCATTTAACACTTATTTTAACACAAGAACATCGCCGAATTATACCTTTAATTGAGTTGATCCAGCTATTATTTTGCCTTCTCTTTCTCGTCTTTACACTTTATACGACCTAATCATACAGCAATGTTATGAACATGATCTTTAAAAACACTTTTTGAACGTTTGAGGCAAAAAGGCCATGTCACAGAAAGTGGCAGAACCCCCCCCCCCCCCCCCCGCTGCTTAGGAAGGCAATTGCTGCAACCTCCCCGGGCACTGCTGGGCGAAAAGAAAAGTTCAGCTCCACTTTCTCCTCATAATATTCCCTCTTTCATCAGTAATTGTTCACTAAAGTGTGGCTGATTTATTCGTGCGGTCTAACAGCCTAATGTGCGAAAAAGGTCTGTGTGAGCCATTGACGCCGCTGGATGTAAGTCAGGTCACATGTAGCTGCAAAGCGTTACTCCTGCAACTCTCCACTTCTCCTGGTTAGTGTTTGAGAGAAAGTGTTTCTACTGCGGCTTGGCTTTTCCTCTGTGTTGTTTTTTTTAAGGCTTAAATCAAACCCACAGCCGAGCCCAAAGGCCACCGCCGGAGGTTTACCGATGGAGAAATGTATAGGATTCTTCTATTTTTCGCCACAGTGATTTACTGCGGTGCCGTTTCTTTCTCCTCCCGCTGGGTAATTGTTTGGAAAATTCCGATTGCGTCTCAGAAGAAGTGACCGCGGTGACCTGTTGATTGAGTCGCATGGGCTTTGTCTAACAGTAAGCCAATTAAGTTTTACTGGGCAGCACTTGGCCGGAAAAAAGGAATAGACTGCAGGCTGTGCTAGCTGCTGCGCTGCTAATGGGGGATACAGTGTAGTAGTTGTTGCTGCA
>NC_139635.1:38815401-38820401 GCF_964638095.1 Poromitra crassiceps
TCTCTCTGTCTCCACATTCTCTCTCTCTCTCTCTCTCTCTCTGTCTCCCCCCCCCCCTCTCTCTCTCTCTCTCTGTCTCCACATTCTCTCTCTCTCTCTCTCTCTCTCTGTCTCCCCCCCCCTCTCTCTCTCTCTCTCTCTGTCTCCACATTCTCTCTCTCTCTCTCTCGCTCTGTCTCCACATTCTCTCTCTCTCTCTCTCTCTCTGTCTCCACATTCTCTCTCTCTCTATCTCTCTCTCTGTCTCCACATTCTCTCTCTCTCTCTCTCTCTCTCTCTGTCTCCACATTCTCTCTCTCTCTCTCTCTCTCTCTCTCTGTCTCCACATTCTCTCTCTCTCTCTCTCTCTCTCTCTGTCTCCACATTCTCTCTCTCTCTCTCTCTCTCTCTCTCTGTCTCTGTCTCTCTCTCTTCTCACTCAGCAGCTCCCAATAATCATTTCTAATTCCAGACTGGAAACGCTGCCTGCCCACCTGGGGAATTTCATCAGGCGTTTCTGCTTAATTACCTCAAAGATGCTGTCAATCTCGCCTAATTATAACTCAATTGCCCACATTTCTGCCTCACAAGGGGCGGGCTTCCAATTCAAGCGTTAAAATCCAGTTTACTACTTCCCTGACCCCCTGAACTCCCCCCTTTAATAAGTCAAGATGTCACAGTTGGCCTTAACCGGAAGCAACAAAACATAATTTACATCATCAGAATCAGAATTATCTTATTTGCTAAAGTTTGTTTTCACATACCGTAATTTCCGCACTATAAGCCGCACCGGAGTATAAGCCGCAGCAGCAAAATTGCCTGTTTGTTACATATATAAGCCGCAGGTGTTTTAATGTTTTTTTTTTTTTTTTTAATTGTGTTTTAATGTTTAATTACCATATGTAAGGGTTCATGCACAGAGGGGATTGTCGGGAAAGAGATGGCTGTTTGAGGAAGCTCCCATTTATTAACATTTCAACAAAACAACATAACACAACACCACCTGTGTTTTTTTTTACAGTGCACACAGTGTCCGCGGTGTGGTGAAAAGAGTGCAAGAGAGGAAATTAAAACAGAAGTGGATTTATAGTTAGAAAGAGTGCTAAAAAGAGAGATTTTTTTTTTTTTTTTTTTTTTTTTTTTTGGGGGGAAAAAATCCATAGATAAGCCGCACCGTTATATAAGCCGCAGGGCCAAAAAACGGGGAAAAAGCCGCGGCTTATAGTCCGAAATTTACGGTACTTGGAATTTGTCTTGGTGTGGTTGGTGCTCATGTAACATTGATAAGAACAAATTTACGAGACATAAACAAATAAAGATATAAAGAATCTAAAGAGATTACAAAATATTATAAAAGGATTCAGATATTAACAGATATATACAGTATTAACAGATATATACACAGTATTAACAGATATATACAGTAAGGAACACTCTGCCCATTTTCAACCAGCTTTGTATCATTAGAACATCAGTAGTATATCAGAAAACTGTAAACTGTTTTGAAGTCTGTCATTTAATTTGACAGTTATTGAGTGTTAAAGTGTGGACCAGTGACATCACTGGTCCACACTAACTCAAATTAATAACTCATTAACTCAAATCAACCCTCAATAACTGTCAAAATAGATGACGGTTTTGAAGTCATTCATCTAGTTTGACAGTTATTGAGAGTTGATTTGAGTTAATGAGTTATTCATTTGAGTTAGTGTGGACCAGTGATGTCACTGGTCCACACTTTAACACTGAATAACTGTCAAATTAAATGACAGACTTCAAAACCGTTTACAGTTTTCTGATATACTACTGATGTTCTAATGATACAAAGCTGGTTGAAAATGGGCGGAGTGTTCCTTTAACAGATATAGACATTATTGACAGCTAGGTGAGGTACCCTAGGTTTGCTGTTTACAATATATGTACAGGGTCAGGGTGCATCAGAGGTAGCAGCAGTAAATTAGCTTTGTGTCGACATGCAGCTAAGTGACAGTCAGAGTAATACGATATGTACACTGATAAGGTGCATGATAGTATAGCAGCAGTATTGAGATAACAGAGTAACACAATATGTACAATGGAAAGGGGCCTGGGCCTGGCTCCCAAACAGCTAGAGAATAGAGAGATACTGTAACAATTCTGGATCTCCTCTGCTGATATTGAAATAGACAGCAGACAGTGTGTGGCTTGTTACTCAAACAAGTAATACACTTCTCATTTCAAATGCTATTCCTTTACTTACTACTCCCTGGGAGTTGTAATTTGTTATACTATTCATTAAATTTGAGTCTTCTCTTTTTCATCAATAAGTGAAAACTAGCTTACTGTCGCACTGCTCGCCAGCTGGGAGCCAATGAAGACATCACAAAGACCATTTTAATCACCAATAACAGCTCACAGAGCAATTTAATAATAACTGCTACCGCTCACATACATCTACAGTAAATCAAAGAATCCAACGTTTGCAAAAAAGACTGAGGTTATCAGGGAGCTTGAAATGAATATTTTACTAGCTAGGCTTCCACAAGCTATTTGAATTGTAGAGAAATGTGAAATGGAAAAATCAATCCTCCACTACTGCAGCTGAAGGGAAGCGGCAGCTCGGAGCATCAGAGGTCTATAAAGGTTAGGACAGGACCACCAGCATGTTGGACCTGGCATCAGAGGTCTATAAAGGTTAGGACAGGACCACCAGCATGTCGGACCTGGCATCAGAGGTCTATAAAGGTTAGGACAGGACCACCAGCATGTCGGACCTGGCATCAGAGGTCTATAAAGGTTAGGACAGGACCACCAGCATGTCAGACCTGGCATCAGAGGTCTATAAAGGTTAGGACAGGACCACCAGCATGTCGGACCTGGCACCAGAGGTCTATAAAGGTTAGGACAGGACCATTAGCATGTTGGACCTGGCATCAGAGGTCTATAAAGGTTAGGACAGGACCACCAGCATGTTGGACCTGGCACCAGAGGTCTATAAAGGTTAGGACAGGACCACCAGCATGTTGGACCTGGCATCAGAGGTCTATAAAGGTTAGGACAGGACCACCAGCATGTTGGACCTGGCACCAGAGGTCTATAAAGGTTAGGACAGGACCACCAGCATGTCGGACCTGGCATCAGAGGTCTATAAAGGTTAGGACAGGACCACCAGCATGTTGGACCTGGCATCAGAGGTCTATAAAGGTTAGGACAGGACCATTAGCATGTTGGACCTGGCATCAGAGGTCTATAAAGGTTAGGACAGGACCACCAGCATGTTGGACCTGGCACCAGAGGTCTATAAAGGTTAGGACAGGACCACCAGCATGTTGGACCTGGCATCAGAGGTCTATAAAGGTTAGGACAGGACCACCAGCATGTTGGACCTGGCACCAGAGGTATATAAAGGTTAGGACAGGACCACCAGCATGTTGGACCTGGCACCAGAGGTCTATAAAGGTTAGGACAGGACCACCAGCATGTTGGACCTGGCACCAGAGGTCTATAAAGGTTAGGACAGGACCACCAGCATGTTGGACCTGGCATCAGAGGTCTATAAAGGTTAGGACAGGACCACCAGCATGTTGGACCTGGCACCAGAGGTCTATAAAGGTTAGGACAGGACCACCAGCATGTCAGACCTGGCATCAGAGGTCTATAAAGGTTAGGACAGGACCACCAGCATGTCACACCTGGCACCAGAGGTCTATAAAGGTTAGGACAGGACCACCAGCATGCAGGGGCGGACTGGGATCATAATTCAGGCCGGGCATTAGATACCAAGCAGGCCAGGCCGATATGGGCCGACGCGCGCTTGAAAAATTTGGGCCGTTTGAAGCCCAATTTGGGCCATTTGAAGCCCAATTTGGCTTGCCTAGATAACTGCAATTATAATATGAAGAAGTAAAACCAAAAACATGCCTCTGTACAAACGCATCACAGCAAACTTTATTTAAAGCAGCTACGAGCAACTTTTTCGATTGTTATTAAACAGTATAAATTTAATATCAATGCATCACATCTTACCTCTAATAGTAGACGAGACCAACGCAGAGTAGTCTCGCTTGAAGCCCGAGTGAATCGGCCAGTGTTAGACTGTCTGTGGCCAGGGAAGATCAGCAAGTGAAATGAAACGGTTTGCAGCAGCCACTTCGGCCATAACCACAAAATAACTTCCAAAAACCTGTTAGAATATAACGAGAGATGTTCGCGAGAGTATGCGTGGCGTTCACATTGTTTATGCTATGTTGCTAGGCAGCGCGAACGGGTGAAGGCAGGCAGCTGCGTTTCACTTCCGGGTTTCACTTCTGCGTTTATCCGGTCCGGTGGTAAGGAGAGAGAGAGAGAGAGAGCCCCCTGTTGACGCGAGTTTAGACAGACACAGACTTAATAATCATCTAAGGGAGCAATCTCTGATCCACACGGCTTTGGTCTCAGCTACTATTATAGGTAAGATGTGATCCATCAATATTGTAATTATACTGTTTAATAACAATCGAAAGAGTTGCTCGTAGCTGCTTTAAGGAAGAGTTATCACTCAGATCGTGCATACTGCGTTATTCTCCACAGGCTTAAGAACTACACGTCATAATAACAATAATAATAAAGATCAACATATTCTCAGTTTCATTAAACATCTTCCTGTTTAAGCAAGCCCCTAACATTAAACACATGGTAGTGTGTTCTGCTCAAGCCCCAACCTTTGTTTCTGAAAAATTAGGCCAACAATGGTTTTAGTCTCTATTCACCTTATGTAGCCACGCCCATTTGACCCGGTTGTGTGGCCGTATCAAAACTTCCGGCTAAAAATAATAATAAAATAAAATAAAAAATGGCTGCGCTGCTCCAATATCATCTAACTCTGAATTAACTAATAATTTAGCCAATTGTATGTAACATACCAAATAAAAGCAAATGGCAATGTCTAAGAATGCAACGCCATGTAACTGGCTCGTTAAGTCTCGCATTCCAGGGAATTACGTTAACGTCTGCGGGTCTTATAGACGTAAGTGGCTCGCGCGCAACTCGGAGGAGAGACAACT
>NC_139635.1:38830401-38855401 GCF_964638095.1 Poromitra crassiceps
GCACGAACACTTACATATGGTAATTAAACATCAAAACACCCGCGGCTTATAGTCCGGTGTGGCTTATATATGTAAAAAACAGTCAATTTTGCTGCTGCGGCTTATATACCGGTGCGCCTTATGGTCCGGAATTTACGGTAATCAAAATGCTGAACTTTCTCAAAGCACGAGTATCAATGCAATGTGTCTGCATTGAGTTGAAACAGGTAAAACAGGGGGGGTACGGTGGGGCAGTGGTAAGCGCTGTCGCTTCACAGCTCGAAGGTCCTGGGTTCGATTCCCACCTGGGACGCTGTGAACGCTGAAGGAATGCGTGCCCGTCCGCATGTCCTCGAGTGCCCACCGCCCGGGTGGGGTCGTCAAAAGGGCCCTTCTGTGTGGAGTTTGCATGTTCTCCCGGTGCCTCCCGGGGGTTTCCTTCATATAGGAACCCCTTCACCAAAAACATGCAATATCCTGGTTGCTAATGTGGTTCCTCCTCTGGTTGTTAAGGGCGCCTGTTCAGAGGGAGGGGAACTGGTTGGAATCGCGTGATCCTCCCACATGCTATGTCCTACCGGTGAAGCTTCCCCTGTCAGGTGAAAAGAAGCGGCTGGCTAACTGCCCATGTCTCGGAGGAAGCATGGAGCCAGTTTTCGGCTCTCCCCAGATCGGCAGAGGGTGGAGCAGCAACCAGGATAAATATAAATTAGCACTAATGGGGGATAAAAATGGGATAAAAAAATCCGGGGGGGGGAAGAAACAGGTAAACCCGAAAATCACAAAGACCTGTATTGAGGAAAGTGGTGTAGATGATCAGGCATAATGTGGCACATATCATCATACTGGGTACACACATTTATCATCACATACTGGGGTACACACATTTATCATCATACTGGGGTACACACATTTTGTTGCCGTTTCTGTGAGGAGTGTTAAGGCACGGCGCATCATCCATCAGCATCAGGGTCTGAAGCATCCCATTGAAAATCATATTTTCAGCCTCTAGGTGGCTCGGGAGAATAGGCCTTCATCATGTTATTGTGACGCCATTGATTTGAATATGGCTCACGATCCATATTGCATGCAGCCCTCTCCGTCTCTCTCATTCCCCCTGTCAGCTGTACAGAAGAATACAAACTAAGTGCTCAAACAAGTCCAAAAAGTAGTCTCATTGAGACATAAAGAGAGCACAGAGGCTGATTCTGCCTCGGAGTCTGCAGAGCCACACTCCAGCGCTCCGCAGCGCCCTCCTCAGGTGTTAAATATTGATCATGCTGCTGCTGTGCTCCTGGATAGTATGTATGTTCATCACCGTAAGGAATGTATGGACGTTTTTTTGGAGGCGGGAGATGGGAATCTAGGCTAATAACCAGTGGGCCTTTTTCAATGCAAACACATTCCCGTATACATATAGCAGCCCCTCTCTGCCTTCTCTGTACAGTAGTAGCTTCACAGCAGCCTCATCGCTTCAGGGGGATACATGCTACAGGCTTACAGTTAACGATCACTTTGATCTGTCAAGAGATGCTCGAAACACCGTCGTAGGACCGCCTGCCTGTTCCATGGAAACGCCTCGTTAGATGGATCTCAGGGTGAAAAGCATTGACCTTTGACCCGCGACTGATTTCACCCTCTTAAAACCACTAAAGTGATGCACGTGAGCGGGAAGAGAGACAGGTTAATGAAGACATAAAACAATTTAGACGTGGATTATAGTGCAGAAGGAGGCGCAACTCGATATTAGTAAGGCTGTTACGATATGGTTTCCGCTCAGTGCAGATTACAATATAACCCAATTATGGTCAAATTTGTCAGCTTTAATCAGTTAGATAACATTAGCGAGTTTGAGGAACCCATTGGATTTTATAATTATACAAGTGAATCATATTCATCAGATGCTCAGTTCTCATCTAATGCTTTACGTCCCAGTTCTACACCACCACTCCGCACACCCGTGCAAGGTTTTGTTTTGCAGCAAGAACTAATACTCTCTAGTCTAAATGATGGCTGGTAATAAGATTAGAATAGCTAAGAACCCCCCACTCATACCAACATATTGCCTAACCCCACTGGTGGTTGCTGACACACACACACACACACACACACACACGCGCGCGCGCGCGCACGCCGAGTGCGACCATCAGAGGATATGGTCGTGTGGAGATGCAGTCAGCGGGTGTTGGTGAACAGTGTGAACATCTAGAACCCCCACATGAAGGCATGGTTATCGGCACAGATAGGCGTGATCGCAGATCTCATGCAGTATGTGTACTGTATTATTGACTGCTTCTTGACAAGTTTTTGTGTGTCTTTATCAAAACGAAGAGCTGTATCTGGATACCATTAGGTACTTTGAAACATCAGTGTAGCGCAGGCAACAACACTATTTTGTCTGAACAAAAAAAATAGATGGTATTGAAAATCATACTGTCGGGATTTCTAAATAGCCCGCTACACCGTAACACCTTAATACTGCCCGAGCCTAGGTGGAAGTGATTTTTCCATCTGCCTTTCAGTCATCCATCATTGCATGAAAGTCTGAAAGCTTTACCTTCATTTGTGATACAAGAACAGTGCCCTCCTCTTTCTTTTGTGCCGTAAAGCAATCTGTGGCAGATTTCTCCACAAATCCGACACACAATGACACAATGACACACAATGCACACAATGTAAAATGCAGTGTAGAAGCTGGTAATTGCTGCCCTCCTCAGTTGCCCTTCTCTTGTGCGTTTATGATAACTATACTAAATGTATCACACTATTGTTCTAATGAATAATTGATGTTGAAAATGTAACACCACCTGGAACTATGTCATGCTTAGGGTCTCAAACATACCAATCTATTAACAGGAATAATACAAAAAAACCTTGGCAAAGCCAGGATGGTATGGGGCTGTGTGTGCCACTGCCACCGACCTCTTTAGCTGGCACCAGCTCTAGCGATGAGCGCCTGGCTATAGTGCCAGGTGCGGAGACAGGTGGCGAGTGCTGGGAGGAGACGCACTTAAGCTCACGAGATACAAAATGGGCAGTTTATGGTTCTTAACGTTTCTTGGCAAATAGTAACCTACTCACCAGAGAGTTGCGCAACGAAAGAGAGATGTTCCTCCGGGCAGCTTTTTTCCTCCAAATGATTGTGACCGTCCAGCGATAGAGCATAACAAAGTGGCTCCATACCTCGGAGCAAATGTTTAGCGCCGTAGACCGGTGTGGACGCGGTGATCATGATAGACAGGTGTGGACGTGGTGATCATGATAGACAGGTGTGGACGTGGTGATCATGATAGACAGGTGTGGACGCGGTGATCATGATAGACAGGTGTGGACGTGGTGATCATGATAGACAGGTGTGGACGTGGTGATCATGGTAGACAGGTGTGGACGTGGTGATCATGGTAGACAGGTGTGGACGTGGTGATCATGATAGACAGGTGTGGACGTGGTGATCATGATAGACAGGTGTGGACGTGGTGATCATGATAGACAGGTGTGGACGTGGTGATCATGATAGACAGGTGTGGACGTGGTGATCATGATAGACAGGTGTGGACGTGGTGATCATGGTAGACAGGTGTGGACGTGGTGATCATGGTAGACAGGTGTGGACGTGGTGATCATGATAGACAGGTGTGGACGTGGTGATCATGATAGACAGGTGTGGACGTGGTGATCATGATAGACAGGTGTGGACGTGGTGATCATGGTAGACAGGTGTGGACGTGGTGATCATGGTAGACAGGTGTGGACGTGGTGATCATGATAGACAGGTGTGGACGTGGTGATCATGGTAGACAGGTGTGGACGTGGTGATCATGGTAGACAGGTGTGGACGTGGTGATCATGGTAGACAGGTGTGGACGCGGTGATCATGGTGGAGCGATCAGCAGTGGACACTGAAAGGTCAGGTCCACGTATTGGGTCGGGAAAAGTACCGTAAATTCCGGACTATAAGCCGCGGCTTTTTCCCCGTTTTTTGGCCCCTGCGGCTTATATAACGGTGCGGCTTATCTATGGATTTTTTCAGCAAAAAAAAAAAAAAAAAAACGGAATTCTCTCTTCTTTAGCACTCTTTCTAACTATAAATCCACTTCTGTTTTAATTTCCTCTCTTGCCCTCTTTTCACCACACCGCGGACACTGTGTGCACTGTAAAAAAAAACACAGGTGGTGTTGTGTTATGTTGTTTTGTTGAAATGTTAATAAATGGGAGCTTCCTCAAACAGCCATCTCTTTCCCGACAATCCCCTCTGTGCACGAACCCTTACATATGGTAATTAAACATTAAAACACAATAAAAAAAAAAAAAAAAAAAAAAAAAAAAAAAACATTAAAACACCCGCGGCTTATAGTCCGGTGCGGCTTATATATGTAACAAACAGGCAATTTTGCTGCTGCGGCTTATACTCCGGTGCGCCTTATAGTCCGGAATTTACTGCGTTGTCAAACAACACTGGAGCGAAGGAAATGTCAGTACCTAACACTGGTCCCTGCTGGACTCTGCCCCTACAATCTGGAATGTCATACAGTACTCATGTCTCATGTACAGTACAGCCTGGAGACACTACCGTTTGTTGCACTTATAGCAGAATGTGTCCTGATTGTAAATATGTACGGTTGTTTTTTTCCCATCAGTTAGACAGATGCTATTTCCGGGACTTATAGAGGCCATTTACACCTGGCACTAACTATGCGTTTTCTGTGATCAGATTGCAATCGGATAGTGCTTGACCGCTCGAAAGTACAGGTGTAAACGGCCCCAAGACACATTGAAGACGGATTGCGATCCGATCGGCCAAACCACCTGCGGAGGCGGTCAGGGACGCATTGTGACCACATTGAACACGAGCGTAAATGCAATGTGTCCTCTCACTCCGCATACAGCGACTGTATGCGGAGTGAGAGGACACCTGTTTTGGGTGATCAGATTGCAATCTGATCACAGAAAACGCATGTTAGTGCCAGATGTAAATGGCCTCACGGTAACGCCGCATCTGTCGTTTGGTTCCACTTCCTTTGATGTTACAGCAGCTTCCTGTGGCTGTTCTGTGCCTTGATGTTACAGCAGCTTCCTGTGGCTGTTCTGTGCTGTGACATTTGAAGTGTCCCGTGGTGGGGACACTTCAAATGACAGATGTGTGAGCAGCGGGCTCACGAGTCACTTCTGTGTCACTGTGCAAGTCATTCTCTCTCTTCTTCTTTGATCTTTTTGAGTAGAAGCGGTGCAGCTTTAATGTATGGTGCCCCCAGTGCTGGATCCATGTCAACTGCACTTCCTCAGTATGATGACATTAAATAAATAATAATAATAATAATACATTTTATTCTAGCCATTTCTTTTTGTTCCTTTGCTCTAGATTCCAGGTGAAGCAGTTATGGTTGGAGGCACGCTGTTTGTTTTTGTTTTGTTTGGAAAGCAGGAGGATAAGGACATGCAGGCTATTTGCTGTAAGTTAGGGCTGTTTGTTTGGAAAGCAGGAAGATAAGGACATGCAGGCTATTTGCTGGAAGTTAGGGCTGTTTGTTTGGAAAGCAGGAAGATAAGGACATGCAGGCTATTTGCTGGATGTTAGGGCTGTTTGTTTGGAAAGCAGGAGGATAAGGACATGCAGGCTATTTGCTGGATGTTAGGGCTGTTTGACATGCAGGCTATTTGCTGGATGTTAGGGCTGTTTGACATGCAGGCTATTTGCTGGATGTTAGGGCTGTTTGTTTGTGGGTGTGTTCTGTGGGCCATCCTCCTTCTCCACTTTCTTTATAACTCTCCGGCTACTCATCCCTTTAACACTATCTCTCACCTACACTTATAATGTAGCTGTGGCCCAAATGAACCGTAACCATCAACCTCATGAAGACGTGAACACAGATCTACGGCTGTCCTAAACCATTCTTTTATTCTCGATTAATCTAACGACAATTTGTTCAATTAGTCGGTTAATCTAATGATTTTTTTAAATATATATACTGAACCTCAAATTCAAAAGGATTACTGACAGATTAATGTTTAAACTGGAGTAATATGCAGTTTAAGATAATCACTGGCAAATAAATGTTTTTCCATTAGTGTGGGGCAGGGAAAGTAATTTCAATTACTTAACTTACATTAATTAAGGATGCAAAGTCATGGGTAGTGAAAAAGGTGACAGATACCAGGGCAGACATAAAACCACTCAGAAATCCTCCTATTTTAGGATGAAAAAGGTGACTGTCACCTAAAGGTGACTAGTTTACTTCCCTGTAAGTTATGCTAACAAACACGTTCCATGTGTTGATAATCTTAGTATGCGTGAACAAAAAGTGCGTTAAACAGGACTGACTCGGTGATGTCTGCTGCCCATCAGGACGCGCTCCGGGTGTATAACGTTACGTTTATACCGCATATTTAATCGTATCATGAGATAAGCATATCGTCCCTATTATTTATAATGTAACATATTATTATTGGTTTAGCTTATTCTCTTCACATGACAGTGTCATTTGGCAGGTACAAGGAAAATACTATATTAAGGGTTTTGCAACAGTTGTTTTGTACAGTTTATGGCTGCTACTGTAGTTTTTACATGCTTAGACGTCCCTCTGCTCATTATCCAACAACTACTGCCCCACTTCTACAATCACCTACAACAGGCAGCGGTGGCCCAACAGGTAGAGGAGAGAACTTGTGACCGGAAGATCGTCGGTTCAATCCCCGGGACCGGCAGGATCAATCTGGGTGGGGAAAGTGAAAAGGCAGCACTTGCCCCTCCCTCCCTCATTACCACCACTGAGGTGCCCCTTAACCCCAACCGCTCCAGTGGAGCTGCTCAGTGTCCAGCAGATCAGACTGTTTTTGTACTGGTCAGTTTCCAGGTGTGAAAGTGTGTGTGGATGTGAACAGGGCGCTCCTGAAGAAGAGAGCATTGCTCTCAGTGAGACTCAGCGAGAAGGTTAAACGAAAACACCAGGCAGGTTATTGCCTAAGCAGGAAGACTTTAGATGTCCTGTAGAGATAATTGGCAGCAGGTAGCTAGCATGCATGTTTGCGTCACACACACACACACACACACACACACACACACACACACACACACACACACACACACACACACACACACACACACACACACACACACACGCTGAGAGGGGTGCAACACAAGGAAGGCAACCTGCTGAGAACACACATAATTTATTAGCAGGAATCTAATCACATCCTCAAATGGAAGTCATTAAGAGTCCTGATGAAGATCAGCCCAGACAATACAAGCTGAGGAGATGACAGGGGAGTTACAGTAGAGAGGAGAATAGAGAGAGAGAGATAGATAGATAGAGAGAGATAGAGAGACACAGATAGATAGAGAGATAGAGAGATAGATAGATTGATTGATTGATTGATTGATTGATTGATTGATTGATTGATTGATTGATAGATAGATGAATAGATAGAGAGATAGATACTGTATGTACATACATGCATACATAGATACATACATACATACATACAGGACACACATACGTACGTACGTACGTACGTACGTACGTACGTACATACATACATACATACCGCACATAAAAGTAACTAATTGAATGATCAATTGGTACTTAAATGTGAAATTGATGATGATTATGGCTTTTAGAAAATCTACACTGATGGTGATGTTTGTGGATCGGAGCAGCTGATGGATGACAGTTTGTGCCAGCAATATGCCAACTCAATGTGACCATTTTCATGGGCCAAGATAAGATAGTCCAAGTTTTGCAAGTATTCTGAGTTCCCCACAACTTTATTCTTGGCAGGATAGAAAGTGCCTCTGAAACAGCATTCATCATGAGATGCTAAAACCCTGCGGGAGACAAAATGCTTTTAGATGGGGTTATATAGCCAGAGCCACCACACTATATGTATTTTCTATACATCAGGCGTTTTTATGAGGGATGACTTTACTTTTTGGTCAAGGAGGACCCTCCATCACTTTGGCCGCGGACCACACTGACTGGCCCATGTCCAACTTTTTGATCAAAAGCCAATAACAGCCTGATATATCAGCCAAATCAATAAAACTCTCCCCCTAGTGGAAATCCAAGGGAAAAAGAAAGACAACATCATTCATCAGTGACTAAACAGCTGCTCTTTGCTGTTGACGTCTTCCTCTCCCATTCCGGCGTGTTGTAGTTTGTGTGGAAAACCACACGGGGTGATGGGGAGGGGTGGGGGGCGGGTCTCTGTTTCTTCTTCCTCATGTCTTCTTCACACAGCTAGAACACTTGATGTCAGTCATCATCGAGCATGAGTCGCCTTGTGTTTTGTTCCACCACAGTTATACTTCATTGGATAGTACCTCTCTAGATACTCAAAGCACATCACATGTCGGGGGGTGGGGGGGGGGGATGTGTAGCACGGCAGCAGAACGCTCACCACACATCTGCTTATCACGGTGGAGAGTTGACGACTGAATGTGCCAATTAGATAACGATGGATGATTAGGTGGCCCTGATGGAAGGAAGGCCTGTGTGGGAATTTAGTCAGAGCACCGGGGTTACACCCCCCCAGGGCACCGGGGTTACACCCCCCAGGGCACCGGGGTTACACACCCCAGGGCACCGGGGTTACACACCCCAGGGCACCGGGGTTACACACCCCAGGGCACCGGGGTTACACCCCCCCAGGGCACCGGGGTTACACCCCCCCAGGGCACCGGGGTTACACACCCCAGGGCACCGGGGTTACACACCCCAGGGCACCGGGGTTACACACCCCAGGGCACCGGGGTTACACACCCCAGGGCACCGGGGTTACACCCCCCCAGGATACCAGGGTTACACCCCCCAGGGCACCGGGGTTACACCCCCCAGGACACCGTCGTTACACCCCCCAGGGCACTGGGGTTACACCCCCCCAGGGCACCGGGGTTACACCCCCCAGGGCACCGGGGTTACACCCCCCCAGGATACCAGGGTTACACCCCCCAGGGCACCGTCGTTACACCCCCCAGGGCACCGGGGTTACACCCCCCCCAGGGCACCGGGGTTACACCCCCCAGGATACCAGGGTTACACCCCCCAGGGCACCGTCGTTACACCCCCCAGGGCACCGGGGTTACACCCCCCCCAGGGCACCGGGGTTACACCCCCCAGGATACCAGGGTTACACCCCCCAGGGCACCGGGGTTACACCCCCCAGGGCACCGGGGTTACACCCCCGGCACCGGGGTTACACCCCCCAGGACACCGGGGTTACACTCCCCAAGGCACCGGGGTTACACCCCCCAGGGCACCGGGGTTACACCCCCCAGGGCACCGGGGTTACACCCCCCAGGGCACCGGGGTTACACCCCCCCAGGGCACCGGGGTTACACCCCCCAGGGCACCGGGGTTACACCCCCCAGGACACCGGGGTTACACCCCCCCAGGGCACCGGGGTTACACCCCCCCAGGGCACCGGGGTTACACCCCCCCAGGACACCGGGGTTACACCCCCCCAGGACACCGGGGTTACACCCCCCCAGGACACCGGGGTTACACCCCCCAGGGCACCGGGGTTACACCCCCCCAGGGCACCGGGGTTACACCCCCCCAGGGCACCGGGGTTACACCCCCCCAGGACACCGGGGTTACACCCCCCCAGGGCACCGGGGTTACACCCCCCCAGGGCACCGGGGTTACACCCCTACTCTTGCGAGGAGTGCAGATGGGATCTTTATTGACCACAGAGAGTCAGGACCTCGGTTTAACGTCTCATCTGAAGGACGGTGCTCCCTCACAGGACAGAGTCCTTGTCTCTGCCCTGGGGCATTGGGGATATTAATCGTGAGACCAGAGGAAAGAGCACCTCCTACTGGTGGTCCGCCAACACCACTTGCAGCACCAGTCTCCCATCCAAGGAGTATCCACAGCCAGACCTGCTTAGCTTCCCCAGGGAAGCCAGTAATGCTGATGCCTGTTTCTCTGCTCCGTAATCCAACGTGAGAACTGTCACAAACATGGCTGCCTTTTGTCTCAGACGTTCCCCTCTCCCTCTTGAATGTGGAATCAGAGGAAATGTGTTGACTGATTTCCTCAGCAAACGTTGGTTTGTTGTGTTTCTCTTTAAACCACTGCTCTCTTATCTCCTCCAGCTTGACAGCGGGTAATAATGTTGTGTGTGTGTGTGTGTGTGTGTGTGTGCATTTGAATATCTTAATAACATAGTACTGTACTTAGCTTTTACACTCTGTTGTGAAATGACACGTACAATCCATTTTCACCTTTCATTACTTTTTCATGTGTGTGTTACTGTGTGTGTGTTGCAGTGTGTGTGTGTGTGTGTGTGTGTGTGTCTGTGTCTGTGTGTGTGTGTGTGTGTGTGTGTGTGTGTGTGTGTGTGTGTGTGTGTGTGTGTGTGTGTGCGACGGAGCGTAGCAAACCGAGCGCTTTCCTGGGAGGGTGATTTTCCAAGTCATCTGAGGAGAAATTGATTCGCAGCAAAGCCATTCATATCGTCTACTGTACACTCTATAGCCATTTCCTCGTGACCATCTATACCTGGCAACGGGGGGGAGGGGGGGGGGGGGGGGGTCATCCAAAAACCTATCTGGCAGTTTCAACGCCCCCCCCCCCCCCCCCCCTCCCCCCTCCTCATTTTCCTCCACCGACAGCAGCAAGCAGCAGCAGCACTGTAAATTGAGGGACCTGTAATCAGCGGTGTGACTCAGCCAGTAAGTGACGGCATCGATCGTGGGGGATTGAAGAGTCGATCTTAATAGCGGGCGGTTTCGGTAGCGGCGTCGGGAGGGGGGGGGGGGGGGGGGGGCACGGGGGCACGGGCGACAGCGAGGAGTCGAGAGCGGGGGCTTTTCATAACGAGGATGGATGTACGAGGCGGACGGCGGCGGGGGCGGGGAAGCCACTCTCCGCTCTCATTTGGAAACGACCACTTCAATCAAAAGACGTCCGCGGTCAAGAGACTTGTGATTTGGCCGTTCAAATCCCCCCCCCCCCCCCCCCCCCCGGCTGCTGTGCTGCGGGGGAAAGCGGGGTCGCAATTAGGCTTTGAAAGAGTGTCGCGCTTTTCGAATGGAATTGCGTCGGAGAGTGGCGCCGTGCCCTTCAGAGAGCCGTGTAGATTGCTCCATCTGCTGTTGAAATCCAAACAAATAAATACATTCAGTCAGCGCTTGTATTTTTGGCAACGTGTGATTAAATATCGACAGGAATTAAACGCCAGCCTGCACGGGATTTAGTAAAAACGGGCCGTTTTAATTTGTACTCCCTAACTTACAGTACAGTAACTGATCAAATGGGTATGACCTGTTCTGTGACCATTAACGGGAAGTCTTTTTGTGGGGGACACTCAAACACTGCTGTCCCACCCACACACACATTCAGCGTGTTACAGTATAGTCAACGCTGTGGCCACTTGGGATTTGGCTCTATGAAAGATGTTTCACTCAACACGAGGTAATCAAGAGAAATCAAGGTTCCCTTTTATCTTGTTTTGAATTCAACTGCTGTCAGATGGTCAGAAAAACATAGGCTTCCCACCCACCCACACACGCCCGCTATAAAACTATGGGTTTTTACAATAAATACTGTGGATTTTTTATTTATTTATACCACAAACAAATTTGATAAGAGTCTTGTGAGGATAGGGTTTGACTCTCCCAGCACCGCCTCCAAGCCTTTCCTGCATGAACGCCCACATTACAACACATCAATGTGTGTCCCCCAGCAAAGGAGGACTATGGATCGTCTCCGTCCGTTAGTTAGTTTGATGCTTCATTAGTTTGTTAGTCACACTAACTTGACTTTGGCAAGGAATGCGGACTTAGTGGTAAAGCAGGTCATACCTTTACAGTTGAGAAAAAATAGGTTTTTCATGATATAGGGTATGCTTCTCTCAAGCATATATCGTGTGCGGTAACCTCTTTTTTTTGTGTCAGTAGGACGAATGGTAGGACGGTGGGGGGGAAAACCCCCCATAATATCTCAATGGCTGACTCACCAGAGGTATAGGTGCTGCGGCTCTACACTACAGGATTGGGGATTCAAGAGCAGGTACATAGACGTCTGTTCAGATGTGGGTTTACTGCGGTGGTTGAATCCCCAATCCTGTCTGCCTGGGCTGGGCTATAGCAGCTAAATCCTAACTATGCTGAATGGGGAGAACGGGAGGATTTCCCCCATGCTGACCCATTGACCACGTGTCTGTGACGAGACACCGCCTGAATGTATAGGTTTTATTTAGAACACAGACGTTTGTTGGGAGGAGCGGGGGAAGGACCGGAGGGTGCTTCACCTCAGACAGTAGTCGGGTTTCCATCCACCTGTTTTGATGCGAAATTTCAATTTGCGCATAAAAAAACTGAGTGGAAACGCTGCCTAATTCGCAAAAACCTCCAAATATCGCAAAAAAGTTTTCACACTTGAGGGAGGCGGAAAAGTCGGGTGTAACGATAAATGGAAAATGCGAAACGTGCGGCGGAAACAGTTTAAGCGATATTCCGTTGTCTCTCCATTCAAAAACAACACAGTTTGCCTTGATCACTGCAAAACATGACATGTCGTGTGTAGCCTCCACACAATAGGGCTACACACGGTAAATCATGGTACGCGCAGCACAATACCCGCCGTGGTAAACAGAAGAAGACTGGGATATTAACTTTAAGGCGACTCACTTCTAGACTTGAATGAAATTGTATTCACTTACTGTCCGCTCCGTGGATTACCATTTTACAATTTCGGAGCCGAAATTGTAACATAGCAATGTTGGTCCACAAACGTTGCTATTTTACAATTTTTTGGGAGATCGGGAGATTGGGAGTCGCACCTGGTAATCCAGAAATGGCGTTATGGTACCTTTGTCTACTTGTAGATCATCAAGAAACTTTAAATGAATACCGTTGATGTGTTTAACAGAGGTGTATATCGGGTCTAGCAGCTGATCAGCAGCTCAGACAGCCTCAAACACGAGGTGATTGACAGCTCTATAATTCGCAAAATAGCAGTGGATGGAAACGCGCATTGTTTCGCATTTTATTTGGCCGACTTTCTGAAAATATCGATTAAAAGTTGCGATACATTTGGATGGAAACCCAGCTGGTGACATTGTTGCAGTGAAGCGGTAATCTGGGACAGCAGGTGTGATGTCTGGTTTGTTTAACACGCCGTAGTTGCTGCAGCGCCGTGGCTGCTGAGACACAAGTTCAGCGAGCCTCTTCACTCCGCCTTCATCAAGGTGCAGCCAGAATCTGTTTCTACAAACCAAGTCTGTTCTCTATTGAGCCGTAGTCGCTAATTCATACAAAGGAGTACAGTTGTTAGTCCAACTGAAGACGTAGAACTGAAAAAGCCTCTGGTATGAGTGATGAAACGCCAACTCTTAATTGTACAACTGTAATTTTGTACCCAGGTGCAGAGACGACAGACACAGGAGGAAGGTTTAGCCGTTTTACTGGACTCTTCAATGCACAAGAATAAACGAGAACAACTGCCAGGCAGGGAATAAACGATAAACTTATAAACGGGTCGGACTAAGGCCGACGAGCTAAACTAAAGTCACATCTTTTAAAGGAGCAGAACTCAGGAATCCTCTCCCAGAGGAAGCAGACAAAACAGGAGGAGATCAGGAGCTTGAGTTGCGTGGAGGTGAGTGAAGAGTCAGGTCTGAAAGCACAAACAGTTCTATAGGCTGCTAACAGGTGCAGGGAATCACAGTGGAGATGATTATAGATGAACACAGCTCTCCTCTAGCCCGTCTCCTCCCGCCGGAGCGACACTGTTACCGTACCCGGGAAGAGCGGCTGCTACCTTGGACAGCGGCGGGGCCGGCCTCTGCTTGCTGGAGCTCTGCCCCGTTCAGCGCCTCGGACAGCTCCCCTGACACAGACAGGAGGGAAAGCACTGGCCTGCGCTCCACACTCACACGCTGCACAGGCCGTGTCAACAACAGCAAGTTCCCACCATGCAATCTGACTGGTCAGACTAGACATTTAGAACATGCTCAAATCAGCATAACAGCACACCTACTGTATGACTCATAGCCGTGCTCAAATGAAAAAGTGCCTCATCACTAAAATATGACAACGCCATTTCCACAAAATTAATCGTTTTGTGTTTTTTTCCCTGATTTTCCCCCCACTTGTATTTGGCCAATTCCCCCTGATGCCCCGGTCGCCGACCCACCCACCCCCCCCCCGCCTTCATTACACAGGAGTCTACTGGACCCCATGTATTTCCAGCGAAACGGAGACAACACTAGCAAAACGTTATTTATTTTGAGAGCGAATTACCCCACAGCGCACAATATGGATACATTTTGTTTATATCTTTGATTTTGTTGGTAACGGTATATACAATCTCAATATCACACTCGACGGTGTGCTTTACCGTCGTTATTTGCACTTCAGTGAAGCATCACTGTTGTTCCGGTAATGACGGTGAAGCACATCCTCTCGTGTAATATTACCAGTGGATTTTAAACAGCTTCCTACCTGCATGACTGAAATGAATCTGAAATGAATCTACACAGACATACAGTATTATTATTATCTGTCTCCATCCTTGTCTCTGTCTCTCTCTCTCTCTCTCTCTCTCTCTCTATGTAGTGTAATGGAAAAAGTGATTAGCACACTTAAGCGGGATGAGAGACAGCCGGAGCCTTTGGGTGAATTGTTCCTCCATCATTTCTTTGTTAATTGCTTCTCTGGGGAAGCGTGTGAGAGGAGAGGAAGCCCGGGGGTAGCTAGTCTGCCACACTTACACACTGGCCTGCTTTTTGGGAGACACTCGCTTCTCGCTCCCCTCCCTCCCTCCCTCTCCCCCTCCTCCCTCCCTCTCCTCCTCCCTCCCTCTCCTCCTCCCTCCCTCTCTCCCCTCCCTCTCCTCCTCCCTCCCTCTCTCCCCTCCCTCTCCTCCTCCCTCCCTCTCTCCCCTCCCTCTCCTCCTCCCTCCCTCTCTCCCCTCCCTCTCCTCCTCCCTCCCTCTCTCCCCTCCCTCTCCTCCTCGCTCCCTCTCTCCCCTCCCTCTCCTCCCCCCTCCCTCCCTCTCCTCCTCCTCCCTCGGCCCATTAAGGTGTCTCCTCCTCCTTACTGTATCTTTTGTTCAGGTGTGGAAAACCACCCTCGACTTCCATTTACCATCTCTTTCTCCTCTCCTCTCTTCTCCTCCCCTATCCCCTCTCCTCCTCTCCTCTCCTCTCCTCCTCTCCTCTCACCCCTGGCCTGCGTCACCTCTTTCCTTCTTCTCTCACCTTACTCTATGTCCTCCAATTCTTCCTCTAGTGTCGTGCCCCTCTACCATGGGGAACATCTGTGATTTTCCCATTTGCCCCCCCCCCCTCTCTCTCTCTCTCTCTCTCTCTCTCTCTGTCTCTCCCTCTCTCTCTCTCTCTCTCGCTCTCTCTCTCTCTCTCTCGCTCTCTCTCTCTCTCTCTCTCTCTGTCCCTGGGCTCCACTCCTTTCTTTCTTCCTCCTTCAGCGTTATTGTAGTAGTAGTAATAGGTTTTATTAGTGCTTCACAGTCATTTCCAGACTGAAATCACACACCAATTTACATACAGTACATGTCATATTAAAAAGCAGCACTGAGGTAAAAATACAATTTCAATAATAACGCAGCTGCTCTACAATAAGATGTAAGTAGCAAACTCATGTGCAAATCCTAACTAAAAAGGGGTAAAGCTGTATAATAGTGATGTGCGGGCCGCAATTATAACCGCGCTGACCCCGGATATCCCGCCCCGCGGGCGGGCCAGATCATAAAAATAAACATTCTGATTAATAGCGGATGCGTTGCGGGCGGTTGAAACGATGTATCATCACTTCCCGGAAGTGACTGTTGTTGTTAAGGTGACATGACGGTGATTCGGTCTATAGGCAGAGGAAAAACATCAGAGTGGGAGACTTCTGTTTCTGTTTATTCCTTTGCTCTAAAATGGTGGTTAGTATAGCCACAGTGTTGTCAGGGGTGTGTGTGTGTGTGTGTGCGTGTGTGTGTGTGTGTGTGTGTGTGTGTGTGTGTGTGTGTGTGTGTGTGAGGGCACTGAGGCTCTGATCTTTGCACACCTCTTTCCCTGCCAGAGTTTTCTTTTAATTGCCAGCCACTGCCAGCATTTTTAAAATCATATTCAATCATGTTCAAGACCCCCTGAATATTCTCTTCTATGAATATGTAAACAGTGAATCTTTCTAAAGCAAGAGCAGTCTCACGCACGCACACGCACACACACACACACGCGCGCGCACACACACACACACACACACACACACACACACACACACACACACACACACACACACACACACACACACACACACACACACACACACACACACACACACACAATTCTAGCTTCATTCATTCATTATTTTTTTATCAACACTTGAATGTTGTTGAATGTCCTTTTCATCCCAAATAAACAACATCATTTCGGACAAAAAGCTGAGAAAATTGCATTTTTGTAAAAGACCGTTATCTTCAGGATCCTGAACTGAATCCAATGTCTCTGAGGGCGGATACTGTCCGGTGTTGCACGTAAATCTGCAGAACATGTGCATCAGCGCCCCTCTGCGGTCACACGTTTTGGTGGTCACAGATTTCGGGACAGATCAAGCCCGCCATCAGAGACGAGAGGCGGGGGGTCGAGCCCTTGGTCGAGCCGGGCGGATGACTGATCCTCCGTACTTCACAAAGGAAGTATGGAGAAATGGTTGACAGGCGTCATTGAGTCCGTGTCCTTGTGGACCATCGGCACCACCCGGTGGTTTAACGTTGCCCCTTACTTACTTACCGTTCGGCCAGCAAGCTTATCCTACTGTATGTGATCCTATGGGAGAAAACCTTTATCCTCTCGTTCCTGTTTCTGGTGGAGCTTCTTCTTCTTCTGTACTATTTCAATGTGTGTAACAGTGCCCCCTACCTTATCTTGTCAATGGCAGGGAAAGAGTTAAAAGATCGCATTTTTTGATGATCTACTCACCATCCTCATGTCAGTCCAAACACCAGTAAAGTTTGAATGTCTACATAACATCAGCAGCTTATTGTCAGCTCTCTCCAAAAGGTTCATTGGTCATTAACTCATTCCTCGCCAGGGGGTTTCTGACACCATGTTCACTGATCTTCCGGGACCCACAGAATATTTTCTTCTTCTTCTTCTTCTTCTTCTATTCTTCTTCTTCTTCTTCTCTTTCTTCTTCTGTGACTATGTAAACACTGAATATCCCTGAAGTGATTTGTGTGTGTTTACAGAGGCTGCTCATGAGTCCGTGTGACAGCGCGTGGAGCTCGGGGGGGAAAGCAGTGCTTTGAGGCACCAGGCTGGAGGTGTTTTATGGACCTTTCTCCTGAACGGAGATCATTGCTTCCTCCCCTGGCTGCTTTTGTGGGACAATAACTCTGGCTCCTGGGCGACTTTAGGAGTGAAGTAGCACTTCATAAGGTGGCCAAGAGCGCCATCTACAGTATTGCATGGCGGTGAAAACGCGGATTGACGTGAAAACACGTCAATGGCGGGGAATGAGTTTAAAACATATAATGACTCCAATCAGCTCATGCGTATAATCCAAGTGTTCTGAAGCCAAACGATTGCAGTCCAAAAGAGCTATATTTACATCTGTGTTTAGTCCAAGTCTTCACCACAATTGTGTTGACCTCTCTCTATTTTTGTGGAGAAGGCTTTTGGAGAAGGTTTGAGAAGAAACCGACCTGAGGCGGCACTAGCAAACTTGCTGAGTGTTATGTGGAACTATAGAAACTTCACCAGTGTTTCGACTGACGTGAGGATGAGTAGATAACTCGCAAATTTGTATTTTTGGGTGAACCAGTGCTTTAATTTCCATTGTTTTTCCATGTTGTGATTTTAAAAGTTCAAGCTCATTATGCACTCATTGCAAGTCACTCTGGTTAAGGGTGTCCGCTAAATGCCTCAAATGTATTAGAAGAAGGGAAACGGAGATGGGAAAAAAGGAACGAGAGAGACGACAAATCCATCTTGCCACGCTGCCATCTAGTGGTTTGACTCCGAACCACCAGTGCTTCACACCAATCAGCGCTCCTACGAGCTATAGCTACAGTATGGACGGGATTTACTGTAGGTGTGATGACAGCAAGAAGCGAGTCCGTGATGGACGTGATAGACAGATGGTTCGTCCAATCCCCTGCCACACGTATTTGAACTGCAGCGGGGCAAGCAAGATGTTTCCCGTCTACTATTTTGCTGTCTTTTATGAGATGCAGGGCTGCTGTTGTGCATATTGAAAAAACAACATTGGCAGTGGATGCACATTTCACGGGTCGGGTATTGGATTTTTGACTTTTTATCGGGTCGGGTCAAATATGAAACCGTACCGGAGGCAGTGCAGTGACAGAACTGACTGAGTGACCCGACCTCTTGGAAGGCGTGTGGGAGTCCGAAGACATTTAGCAGCTGTTAATGCTGTTGAGACGGATCAGTGGGCGGGAGTCAGGTTATGATGCATTTAATGTCGGATTCCTCCCACCTTTAATAGATGGCCTTCCCACCTCTACGCACTTCCTGTCAGTTTAAACTAAAGTTTTTCCTTTCAATCTCCATTCAAGTAGCTATAAGGTAAGTAACAAAGGGCGACTTGTCGGGCACTTCTGATTGGCCAAGACGTTGCCTCAACAGCGATAGGAGCATCTTATGCCTCTTTTACATTATGCCAACAATTACGTTGTGTATCACTACTGCTTCATCTGTAACCTATAGGTCAATGTTATGGAAATGTCATGTTGGCTCATTTGAAAGATTTGTGGTGACTTAAGTACCTTATTATCCACATTTCCCCATTGAGGAAACATGGGAAATGGTGGTGTTATAGAGCTGAGCACTGTACACGTGTGCAAAAATAATCCCCTTACTTGCAGATGAATTGAAGGGTGGAGACGGCAGAATGCGATGGGACAACAGTGTCCTTTAGACTTAAGCTGTGTTCACACCGAGATATTTATTTTTCGCTCTGTCGCTTGATTCAACCCTTTGGAATCGCTCTGTCGCGGTGTTTAAATCGCTCATCAACAGGCACACAAATTGACGGACATGTGGGGGTTATAACGTTACGCAATGTCATGATATTTGTCCACTACGAGCCACCATCATTGTTTACAAGCTAAAGCCTCAGCGTGCTCCTAATGCGAGCTCCATACCGGTAGGACAGACTTCACTTCATGTCAGCTGTCAGGCTGTCAATGCGGTCTGTTGCCACACAATAAACCAGCGGTTTGTTCCAAGCCAGTGTGATCCTTGACTCACTCTCACACGGCAGCCAATCAGCGTTGAACAGCGAGCGACTGATGCCAGCGTAATTTCGCTCGAGTTGGGATATTTCATCTCGGGCGACAAGCGTATTTTCTCCCTATCGCTCTGTCTCTGTCGCTCGGACGCCCAGCGATTTTTCTCCCAGGCGAATATACGCTCAATCGCTCGTTTGCATTGACTTTGTATGTAAACTCGACGCCAGCGAAAAACTTTAATAGGTCGGTGTGAACGCAGCTTTAGAGACGTGAGCTTTTGATGGAAAGGTGACCACTTTAAATCCCCAGGGGCCGGTTGCACCAACTGGTCTTACACTGGTCTTAAGCTAAGTTGGTCGTAACTTTACGACCTAACAGCTACGCCGGTTGCACCAAGACGACTTAAGCCTTATTTTCACTAAGACCAGGCGTAACTCCTACGCCTCGTCAGGAGGAGGCGTAGCAGAGATCTCCGCGGAGACCTTTTTGACCGTCATCGTCGTAACACCGCCAGTTCGCCGTCTTTGAAAGCACGACGTTAGATTATAACTAACTAGTTGTGTGGCTTAGCCTTCCCAAATGTTGCCGTTACTTTTTTAGAATGTAATACATAGAATTGGGAACGTTACATTCAATTTCATTCAGACTCCCTGACACTAATCGCCGCCGCCATTTTCCCCCGGGGCTTCCACAGGAGGAGGGGGGTGGGAGGAGGGAGGGTGTAGTGACGCACATACAGTAGTGGGTGACGGCGCGAGGCACATGTGGGCCAATCAGAGGGCATTCCCCGACAATTCACATGAACGCGCATTGCTACGACCAGCGTAGTTAAGACCAGAGTAAGCCGTGTTGGTGCAACAGGCGTAAATCCATGGTCTTAACTAAGACCGACGTAGGAGTTACGACCAGGCATAGTTAAGACCAGTTGGTGCAACCGGCCCCTGATCACTAAGGAAGTTATGAGATATGAATTGGAATTTGGAGAAGTGCCTAATGTCACTTTTCCCGCCATGAAATAGCACTGATGTGCCTTTTGAGGGAAGAGCTATTAACCTCCAATGGCTCCGTCCAACAGTAACTGGTTGTACTGGGAAGTTCCCAGTTCCCACCTGTGAATGAGTGTGAACGAGGCTGCTCCCGTCAACCTTCCTCGGCCAAATGAAAGGTTAAAGCAGAGGCGTTTTTTTCGTTTCTTTTTTTGTTTGTTCATCCGCTACAAATCTGCTCAGCATTTTAGTGCGTAGAGTGGGTGAGTGGGCGGGCGGCGGCGTGGGGATTCTTTTTGACACCGTCAGGCGTTAGTGGATTTTCACACTTCAAAAGGTCTGGAGCGAAAAAGCACCAACCGTGAGGTTAGAGGGAGACCAACAGCGCTGAATGGAGGCGCCTGTGGGGGGACGCTGTCAGATCTGTTCGCTGTGGCATTCATAAGGAAGACGTGGACGCTAAGAGACGGGGCTGCAGCCGCGATAAGCTTCCCTGATCCTCTCTTAACGCCAGGTAAATCATCGTACCTTCGGAAATCAGGGAGCTTTTAATGGTGCCTTTATGTACCTTTATGTACACAGCAGCACACAGGTGACCTTTGGCCGGTGCAGCTGTTTCTGAGTTAAATGGCAGTGACCTTTATGGCTGCAGAAGCTGTGTGTGTGTGTGTGTGTGTGTGTGTGTGTGTGTGTGTGTGTGTGTGTGTGTGTGTGTGTGTGTGTGTGTGTGTGCGTGTGTGTGTGTGTGTGTGTGTGTGTGTGTGGGTGTGTGTGTGTGTGTGTGTGGAAGAGAATGGTGAGGCAAGAGCGGCCACACGGTTCCTGTGTGTTGATTAAAGTGATGTTATTTAATAAAACGCCTCACTAAAAACACTAAGGGAAAGTAAAAAAAAAACTAATTAAACCACACACACACACACACACACACACACACACACACACACACACGTGCGCGCACACACACACACACACACACATGCTATACACACATCCCTGCAGAGAATAGAAGCTGCCACACACCCATCGCAGCATCAAAGCGGAAACATTTGCATACCTAAAGTTATAGCACGCAACAGTAGCGTTACAGGGCGTTCACACCATACGCCGAAGCAACGCTCAAGCAACGCTGAAGCCACATGTTTTTATTTCGGCGTCTTTGTTAACTCATTGAGTGCCAGCCACTTTTGGAGAACGGACGCTCCCAGTGCCAGAGTTTCAGAGCGTTTTCAGTGATTTCTCGAGGCCCACAGAATATTGTGTGATATTACTATGTAAACACCGAACACGCACAAAGAACGATGAGACTCTATTGTATCAGCAGCAAAAAAAAGTTTATTGATATCATTTTCCGTTCTTTAGTTATTAGTTATCAGCCGGAGAAGATAGGTCAAAAACAGCAAAAACAGGCGTTTCCATCTAGAAGCTGAGATATTGAGCCTTTTGTGAAATGAAGCATTTCAAGCAAATCACTGACTCTGAAACTAATATTTTCTGACCTGAAACATCTGAACAGTAATTTCCTTCAATATAACAGCACCCCCACCCCCCTCTACTGCAAACTCCTCCTCCGTGGGTGTGTCTCTGGTGGCTCTGCTTGCTCTGCTGCTTGTCAGGCGAGTCTCTGCTGCTTGCGGATCCACGTTCGGATGGCGGCCGCTCGTCGGGGGAGTCTGGATCGGGCTCGCTCGTTTCTGGGGTTTCGGTTGTGAGCTGGGATGAAGCTGCGTCCGATTCTGGGCTTTCTGGGCTTTCTGCTGTGCGTTTCAAAGTGTGCTGCACCCAGAGTCTATTTTCGGAGCCCCCCACCGTTGTGCGCCGGCTCCCAGCGCGACAGCGAAAAGCCAAACCATTCTCATGAGAATGGTTTCATCACGGCTTTTTCTGCTGTTTTTACTCAACTTTCTCTAATCTGGAGAGCACTGTCGCCACCTAATGGGTCGGTAAAATAGGTTATACACATTCAACATGCCCCAAAATTTTACAGGAGATGTATTAGGCATTGATCCACGTCCCACCGTCAAAAAACGCTATTGACGACAATCGTCGTCATTGGCACTCTACGTTAGTAATCGAATTGACGACGATTGTCGTCATTGGCACTCAATGAGTTAACAGGCGAGGCCGTTCACACCAGCCGCGCGCGTGCCCCACTCAAGCCACGCTGAAGTGATCGTTCAGGATTCGTTTCTATTTTCCAAGCGTGAAGCTGCCAGGCATGAGGTCAATGGAAGTTGTGGGCGGGGTCAAGGCACGTCGAGCGAAGCGCTGAGGAAAAGAGAGTGCTTCTTGTGTGACCGCTTTAGCGTGAGCTCAGCTTCAGCGTGGCTTTAGCTTCAGCTCTGCTTCTGTTAAGCGCCTGGTGTGAACAAACGCTCACACACAGCTCCACCAAGACTCCACTGTATAATTGATCAGTACATACTGGGCACATTCTGACTCCATAATATCATGGAGCAGCACACTGCGGGTACTGTAGATTCTGTCCTAAAACATCAGCATAGAGTTCATCGGGCCAACTCCCCCCCACACCTTCGCTCTCCTGATCAGCTAGACAGACATTTCTGCCTGAAAGAAAACCGAGTTTTGACAGAAAACAAACAAACAAACTTGAATTCAGCCCCTCGGAAGAAAAACAACACGTTCCAAGCACTCCTGGCCTTATCAGAAAGAACTGGCATCCAGCCTCCTCGGGTTGGGTGCCCGTGCCAGATCTTTCCAGCAGATAGGCTTACGGTTACGGGGAGCCTCAGCGCCTGGAGCTTGGGAGCGGTGCCGCGCCTCCTCCCCTCCACCAGCTCTCTTGCCCTCTTCACTGTACTGGCAGATAAAGCGCGGCGGCTGGGAGCCAGCGTTGGCAAGACCGGGATGAATTAGCGGGTTTGCTGTGGAGGCGGCCTGCAGGAGGAGGCGGCCTGCAGGGGGGCTCCGGTACAGCGCAGCGCTGATACGTTCAAAATGCAATTAGTAAGATTAGTACTAATGAGCACCTACTATATCCAGAGGGGTTAAAAAGGTTTACGGCGCTCAATAAGAAGTCTCAACATTCATTCGTTGTCTTTACGTACTTAATGGTTTTCAGGGGGGCGGGGGGGGGGGGGGGGGGGGGGGTGCTGGAGTCTGTCCCAGCATGCATTGGAAGGAAGGGAGGGGAACCTCCTGGATGGGTCGTCAGGCAGCAGGGCTAACACAGATAGACAATCACTCACACTCCCATTTAGCTATGGGGAATATAGGGGGGCACGGTGGTGCAGTGGTAAGCGCTGTCGCCTCACAGCTAGAAGGCCCTGGGTTCGATTCCCACCTGGGATGCTGTGAGCGCTGAAGGAGTGCGTGCCCGTCCGCATGTCCTCAAGTGCCCGCCACCCAGGTGGGGTCATCAAAAGGGCCTTTCTGTGTGGAGTTTGCATGTTCTCCCCATGCCCCCCTGGGGGTTTCCTTCATATAGGAACCCCTCACCAAAACATGCAATATCCTGGTCGCTGATGTGGTGCCTCCTCTGGTCGTTAGGGACGCCTGTTCGGAGGGATGGGAACTGGTTGGAATAGCGTGATCCTCCCACGCGCTATGTCCTGCCGGTGAGGCTTCCCCTGTCAGGTGAAAAGAAGCGGCTGGCTAACTGCCCATGTCTCGGAGGGAGCATGGAGCCAGTTTCGGCTCTCCCCAGATTGGCAGAGGGTGGAGCAGCAACCACACAAATAAAAAATTAGCACTAATGGGGGATAAAAATGGGATAAAAAATCGGGGGGGAAATATGAAAAAAAAGAAAAGAAATTAATGAGGTATGGGGAATATAGAGTCTCCAGTCCACCTGACTTTGGACTGTGGGAGGAAACCGGAGCGCAAAACACACACAAACGTCAGAAGAACTTGCAAGCCAGACACAGAAAGGACTAAGGCTGGGGGGAAAAATGTGTCCCTCCGGACTGCTGTAGCACTTTGCCCTCGCTACATTACACCACACAAGACAGAACATGGCTTTTATCGCCCTCCTGGTTAACCTTGGCTGCAGATGGTCTCTCTCTCACACACCCAGAGGCATCGCTCTGATGCCTGGAGGTCCGATGGTCTCTCACACCCCCAGAGGCATCGCTCTGATGCCTGGAGGTCCTGTCTGTGCCAGACTAGAGGTGTGAGGATGTCAGCATGGCCACAGATCATAACAGTACCTGGCTCTCTAGAGTTAGCAGAGGCTTCTTCGGCCTGTTTCATCAGCCATCTACCTGAACCAAACATGATGCCGCGGCATATGAGGAGCTTCCGCACCACAATGCCCTGCAAAAATGCCATAATGCCTGACCATACTGACCATAACCCGCTAAGTCTAACCCAACAACTCATTTAGTCTCATATTATGTATAAAAAAAGTGAAAGGTAATGCCATTGGGTTGAGATAATTCAGGATTCTTTTCTTATGGAATGTGCTTCAAGAACCTCTAAAGACTCTTGAAGCAAGTTCGGAATCTATTATATTTGATTTTACTTTATTTTGCAATCAAATTAACACATTCAGTGCCACAGCGCTTCAGTAAAATTGTCTGGAGCCTGTGCCAGATTCACTTCCATTCAGTTGAAAACAGCTATAGAATTTTTTCTATTATGGCTATATTAACGGGGCTGGACTTTAATGAAACATTGAACACTCCTGCTTCTTCCAAAGAAGAAATTTTGTTTCTAGACAGTTCCATTATGAAATTACAGCCTCTCAAAAAAGTGCACTTTCAAGGGTTTTCTGTCGTTTTTTTTTTCTTTCCAAGATAATAGCCCCTTTTATGAATACCTTTTGCACCCTAATTTCGAGCACATTCACTGACTCTGGCTGGTGTTTTCTGA
>NC_139635.1:38859218-38884218 GCF_964638095.1 Poromitra crassiceps
GGCAATCGGATAATAAAAAAATCCGGCTCCGTCAGGTCACCCGCAAGCCATCATCTCCATCTGGTTCCTCCCCGATTCTACCTACTTATACTCCCATCACTTATAGCCTCAGACTGATCATCATCATCACTGAACTATAGCCTCAGCCTTAGGGCAATCAGCCTTAGGGCAATTAGGGCAATTAATTAGCACTAATTAAAAAATCCAGCTCCATCAGGTCACCTGCAGGGGTGCTCTTTACACCCCCTGAAAGTTTCAACCCGATCGCATGTAAAACAGCAAAGCTGTGGCCGGCACAAAAATGTAAACAGAGAAACATTGCCCACATGCTCCCTTTTATAATAGGCTATTCACCTTATGTAGCCACGCCCATTTGACCCGGTTGTGTGGCCGTATCAAAACTTCCGGCTAAAAATAAAATAAAATAAAATGGCTGCGCTGCTCCAATATCATCTAACTCTGAATTAACTTATAATTTAGCCAATTGTATGTAACATACCAAATAAAAGCAAACGGCAATGTCTAAAGGCTTTTGCACACCAAGTCCGTATTTTCGTCCGAAATTGACGCACGAAAAAAAAAAAAAAGAATACGACCTAATTTGTGTCAATCATCATTGACACACCGAGTCCGACAATTAGTCCGTCATTTAAGTTTTCGGACGAGGTTCGATTTTCTGCGTTTTTCGCATCAGTCAATAGATTTTTGCGAGCTGGGACCCGTCTGTCTTTTCAGATGACGGATTAAAAAACACGCATACGAAAACAATCGGACTGTGTGTGCAAAGACCTTAAGAATGCGACGCCATGTAACTGGCTCGTTAAGTCTCGCATTCCAGGGAATTACGTTAACGTCTGCGGGTCTTATAGACGTTAGTGGCTCGAGCGCAACTCGGAGGAGAGAAAACTATCTGAAGCTTTCTTTGTTGGAGTCCAGGTATGTTTTACAAGAAAGTGCTCGTCATTGTCGACGATAACGTTATCTGACCTGGCTTAACAGTGGATACTCGCTTGCTTGCTGTGTACCGAGCTCAAAGTAGTAGGCTACGTTCTTTATTTTACCCCCTTCACTGTCCGCTCCAAAAACAACTCTCTTATTTTGCGCCGTGACCGCCGGAAGTGTTAAAAGGACCCGGAAGAATTTGGCCCACTGTAAGGTCTGAACATAAGGTGAATATAATGAACAATGTTGAACTGGCGGTGCAGGCAACATGGAGGGACGTTAAACTGTGTCACTGTGAGAGCTCCCATTCATTTGCATATCATTACTACCCACAAAGCTGGTTGAAAATCTGCAAAGTGGCCCTTTGATATGAAACAGCAGAAGCTGTGATTGAAATTCAGTGTTGTTGGCTTCACTCCTATTTATCCAGGCAAAGTCCACTCAGCTGCATGCTCTGTTCCATAAACACTTCAACAGTACCACACACTCACACTCAGCTGCATGCTCTGTTCCATAAACACTTCAACAGTACCACACACTCACACTCAGCTACATGCTCTGTTCCATAAACACTTCAACAGTACCACACACTCACACTCAGCTGCATGCTCTGTTCCATAAACACTTCAACAGTACCACACACTCACACTCAGCTACATGCTCTGTTCCATAAACACTTCAACAGTACCACACACTCACACTCAGCTGCATGCTCTGTTCCATAAACACTTCAACAGTACCACACACTCACACTCAGCTGCATGCTCTGTTCCATAAACACTTCAACAGTACCACCACACACTCACACTCAGCTACATGCTCTGTTCCATAAACACTTCAACAGTACCACACACTCACACTCAGCTGCATGCTCTGTTCCATAAACACTTCAACAGTACCACCACACACTCACACTCAGCTGCATGCTCTGTTCCATAAACACTTCAACAGTACCACCACACACTCACACTCAGCTACATGCTCTGTTCCATAAACACTTCAACAGTACCACACACTCACACTCAGCTGCATGCTCTGTTCCATAAACACTTCAACAGTACCACACACTCACACTCAGCTGCATGCTCTGTTCCATAAACACTTCAACAGTACCACCACACACTCACACTCAGCTACATGCTCTGTTCCATAAACACTTCAACAGTACCACACACTCACACTCAGCTGCATGCTCTGTTCCATAAACACTTCAACAGTACCACCACACACTCACACTCAGCTACATGCTCTGTTCCATAAACACTTCAACAGTACCACCACACACTCAGCTGCATGCTCTGTTCCATAAACACTTCAACAGTACCACCACACACTCACACTCAGCTGCATGCTCTGATCCATAAACACTTCAACAGTACCACACACTCACACTCAGCTACATGCTCTGTTCCATAAACACTTCAACAGTACCACCACACACTCACACTCAGCTACATGCTCTGTTCCATAAACACTTCAACAGTACCACACACTCACACTCAGCTGCATGCTCTGTTCCATAAACACTTCAACAGTACCACCACACACTCACACTCAGCTGCATGCTCTGATCCATAAACACTTCAACAGTACCACACACTCACACTCAGCTACATGCTCTGTTCCATAAACACTTCAACAGTACCACCACACACTCACACTCAGCTACATGCTCTGTTCCATAAACACTTCAACAGTACCACACACTCACACTCAGCTGCATGCTCTGTTCCATAAACACTTCAACAGTACCACCACACACTCACACTCAGCTACATGCTCTGTTCCATAAACACTTCAACAGTACCACCACACACTCACACTCAGCTACATGCTCTGTTCCATAAACACTTCAACAGTACCACCACACACTCACACTCAGCTACATGCTCTGTTCCATAAACACTTCAACAGTACCACCACACACTCACACTCAGCTACATGCTCTGTTCCATAAACACTTCAACAGTACCACCACACACTCACACTCAGCTGCATGCTCTGTTCCATAAACACTTCAACAGTACCACCACACGCTCACACTCAGCTACATGCTCTGTTCCATAAACACTTCAACAGTACCACCACACACTCACACTCAGCTGCATGCTCTGTTCCATAAACACTTCAACAGTACCACCACACACTCACACTCAGCTGCATGCTCTGTTCCATAAACACTTCAACAGTACCACCACACACTCACACTCAGCTGCATGCTCTGTTCCATAAACACTTCAACAGTACCACCACACACTCACACTCAGCTACATGCTCTGTTCCATAAACACTTCAACAGTACCACACACTCACACTCAGCTACATGCTCTGTTCCATAAACACTTCAACAGTACCACACACTCACACTCAGCTACATGCTCTGTTCCATAAACACTTCAACAGTACCACACACTCAGCTACATGCTCTGTTCCATAAACACTTCAACAGTACCACACACTCACACTCAGCTACATGCTCTGTTCCATAAACACTTCAACAGTACCACACACTCACACTCAGCTGCATGCTCTGTTCCATAAACACTTCAACAGTACCACACACTCACACTCAGCTACTTGCTCTGATCCATAAACACTTCAACAGTACCACCACACTCACACTCAGCTGCATGCTCTGTTCCATAAACACTTCAACAGTACCACACACTCACACTCAGCTACATGCTCTGTTCCATAAACACTTCAACAGTACCACACACTCACACTCAGCTACATGCTCTGTTCCATAAACACTTCAACAGTACCACCACACTCACACTCAGCTGCATGCTCTGTTCCATAAACACTTAAACAGTACCACACACTCAGGAGCTGCCCACCCACAGTACATCTACTGTTGGACACTGAGCAGCACCGCTACATCAGTTGGGATTACATGTCTTTGCTCAAGGGCACTACAACACTGATCAGCCAGGCATTAGTCATTCACTTTCCCACCCACATTTCTGCTGCCAAATCCAGAGGTAAAAGCACCCGTGTTGTACTGCAGCTGTTTGTATTTGCTTACACCGATGTGCCTGAGGATGCTAGCATCTGTGTTTTTGAAATATGGATGTGTAGATGGACACGGGGGGGGGGGGGGGGGATGTCAGAAGGAACCACACTTCCTTCTCTCTCCTATAAGCCAATGTTTCCAAAGTATTATAATAATTATTCAACGAATACAAAACTTACTGAATTGATGTACTGTTAAAGGATGGCGTTGCCGATTAATAACTAATTACTTTCTGGTCATTTCTCTGTAATTACACAGTTGTGACCATGTAAGGTGTGTGTAATGCAAAATGCTACCCAGAAATGGAATGAGTAAAATGCAGCCATATGAGTCTGAATTGAGCCTGATTTTTAGAAAACCAACCCCCCAACTCCAGTCCTGCACAATGCCTGAGAACAGTGCACTTCTCCATTCTCATTCTACATTTTAATGTCAAAATGTCAAGATCTGCTCAGATCAGAAAGATAAAGAGCATTGCACTGGACTGAATGCATGAAATTAGATTATTATTATTATTATTATTATTATTATTATTATTATTATTATTATTATTATTATTATTATTATATTCTTTAATACTGTGTAGGATCCCCAGATTGGCAATCTTCTTTACCTGGTCCATTGAGATAAACACCACCTGGTGTCATACACTCAATGTGTCACATCTGACGGGCCTCAGACGGAAGCCCGTCTTTATTGTCACACGAACACTTCAACACATGCATGCGGCCACAACACACACTCATGCTGACGGTGGCCGGTGAAATATGTCCTCTGCATTTGACCCATCCAGGCTTGTCCTTTCCTCCAGGGGGCAGGCCAGGAACAGTGGTCGCTATTTCTTTCCAGCGCCCGGGGACCTTCATTGGACCATCATTGGACCAACTTCAGATGTTGTCGTCACTGGTCGGATGACGATCTTCTGCATGTTTTTAGTGGGGGGTTATGTACGGAGGAACCCCCTGGGGGGTACGGGGAGAACATGCAAACTCCACACAGAAAGGCCCTTTCGACGAGATAGCCCACCTGGCCAGTAGGCACTGAAGATATGGGGGGGTCACAACTCCAGCGCCCACAGCGTCCCAGGTCGGGGATCGAACCCAGGACCTTCGAGCTGTGAGGCGACAGCGCTTACCACTGCACCACCGTACCCCCTAAAGGGCTATGATTGAATCCCAGCTGAAGGAAAGCCACATCGTATTCCCCCAAATCCAGTTCAAATTGAGCAGTTCAACCATTTCTTCTCTGGTCGAGTTCCGCATTGCCGTTAATTTCCGTAGAGTAGCAAAGAGAGAAATACTTCTTCTGTTTCCAAGATCTAGGTATTTTTACTTTGAGTGTCGGGCTCATCGCGCCCATGGGTGCTAGCTGGAAAGGCGTGATATGAAAAAGTTTTAAAAACAACAACTTAACCAGTTAACACTCTGTGTGAGCTGCTAATGAAACGACTGCCGAGGGGGAGACTGGAAACACTCGCAGACTTTCACGGCTCGACAGTCAGACGGGATGAAAAAAATACATCAAAACCCAAAGAGATTAGACATAAGTTCAAAATTAGACTGTTAATTGTGACAGCATTCCTTGACAGTTGATAGTTTAAAATCAATTTCTGAGGTGTGTGTCCATGTGTTCCCTGTTCACACGTACCTGCACTTCTGTGCAGCTAACTGCTGCTAAACACCCTCAAGTTAAAGCTGCGAAGGTGGATATTTTGTTAATTATGTTCATTGACACCATATGGCTTCGTATCAAACTCCGTCAAACTGACAAAACTGTCTGTGAAAAACTGCAAAAGCTCTCTCCAAAAAGTCACTTTTTCAGAAATGATCAACACAGTCAGGTTGATTTTCCTACTGACATGTATCTGTATTATATAATGTATCAACCAAAAACAATAAAAAAAAAAGTAATACTTGATTCCTTCACGTCATATAGATTATGTTCTAAAGCACTTAATTCATTATGTTTGATCATACTGCAACTATGAGGCACTTCTCTCCAAAAGATATATTTTTCACACATTATCTCACACATATCCCCCTAAAATAGCTAACTGCATTGCTGCGTTTTGGCTTGAGAGTTATCAAGGCTCTGAGTGTGTGTCTGCTGTGTGAAAAAAGCCCAGGTCACACTGAAGGCATGTGTCAGTTCAAACTGACAAACTCATCAATTCCCATTGCCTCAGTAACAGTTGCTGTTTATGCAGCGAGGCAAATGTGCTTTTTGGCTTATTATGTTGTTTACGCACTTAGGAGTGAAAAGGGTTTGAAAGAGGTTCTGATCGAAACATATACCAATTTACATAAACTATTGCTGAAATGCAACTTCATGCATTCAGTATTAAGTTGATATAATTTAGAAGTCTGAAGAAAAAGCCCCTATACACATTAGCCGATGTAATAAATGAACCTACTGCAGTTTCTTAAACATTACCAGCAGGAGAAGAAGAAATGTAATGTCTATCCACCTTATTTTTGAATGCTCCAGTGTACAAATAATTGTGGGTACAAGTTCCGGTTTAACGTGACTTATTGTTGCAGCTTGCCATTTCCTTTGTTATACTCTTTGGCTGCAGACCCGAATTATAAACCGGAAACTGGAGTACGTTATAAAAGTTATAAATATAGTCACGTTATACACAACTAACCAACGCTGGGGGTCCGTATGGAAACAGTGTTACTCGAAATGGTTAAAAATTAAATCAATTTGGTCATTTAGTGGCGTTTTACTGCCATGTAACATAGCTAGCTAGCCGCTAACATTAGCCACAGTAGGCTGCGCACTGCGCTCTTAAAGGGATATTTATCGACGAGATTTTTGCCAAGCTGGACCTGATTAGTGATTTGCTCCGTTCGCCCAGACGGGTGTCAAGCTGTCAGCAACAAGGCTGGGAGGATCACACCGGAAGAAAAACGCATAGGCATCATGGCCGCTAGAAATAAGGTGGATAGATTTGAATGACCCAGGCTGTAAAGCCTTGTTTGACCACTCTGCTGATTGGGTTAGCCCGCTGTTTTCGCTCATGCATTTCAATGGCATCCATCACTGACGGCTACTCTCTGGGCACATGAGGCCGTGCAAACAGACAGATGCGCTTGTGTGTGTTTGCGTATATCGATCCATTTCATTCTGGCTGCTGCAAAGCGGCTGCCATGGCCTCTGCCCCCTGCATTTTAAGCATTTGTAAATGATCACGGAGACGCTGCCTGTAACTTACCTCCGTGTGTGTGTGTGCGTGCGTGCGTGTGCGTGTGTGTGTGTGTGTGTGTGTGTGTGTGTGTGCACGCGCTGAACAGCTGCACAGAGATGTCTGTGAACGTGCATTCCTGCTGGTATGCATGTATGCGTATGTCTGTGCGTGTGTGTGTGTGTGTAGTTGTGTGTGTGCGTGCGTGTGTGTGTGTGTGTGTGTGTGTGTGTCTGCGTGTGTGTGTGTGTGTGTGAACGCGCCGAACAGCTGCACAGAGATGTCTGTGAACGTGCATTCCTGCTGGTATGCATGTATGCGTATGTGTGTGTGTGTGTGTGTGTGTGTGTGTGTGTGTGTGTGTGTGTGTGTGTGTGTGTGTGTAGTTGTGTGTGTGTGTGTGTGTGTGTGTGTGTGTGTGTGTGTGTGTGTGTGTGTGTGTAGTTGTGCGTGTGTGTTTGTATGCAGAGCACGGCAGCAGTGTTTGCTTGCTAAATATTGGGCGGGTGTCACGGGGGGCTTGGAGCCTGGCAAACGTCTGTGTGTTTGCTCGTTGTCGTGGTTACTGTACATACTGTTTGTTGTCGTGGTTACTGTACATACTGTTTGACTAAATGCTGGAGCACAACAGAACCAGCACTTCTGCTCATTCCACTGTGTGCTGCTAAGAAAAACAGCCAAGGTACGTTTTTGCTGTTAAACTAAAAAATGACAAATATACACTATAAGGTGCAGCACATCAGCGACCCCTAACGATCTAATTTCTATGTCTTTTTAACAGGGTTTCTTCTTACTGGGAAGTACTACAGTATCACAGTACCTTAAACATCCCACTCTGCTCACCCTCATTGCTCTCCTTGCACTCAAATACATGAGAGACACACATGAGATTGTCTGTTTGCCAGTAGTAGTATTTCCCTGACTCGTTCAATCAACCTGAAGCATTAACATCCATAATTTAACGGCATGCATTAAAAACAGGGCCGCCACTTTCCATTCACACTCATTCAAAGTGTAAATTGAAATAGTTTGCTCGGGATATTCTATATTCTATTAACTACTTTCTCATTCATTACATTTTACGTATGTATATGTTATATTTTTACTCGTTAACTTCAGTGTCCAATTTAGTCTTAGAATAAAATGTCACAGACTGTAATAGGAAAACTTACTCTCACTATCGGGTCAAAGGATAGACGACAATGTACGCATGAGAAGCATGGCACTGCACAGCTAGCATGCATAGCCTACAGTTAGTATTAGCTTTCCACTGGCTTAATGCAGCCGGATTGAAAACAACAGAGCAGATAGTTTATTGTTCCAGTACAAATGTCAACCATCTTCCACTTCCAAGTCATCAAATTGAATAGCATTTCAATTAATAATTAGCTCGGACTTCGACCAGTGCACCTATTCCATTTCATTTCCTAGCTCTTTGCTGTTACGTGGTTATAGTGTTACTATGGCCTTTCTGCCCTGCTTGCTATTGATTGCTTTTAATGTTGATGATGTGGGAATGTTGATTCTACTGTTGCGCTCTGTAAAAGCCCTTCAGCTAAACGCCTGACATGTACATGCTGTTGCAAAGTGCTGGTCTTGGCGCTTCATTGCACTGTTGAAAATACCCTCTCTTTTTTTCCCGTAAATTTTTATTTTTTTTTATTTTTTTTATCAAATTTCAAATATTATTCTCTGAAAAAGAAGTTGGAGTGCGCGGCGCTGTTGGGAACAGTGTGTGTTTTCCATTTAAACCAATGAGGAATAGCAGCCTTGTTTTATTGATTGATTTTAGATTGTTTTTTTGGCCATGTTGCCTTTATTTGATAGGACAGTATGTGCTGGAGAGCGACGGGGAAGCAGGTAGGGAGAGAGGGGAAGCAGGTAGGGAGAGAGGGTAGGGAGAGAGGGGAAGCAGGTAGGGAGAGAGGGGAAGCAGGTAGGGAGATAGGGTAGGGAGAGAGGGGAGGCAGGTAGGGAGAGAGGGGAAGCAGGTAGGGAGAGAGGGTAGGGAGAGAGGGGAAGCAGGTAGGGAGAGAGGGGAAGTAGGGAGAGAGGGGAAGCAGGTAGGGAGAGAGAGGAAGCAGGTAGGGAGAGAGGGTAGGGAGAGAGGGGAAGCAGGTAGGGAGAGAGGGGAAGTAGGGAGAGAGGGGAGGACATGTAGCAAGTGACCGCAGGTCGGATTCGAACCCACGTCGGCTGCGTGAAGGACTAATAAGCCTTAATGGTACGCGTTCTACCAGGTGAGCCACCGGGACGCCCCCAGCAGACAGGTTTTTTTTAATTAACGAGTGCTTCAGGTAAGATATGCAGCCTGATAGTGTTGTTTGTGCTGTACAACATGGATCAGAGTGAGCCCTCAGTTTGCATGTTTGCAATAAGGATTCATAGGTAGTTCAAAGTATACTCTAATAACATAGTTTAAAGTTACAGTAGTTTTCTGTTTGGCGTAAACCCCTCCACCTCCACTCCTCTTCACTCTAACTCGGTTGCACAGTTTCAAAGTTTTCAAAACAGGAGGAAAATCTACTTTTTTCTGTTCATATATTAATTTGATCTAACTTCATACGCGTATCCGTTTTGATTCCTTTGTTGTTCTTTGCATTTTGGCTTGTCGTTCTTCTTTGGCATATTCTGAGCGCTGAAATAAATGAAGGAAAAAAAAACATCAATGGGAGATGTATCCTGTGACTCTGGATGAGAAACAAAATGCAAACAGAATGAAAATGAAAATGTCGCCACCTCAATTTTTGCAAAGTTTTGCACCACTTTTATTTTGACAAAGTGTCTCACCCCTACCTGACTTTATTATCTGCATTTGTTTGAAAGAACTTCAAATGCAGACATTTCAAAAACACTCTCGCTCCACTACTGCCTTTGTTTGTTTGATTACTATCCAAGATGATATATTTTCTTCCCCTCATAAATTGATTGTCTGGGCTTTAGTATGACTGACAGTGTATGACAGCTAAACTAAATCTTAAAAAAAAAAAAGCTTGGAGATGTAGTTCTCTTTTCAGCCACTAGAAGGGCTGTGGAGCGGAGCCTTTGACCTGCCTAGTATTGCGTTCAACACACATTGATGTACCTTGAGCGCCCTGTGCTGGTAGTGGTCGAACTGTTGAATTGACTGCATAGCGGCACTGCAGGCGGATTCTAGAGCAGCCAAGTCCTGGCAAGTTCTCTGGGGGTTGACTGGATAGAACGTTCATTACCATTAAAATAAGGTAACGTTCCTGGATGGTAGAAGCATCAGCCAATCATGTGTGAACTGTTGCGTTAGCTTCTGTATAAACGTACGGCACGTCGCTGAGGTGAGAGGTTTTACCTACCTTGCTGCCATGGATTTCTAACTATGGTAATGTTGGCTAATATGCTAATGTCGACTAGAAGAGCTAGCTTTGATAAAGCTACGTTGTCGCTAAAGTTAGCCTTCAGTTGACCGTTTGCTAACAGACACATTTGCACAGTTCTCAAGCAAGTGTGACACACTTTACGGCTTTAATGACCAGACGTGCGTTTGTCACCATAGCAACTAACCCTTCAAATGTCATCATCGCTATTGTATGCTGTACTAGCCAAATTATCATGAGAAACAGCGGAAGTTCTGTGCAGCAAAAAAACAAAAACAAACACGATTTCAGACGGAAGCCCGTCTTTTTATTGTCACACGAACACTACAACACATGCATGCGGCCACAACACACACTCATGCTGACTGACGGTGGCCGGTGAAATATGTCCTCTGCATTTGACCCATCCAGGCTTTCCTCCAGGGGGCAGGCCAGGAGCAGTGGTCGCTTTTTCTTTCCAGCGCCCGGGGACCATCATTGGACCCTCATTGGACCAACTTCAGATGTTGTCGTCACTGGTCGGATGACGATCTTCTGCATGTTTTTAGTGGGGGGTTATGTACGGAGGAACCCCCTGTGGGGTACGGGGAGAACATGCAAACTCCACACAGAAAGGCCCTTTCGACGAGATAGCCCACCTGGGCAGTAGGCACTGAAGATATGGGGGGGGTCACAACTCCAGCGCCCACAGCATCCCAGGCGAGAATCGAACTCAGGACCTTCTAGCTGTGAGGCGACAGCGCTACCGACTGCACCACCGTACCCCCAGTAGACATCATAGTTATTTGATAGAAAGTTGCGTATCACCACTGGACAAAATAAAGTGCGGCCGAATAAAGTTTTCTAAGTTTTCCACTATGCTGTATTGTCACGCACGCGTATCCACACACAATGAATATGAAACAAAAAACATACAAAAAGCAGGGCTCCGGAAACCATAGAGGAGACACAAACGAAAAAACGGACTCTTCCACTTCTGGCTCGATCCACGCGTCTACAATCCGGCCCTCTGCACGAGGAAAAAGCAGAGGGTTAGCGCGCTTGCAATTTCCTCTCACACTCTCCCATCAAAGACAACTCTTTCCACAACGGTGACTTTTTATGCAAATGTTGCCGCATGAAGTTGTACACAGCAGATGGGGGAAGGGGGGGGGGGTGTTGGGCGGGGGGCGAGAGGAGAAGAGTTGCGTGGGCCGACGTGCGACAAAGGTCGTCAGCGCGCGTGGTTATTAATCAACTCTCCTCCCGTTGCCGGCGCTCGCTGCTGTCCTAATGAACCTAACAGTCACCGCTAACGAGCTTAACAAATGTCTCGCCTATCAGCCGGTAATTGCAGGCAGACTATTCTCTCTCTGTGCCTAATTACTGATATTTCCGGCTGGACCTGCAGCACACAAGAAGGGGAATGAGGGGTGGTGGGGGGGGGGGGGGGGGGGGGCAGTGCTGGTGCTGGCAGTGGGAGGGGGGCTGCTTATTATATTCCATTTGCAGGGACAGCTCCTGCAGCAAGGCTGCGCTCTCTAAAATGTCTTCCATAGGTTATTTATAATCACCGGCAAATGGTAGAGGAAGAAGAGCGAGGGTGAGAGATACAGCGCGTGTGTGTGTGTGTGTGTGTGCGCGTGTGTGTGTGTGTGTGTGTGCGCGTGTGTGTGTGTGAGAGACAGAGAGAGAGACAAAATGGGGTCTGACATCAGCCCCTCAAATGCCCCCAAACTCAAATCAATAGCCGTGTCTCAATTCAGGGGGCGCGCGCGTCCTTGGAAGGCTGAATTTGAAGAGCGAACGCGTCGCCTCCCCACCTACTTTACTTTCCTCTCCTTACTTCTAAAGCGCTCAGTCACTCTGACACTTTGGAGAGAGATTTCCTGTAAGTCTTTGAGCTCTACATGAAGTGTGTTTTGTTTTTCCACGCCGGAGGAGGCCTCTGAGGTGAACATCAGGCTCTGCATCTCTGCGCTTTTCGGACGTTCCCAAAAGAAAAGCCGGCACTCGCAATCGATCGTCCATATTTTGTCAAATTGACTTCGCCTCGCATTCGAGACCACGGGGAGGCAAAGAGTACAACGCTTTCTCTCTCATCAAACATTTATGACGCTTCATTTTGATGACATACCCGGTCAAGGCGCGCCGAAATTGCACCGTGCTGCTTTTAATGTTCAGGATCGATAGCTAAAGCCGGTGCAGAGCACATCATGAATTGATGATGAAGAAGTGTACTCATGCACTTCAGTACAATAACCTCGTACTGTATGGAGCAAGCTGGGAAGAATATAGAGGAAAAGACAGGATCCCCCCCCCCAAAAAAATAAAATACTCAGATATAAATGTAGAAAAGCTGGAGACGTTGATGCGTACAACTGAGGTGCGTATACACAGGCCCGGCTCCAGACCCAAGTTACAGAGGGGGCCTGCCCCTAGCTTGCGGGGGCCAAGCTACCCAAGGGGGGTCCGGGGGGATTTTCCCCCGGAAGAAGATTTTGTACATTTTAAAGTAAAATTCGTCAACCTGGTGCATTTGAGAGCAAAATGAAGAGGCTAAATCTGTGAAGAACTACACACATCTCTAATGTGTTGTGACTTTACAAATAATTAGGCCTAAACAATTAATATTAAGTGTATTTACACATTGTGCACAAATTGCATTCATTGTGACAAATTTACAATAGTTAATATCCAGCCAGAATCATTGCAAATGGATGTTCAAAGTAACAGTTAGCAATAGCATTCAGTTAATCAATGCCTAATGACAGCCAGATTCCATGTTAAACTTTAAAACAGAAAAACAGAAAAACGTTTTTAGCAACAAACAAAAAAAAAAAAAAAAAAAAAAAAATTGAATGGGGGGGCCAGTTTGTTGAATGGGGGGGCCCGGCCCGGTCAGGCCCGCCCCTAACGCCGGGCTTGCGTATACACACAGTTGCACCTGTCATTATGTCGTACATTAATCTATGCTTCGATTTGATTGAGCTCACTGTACATATAGGCAAAGCCCCGAATAGACAGCTTATTCTCAGGATCATCGCTGTAGTAGAAGAAGGCTCCCCGCGGGGAGCTGTCGTTTCTCGTGGCTTTGATTCGGTCGACTCAGCGAGAGATTTGATGTTAAACCCTATAGCGCCTCAACAGCCTTCAGCAAAGCCTCCGTCGTAATGGAAAGCGGATGGAGCCACTCCTCTCTCTCCGGTGTGAACGTTAGTTTTTAGGATCCACTCGATAATTCATTATGTTTGACTCCCAGAGCCGCTGTTTCTTTCTCTCTTTTTTTTTTGTCCCAGGCTGCCAACCTCCTCGCACGGCCCTGGCAGCTCCACGGGCACCTTCTGTTTTCTCCATGAGAACGAAACGATCATGGCATTCGAGACGAGAGAGGAGTTCAAGCTATGAATCCATCACGTCAAGTTGATTTGTATAGCCCTAATTCACAAGCATGTCTCAGAGGGCTTGACAGAAAATGTGTCTAGCTAAATCTGGCTAAGCACTATCACTAAACAGAATTGAACAATCGTATATGAAGCATGTAAAACAAGGAGAGAAGAGAAGAGAGGGAGGGAGAAGAGGGAGGGAGAGAAGGTGAAAGAGAAGAGAGAGAGAGGAGAGAACAAAACGACATACAGCTGTTACTCATTTCGCTCGGCCACTCTGCTGCAATCAATGCCACTGCCATGGCAGCAATGGCACCCTGGAAACACAGCAGGATTCTTCTCTCTCTCTCTCTCTCTCTCTCTCTCTCTCTCTCTCTCTCTCTCTTCAGCTGTTCCCAGATTAATGGCCGTTCCTCGCGCTTCTTTTGGCGCCGGCACGGGTTTAGGCTTGGGACGCCGCCGTGAAGGTCGCCGCCGCGTCCGATGAAAGTAGCAGGAAGAGAAGTCCCTCTCTGTGATCTCTGTGATCTCTGAGGCCAGCTGCCAGTCTCATTTTGGAGAGATATGGGGGCCTCGCCCACGACTCCACCTGGCCGCCCAGTGCCCCAAAACAGCAGTGTGTGGGGGGGTGGGGGGGGTTGTCGGATACTGTATGTATATGAATGGAATGGTGGAAAAAATGTCAAATAATAATTTGAGTCCCAACGCTGAGCTCCACGGTGACGGATTCCTAAACCATTTTATTATATGTGTGTGTGTGTGTGTGTGTCTTCAGTGTAACTCCCAGTCGCCAGGCTAAAATGGATGGCCTGTGCTATAGATTTTTGGCAGGCAAGTCCCCCTACAGTCATCTTCTATCTTATTACCAACAGCCTCAGACGCTCCCATTGATCTTTATCGCTGCGAGAACGAGAGAAAAAAGAAAAAGAAAATCCCCCAATGGCATCGTCGACCTTTACGGTCCTTACCTTTCATTGGTGAATTCTTCTCCCCTGAGTGAGTCTGTGTGTGTGTGTGTGTGTGTGTGTGTGTGTGTGTGTGTGTGTGTGTGTGTGTGTGTGTGTGGGTGTGTGTGTGTGTGTCTGTGTGTGTGTGTGTGTGTGTGTGTGTGTGTGTGTGTGTGTGTGTGTGTGTGTGTGTGTGTGTGTGTGTGTGTGTGTGTGTGTGTCTCCATGCAGGGGTGTTTGAGCTTAGATACGGGAGGTATAGCAACAAGCCTGATGGAGTAATTTGTGGAGCAGTCCCTGTAAAGCGTGTCCAATTGTAGTGAAGTGGGAAGGGGATTATTATTTCTTTCTTTCAAAATCCTGCTACACCCCCTGCTGAGTCTCACAGGAGTATTCACACTGTTCAAATCAATGACGTTAACGTTACCTTATTCAATTAAATAACGTTTTATGACTTTTGTTGATGCTCCAAGTGTTCAGTGAATCAATGTTGAGTGGAAGAAATGTTTCAATTCCTGTTCTTTTCTTTCTTTCGAATCGTGCTGATATTTTATTTAGAAGTCATTTCTGTGTATTGATATTCTAGTCCTTGAAGTTTGAATTATTTTCGTTTCATTGTCTGCTCACTGAGCTGCTGGCGATTACTTTAATCAATCAATCAATCAATCAATCAATCAATCAATTTGATTTAAAGTCACTATGAGGCATAGTCCCAAAGAATGCACAGGACAAAACATATCTACGGCAAGCAAAATGAAGTAGTTACAAACACATTAAAAACATCAATGTTGAAAGGATGTTTAAAAAACAAAAACAAAATACGAGAACCATATTAAAACATCAAGCTAAAAGGGGTGTTTGAATACAATACATAGTAAATAATAATAAAAAAGCAAGATAAAAAAAAATCCATATTAAAATAATGTTTTAAAAGGTGAAGAACCTGGCTGTAGTTCTACGGTAGGCTATATTGAAGAGAAAAAAGTTGGGTTTTGATTTAAACATTTCGACTGAGCTCGCTTCTAGTGGAAGTTCATTCTGCAGATAGGGGGCGCAGTAGGCAAAAGCTCTGAAAGCAACCGGTTTTTTTGTTGACAGAGGGAATGGCTAGGATAGCAGCATTCAGAGAGCAAAGGGGGCATCTGGTGTAATAAGCTCAGATAGTGCAAAGCCATGCAAGGCCTTGTTCAAAGAAGGACCTTAAAGTCAGCTCTAGCACGCACTGGTAACCAGTGAAGCCAGGCCAGAATGGCTGTAATAGTGTAATATTATGATCCAATGTTCTAGGCTTAGTCAGTATTCTAGCTGCACCATTCATACAAGCTGAAGACTTCTAATAGCACAACTAGGGAGGCCAGAGAGAAGGACATTACAATAATCAAGTCTGGAAGATACTCTGAGTGCCTCTATTACAGTTTTGGCATATAGCGCAGTGATAAAAATAGGGTACTTTAGGGGGTTTCTGTCTTTTCTACTTAACTCTTATGGATGACTGAACTCCCCTTCACACGTCAAGACAGACTCCAACGATTGGCCACCTCTGTTAAAGCCCCCCTCCAGTCACTTTTCTGCCTGTGTACAATCCTGGGTGTACAGTGGAAACACAAAGCTGCACGCGCCGTTATCAACTACGTCACCAGTCTAATCTGTTCCACCAAAGATCGTCTATTGGTAAGAACCCAAGGCGTATACCTTGTTCCACTACATTAGAACATCATGGCTGGAGCACTGTTGTCCAAAAACGATAAGAGCCTCGCTCCTACCTTCAATACGATCTCTGTCTCCCTTCCAGCCGGACGGACCGGAAACAGTATGGCTGCCTCTATCTCCGCAAAATGTCTGTCCAGAAGCCACAGTATTGTTATAAATATCAACATAATCAGCCAACAGATATCAAAGCTGGTGGGCTTATGAGGAAAAGATAATGGAAAGAGTGTAACTCGAACTGGTTAAAAGTGACTATCGCAGCGTTTTGAGCCAGAACGAATGGCCAGAACACTACGTTAGCAAGCGTAGCGGCCAAGCTAACGGCAGATTGTATTCACTGTAATATTCGATATTGTATTATCGTCCGTATACTGTACGTTACGTGAGCGTTGACAACAACCATAAAGTCTGACAGCACCCGTTTCGAGCGCGTGACCACATTTAAGACTCTGAACCCAAAATAAGGTCAACAGAATACAGTGGCTCAACACTTTGGCTAATTAGCAGAGCAGGAAAAAAACACGGCTACACATGAAATATCTTTAAAATGACAAAACTGACTGGAGGGGCGGCTTTAAGTGACCGTTATAGATGTAGCCATCATAGAAGTCACAGTTGTTTATCGTCTATTTTATTTGCTGCCCTGTTGCACCACCCTGAAGCATTGCTTGTAGAGGTATAAAATCGGTTGCTATTTGTTATCTCTTTTTGATCTCAACCATTAAAAGGGTCACAGAATACTCCAGTCCCCTGAGAACAATGTGTTTTTTATGTAGCATGCGTAAAACAATAGAATTCTACTGTTGAATATAAACAGCGAGTTTCAAAGAACACATTGTCCACAGTAGTAATACTGGAGAGATGTGCGATGGGGCACTTCCTGAAGATTTTAACCCCTTCTACCTTGGGGTTCCCCTTAAATTAAGGTGTCTCTTAAGTTATTTTGTCCATACTCTATGACAGTGTCACAAACACATGTTGCCTGGTTCCTGGGGCAGGCATCCCTGCTTTAATGACACATTCTAACCTGTTAGCCAAACACAACCAGTGTGTGTGTATCTTTTATCCGCTGTTTGATTCAACACCAATCTGATATTGTGTTGTGTTGTAATATTTCCCTGCTTTTGCCACTCCAGCATGAAGTCAGGTCTCCATTATTCTGATAGATTCTGAGCGAGAGTGATTGCCCTGTTTGATCCGACTGGATATGGTGGCATTTATACAAATGCCAATTCGGGATTTCTGATGTATTGTCGTCTTTTCATGCCGCCTCAAAAGCTGCTTCCACGACTGTCTTCTTAACAATGGCTCCGTGACCTTTCCTGCTTCCTCGCTGTGCGTTGATGATAAGGAGTTTAGAGGAGCAGAGGTTTCCCTCGTCTCAACCCTACTAATGAGAATCTCTACCCTTGTTTTATTTCTCTAGAAGAGTTCCTAAGCCTTTACATTGTGCTCCTGCCTCCTTGATGTGTTTTACCAACATGTATTTGCACTGAATGGTTTTTTGGGAATCCTTAAAGTACTGTACTCTCACTTCTTCTCTGTACTAGGGATGGGCAGGGTACTCGGGTACTCGAGTACTCGTTCATAACGCTACTAGTCGAGTAACGTTTCTACCATTTGAGTACTCACACTTTAACAACGCGGGGAAAATCCCCGATGCAAATAAGACAGACACAGGCTTCTGCATAATGCAAGCCTATGAGTGAACAGCCCCTACACCCAGCAGATTACCCCTGCTCTATATCGTTACCATAGTAATAGATATTCTTACAGGCCTATAGCCTACAATAGCTTAACGTAGCCAAACTTTGGTTAGACTTGTTTCCCCTCGGACACGGACCACCCATATTAGTATGCAAAAAATAATGCTATTATTATTAATTAACGCTAATAAACTAATGAACGAGTACTCGAGTACTCGTTCATTAGTTAATGAGAGTACCGTACTCGTATATTGAAATTACTTAAAATGCCCATCCCTACTCTGTATTATTTCTACTACTCTGTAATTGTTTCATCCCATAGAGTGTTGTAGTCGAGTCACTATATCTCGAGTCGAAAGTCGAGTCGAAAGTCCCCAGTGTCCGAGTCCAAGTCCCAGACAAATATAAAGGTCTACATTCAACAATATGGCAGAGCTGTCACTATTTCAAAGGGAGTTATGCACCCGCAAGCATGCACGCATGCACACACACACACAGACAGACACACACACACACACACACACACACACACACACACACACACACACACACACACACACACACACACACACACACACACACATTCGCTGAAATGAAAATCCACACGAAAAGACCGGAAAGTGCGTCGGACCTGCCCTTGCACGAAATGGAATAATGTCATGGTATTAATATAGTTATAGTCATTATCTTAGGGACAAAGAAATTATAATTAACAAGTCCGAGTCTCCAACTTCCGCGTGCGCCCAAGTCATCGGTGCTCAAGTCCAAGTCGAGTCGTGAATCGTGAAAATCAGAACTCTTTTTTACAGATTTTTACATAAATATGATGGTAATTATAGCATGTTGTTGGGACCTAATAGAAACAGGCCACTAACCCATAGCTGAATACGCTCTTGTGTAGAATATAATGATCTAGCAGGTGCTGAAAATGAATTAATTCTGAATGGGCATTTTCAAGGTGAGGAAAGTCAATGAAAAGTTCTTACTGTTAGCACGAAACTATCACAATATGAAATAGAGATACAGATGGCACAGTCTACATTAGCTAATTAGAGCTTATCTAATGCTAAATGCTTAAGGCAGGGTTCTTCCCTTTGCGTCCTTGCGGGCCAGTTTTTCCATCTCTGGACGTTAATGAGGTCCACCTGGCCTCGGGTAGAGAAGTGTGGTTCATTAGCCACCATGTATGACCCAAAGCCTTCAGGACAATGGCCCACCGTACCAGGACCGCAAGCCAAGAACCCCGGCCCAGATTGAGACATCAATTCAAGTCAGCTCCACGTAGAAGTCGATGGTGACGTACATGGTAAAGACCTGCATGACCACAGCAGTTGGAACTGGGCTGATTGGGTGCAAAAAAATACAAGCGCTGCACAGTCTGAAGTCGCTCCTGTGTGTAAAACGAAGTAACGCAAAGGTCATCAGTCAGTTATAGCCAACAGCAGATATTGAGGAGGTGTGTGAGGTCTTAGGCAGCGCCACACAGGGAGAACCATCACTAATGAGAAGCAGGCCTACTGTTGTCACGCTTCACACTACTCTATTTGTCTGCCGCCAGCGGTTCGTCAACTTCTTCAGCCTCTGTTGAGATGTCTCTCGCCTGGATCTCAGGCTCATTACAGCCTCCTATAGGGCTCTTCTCACATGAGGATCCACCAGAAAGACACTTTTCAGAGCCATCCCGGGCCCCCGAGCCCCCCGGCCCCCCGGCCCCCCGAGCCGTAGTTTATGAAACACTTTGCTACACTACATTACTCTCGGCGATGAAAGTACCAGGCAGAGGTGCTCACGCCCTCTGTGTTACAGCCAGTAACAATTGATAAAGCTGTGAGGGGGGGGGGGGAATAGGGCCTCCGGTGCGATGTTTGATTCTGAAGCGTGCAATGGGGGGGGGGGGGGGGGGGGGTCAGGACTAAATCGCCCTCGGTTGAGCTCTCTAACAAACCCACCGTCTGGTAGCTTGAACAGCACATGGGATGGAGAGAGAGAGAGAGAGAGAGAGAGAGAGAAACAGAAAAGTCAAATGGTGCGGTATTCTGAATATGAACTCATATCCTCCCAGTTAAGGCCTTATTCGAGATGGAGGCTGTTTATCCAATATCCTTGTATCGTATCCTTGTATTGCATCGTCTCCAGAGTGAGTCCCCACCTTACAAATGAAATATCTAGTCAAACTAAAAGTTCTAGAACAAATTTAGGAGAATCATGAAGAGGCATGAGTGAGGGGGTACTACTGTATTGGCCTGGCAAAACAGCTCAAGGGGTAGATACGACAAAAACCGTTGGGAACCGCTGAATTCTCGGCAACACATACTGTACATTTATACATTAGGATCCTTAAAACAGCTTTACTTGGAAAATGATTTGCCTCCTGCAGCCACAAACATCTCACTTGCACTACTACAGTAAAGCATCAGAATGTACATTTTGTATGTGATATCTTGAAACTATGCAAGTTGTTTGACCCCAGGAAGAATAGCTGCAGCTGTGCTGTACCTAATGGGGATCTTAAATAAAGACATCTAGGGGCCCTATCTATAATGCGGTAATTTAGCGTTTGCGCTCGTTTAACGCCGCGCACAATGCAAATTGGGGGCGGGCACAAGTGCATGCCTGTTATAATTGTACTGGGCATAGGCGTACCACATGCCAAAGCAGGCGTTTCAGCGCTAAAGTGTAGGGATAGATGGCATTATCCTATCGTCAGCACCACGCAATTACTTTGCACTAAGAGCTTTGAAAAGCACCTCTTAGCTGCGCTCTAGGCGCTAAAACACTCGCTGCCTGCGCTTGATCGCACCATAATCTCCGCGCAGTGCAGAAACGGACGTGCCACCTCAGGACATCAAATTCTGCTTCTAAAATTGGGTAACCAGCAGATTATTCGGTGAGGCAATCAACTATAATTCACTGAGAAACTTTGATCACATTGCAAGGAGGGGTTATGGTAAATGAATGGAGAAAACTTGTACATTGTAGCCTACTTGCAATAGGCTATTCACCTTCACCTGCTATAACCCGGAGGGTCGTTGGCATCACAGCCGATCTGTCACAAGCCTCGGCACGAGTCGAGTTTTAATTGAGTCTTTTCTTTTGTCTCCGCCCCGCTGCAAACACGTGTCTATTGTCCCACCCCAGTCAACAAAATAACCCGAATTACATCAAAACTCTGATGGTTTTAACAGGTAGATATGATGTGATGGTGTCGTTATGAGATAGGGATAATATATACAGTCAATAGACCTACACCTATCCAAATTACGCATGGGGGGAATTACAGCATGCCTCACGCAAATTGTTTTAAAGGGACTGCGAGACGGGAATCTGATTGATGTAACACCCAGGCATTGCCAGGCCACACCTGTGAATAATTCTGGTGGTTAACACCGCCCAAATCCTGTTTTGCGCGGTGCATAAATGATTTGGCACGCCTCTAATCTGCGCTTGTGCCCGTTGTTTTGATAAATTATGCTCCCCCGCGAGTATGGCATCTTCATGAGATTTTGGGGCTGTTTTAACTTAAAAACGTCTACCCAAACAATTATATAATTTTTTAACAGTTATGTTTCTGTATAAATCATTACAATTATGCTCCCGTGAGGTGGGGATGCTTTTTTTGTGTGCTGCCCGGCGGGGGTGCAAAACTCGGCATAACACCTGGACAAATGTAATATTGTCATGTCATTGCTACTTGAGGTCTACAGTACATACACTACCAGTTTCCCCTCCTACTGTGGGAGGCCGCCACCATAACGTCATCACCCCATGCTTAAAATATGTTCTATTCTAGTGTTTCCTATAGTATTTGTATAGTATAGTACTCAATAGCAACACAATGCACCCACCACAACAGCTCAAAATCCTGTGGGAAACACTGCGTAATGTAATGGATCACAATGCATCTTGGTGGTGGTTTACACTTGTATATTTATCTGTGATCTGATCGCCCAAGATGCATTTTAAAACCAGGTGGGAGAGGGAGTGGGAGTCGCCATGCGCCAGCTTGGATTGCTTGAGTATGCGAATATTCAGAGATATGTTGTGAACCCGTGAGCCAGGAAGGCAGACTGAGAGAGACAGTAGTCAGGTGTCAAGACAGAGGCAGCAGGCGGCTACAGCAGGTGATTGAGAGGTAAAGAAAGTGGGGCTGATGAACATGTAGAGAGAACATGTACAGGCGCACGCTGACAGACGGGCGCGTTACCTGGGCCCCCTCGCCGTCCATCAAGAAGATGTTCCTAATGCCCATGTCAGCCCCCTGTCAGCAGCCCTAATAAGCAGTCAGATAAACTGCGCCTGCTCGCAAATCCGCCCCATGCCACACACACCGCCTGAAACGTATGGCTTCCGTCAAGAGTTACAGAGGTACTGCTAGATATAATCTGCCCTGTGACACACACCACCTGAAACGTATGGCTTCCATCAAGAGTTACAGAGGTACTGCTAGATATAATCTGCCCTGTGACACACACCACCTGTAACATGGCTTCCATCAAGAGTTACAGAGGTACTGCTAGATATAATCTGCCCTGTGACACACACCACCTGTAACGTATGGCTTCCATCAAGAGTTACAGAGGTACTGCTAGATATAATCTGCCCTGTGTGACACACACCACCTGTAACGTATGGCTTCCGTCAAGAGTTACAGAGGTACTGCTAGATATAATCTGCCCTGTGACACACACCACCTGAAACGTATGGCTTCCATCAAGAGTTACAGAGGTACTGCTAGATATAATCTGCCCTGTGACACACACCACCTGTAACATGGCTTCCATCAAGAGTTACAGAGGTACTGCTAGATATAATCTGCCCTGTGACACACACCACCTGTAACATGGCTTCCATCAAGAGTTACAGAGGTACTGCTAGATATAATCTGCCCTGTGACACACACCACCTGTAACGTATGGCTTCCATCAAGAGTTACAGAGGTACTGCTAGATATAATCTGCCCTGTGTGACACACACCACCTGTAACGTATGGCTTCCATCAAGAGTTACAGAGGTACTGCTAGATATAATCTGCCCTGTGTGACACACACCGCCTGAAATGTATGGCTTCCATCAAGAGTTACAGAGGTACTGCTAGATATAATCTGCCCTGTGACACACACCACCTGAAACGTATGGCTTCCATCAAGAGTTACAGAGGTACTGCTAGATATAATCTGCCCTGTGACACACACCACCTGTAACGTATGGCTTCCGTCAAGAGTTACAGAGGTACTGCTAGATATAATCTGCCCTGTGACACACACCGCCTGAAACGTATGGCTTCCGTCAAGAGTTACAGAGGTACTGCTAGATATAATCTGCCCTGTGACACACACCACCTGTAACATATGGCTTCCATCAAGAGTTACAGAGGTACTGCTAGATATAATCTGCCCTGTGACACACACCACCTGTAACGTATGGCTTCCGTCAAGAGTTACAGAGGTACTGCTAGATATAATCTGCCCTGTGACACACACCGCCTGAAACGTATGGCTTCCGTCAAGAGTTACAGAGGTACTGCTAGATATAATCTGCCCTGTGACACACACCGCCTGAAACGTATGGCTTCCGTCAAGAGTTACAGAGGTACTGCTAGATATAATCTGCCCTGTGACACACACCACCTGTAACGTATGGCTTCCATCAAGAGTTACAGAGGTACTGCTAGATATAATCTGCCCTGTGACACACACCACCTGTAACGTATGGCTTCCATCAAGTGTTACAGAGGTACTGCTAGATATAATCTGCCCTGTGACACACACCACCTGTAACATATGGCTTCCATCAAGAGTTACAGAGGTACTGCTAGATATAATCTGCCCTGTGACACACACCACCTGTAACGTATGGCTTCCGTCAAGAGTTACAGAGGTACTGCTAGATATAATCTGCCCTGTGACACACACCACCTGTAACGTATGGCTTCCATCAAGAGTTACAGAGGTACTGCTAGATATAATCTGCCCTGTGACACACACCACCTGTAACGTATGGCTTCCATCAAGTGTTACAGAGGTACTGCTAGATATAATCTGCCCTGTGACACACACCACCTGTAACATATGGCTTCCATCAAGAGTTACAGAGGTACTGCTAGATATAATCTGCCCTGTGACACACACCACCTGTAACGTATGGCTTCCGTCAAGAGTTACAGAGGTACTGCTAGATATAATCTGCCCTGTGACACACACCGCCTGAAACGTATGGCTTCCGTCAAGAGTTACAGAGGTACTGCTAGATATAATCTGCCCTGTGACACACACCACCTGTAACGTATGGCTTCCATCAAGAGTTACAGAGGTACTGCTAGATATAATCTGCCCTGTGACACACACCACCTGTAACGTATGGCTTCCATCAAGAGTTACAGAGGTACTGCTAGATATAATCTGCCCTGTGACACACACCACCTGTAACGTATGGCTTCCATCAAGAGTTACAGAGGTACTGCTAGATATAATCTGCCCTGTGACACACACCGCCTGAAACGTATGGCTTCCATCAAGAGTTACAGAGGTACTGCTAGATATAATCTGCCCTGTGACACACACCACCTGTAACGTATGGCTTCCATCAAGAGTTACAGAGGTACTGCTAGATATAATCTGCCCTGTGACACACACCGCCTGAAACGTATGGCTTCCATCAAGAGTTACAGAGGTACTGCTAGATATAACTTGTATAGGAGGGTAACTTGGATAAAACAGGATAAGCAAGATTGAAGAGCCTTGTCCAGCTTGGATTGACTATGAAAGTCTCTGTGAAGGTAAA
>NC_139635.1:38889218-38894218 GCF_964638095.1 Poromitra crassiceps
TTCATCTGGACCATCACCTTGTATAAACACATAACGTTCATCTGGACCATCACCTTGTATAACCACATAACGTTCATCTGGACCATCACCTTGTATAAGCACATAACGTTCATCTGGACCATCACCTTGTATAATCACATAATGTTAATCTGGACCATCACCTTGTATAAACACATAACGTTCATCTGGACCATCACCTTGTATAACCACATAACGTTCATCTGGACCATCACCTTGTATAAGCACATAACGTTAATCTGGACCATCACCTTGTATAACCACATAACGTTCATCTGGACCATCACCTTGTATAACCACATAACGTTCATCTGGACCATCACCTTGTATAACCACATAACGTTCATCTGGACCATCACCTTGTATAACCACATAACGTTCATCTGGACCATCACCTTGTATAACCACATAACGTTCATCTGGACCATCACCTTGTATAACCACATAACGTTCATCTGGACCATCACCTTGTATAAACACATAACGTTCATCTGGACCATCACCTTGTAGAAGCACATAACGTTCATCTGGACCATCACCTTGTATAAGCACATAACGTTCATCTGGTCCATCACCTTGTATAACCACATAACGTTCATCTGGACCATCACCTTGTAGAAGCACATAACGTTCATCTGGACCATCACCTTGTATAACCACATAACGTTCATCTGGACCATCACCTTGTATAAACACATAACGTTCATCTGGACCATCACCTTGTATAACCACATAACGTTCATCTGGACCATCACCTTGTATAACCACATAATGTTCATCTGGACCATCACCTTGTAGAAGCACATAACGTTAATCTGGACCATCACCTTGTATAACCACATAACGTTCATCTGGACCATCACCTTGTAGAAGCACATAACGTTCATCTGGACCATCACCTTGTATAACCACATAACGTTCATCTGGACCATCACCTTGTAGAAGCACATGACGTTCATCTGGACCATCACCTTGTAGAAGCACATAACGTTCATCTGGACCATCACCTTGTATAACCACATAACGTTCATCTGGACCATCACCTTGTATAACCACATAATGTTCATCTGGACCATCACCTTGTATAACCACATAACGTTCATCTGGACCATCACCTTGTATAACCACATAACGTTCATCTGGACCATCACCTTGTAGAAGCACATAACGTTCATCTGGACCATCACCTTGTATAAACACATAACGTTCATCTGGACCATCACCTTGTATAACCACATAACGTTCATCTGGACCATCACCTTGTAGAAGCACATAACGTTCATCTGGACCATCACCTTGTATAACCACATAACGTTCATCTGGACCATCACCTTGTAGAAGCACATAACGTTCATCTGGACCATCACCTTGTAGAAGCACATAACGTTCATCTGGACCATCACCTTGTAGAAGCACATAACGTTCATCTGGACCATCACCTTGTAGAAGCACATAACGTTCATCTGGACCATCACCTTGTAGAAGCACATAACGTTCATCTGGACCATCACCTTGTAGAAGCACATAACGTTCATCTGGACCATCACCTTGTAGAAGCACATAACGTTCATCTGGACCATCACCTTGTAGAAGCACATAACGTTCATCTGGACCATCACCTTGTAGAAGCACATAACGTTCATCTGGACCATCACCTTGTATAAACACATAACGTTCATCTGGACCATCACCTTGTAGAAGCACATAACGTTCATCTGGACCATCACCTTGTAGAAGCACATAACGTTCATCTGGACCATCACCTTGTAGAAGCACATAACGTTCATCTGGACCATCACCTTGTAGAAGCACATAACGTTCATCTGGACCATCACCTTGTAGAAGCACATAACGTTCATCTGGTCCATCACCTTGTAGAAGCACATAACGTTCATCTGGACCATCACCTTGTAGAAGCACATAACGTTCATCTGGTCCATCACCTTGTAGAAGCACATAACGTTCATCTGGTCCATCACCTTGTATAACCACATAACGTTCATCTGGACCATCACCTTGTATAACCACATAACGTTCATCTGGACCATCACCTTGTATAACCACATAACGTTCATCTGGACCATCACCTTGTAGAAGCACATAACGTTCATCTGGACCATCACCTTGTATAACCACATAACGTTCATCTGGACCATCACCTTGTATAACCACATAACGTTCATCTGGACCATCACCTTGTATAATCACATAATGTTAATCTGGACCATCACCTTGTATAACCACATAACGTTCATCTGGACCATCACCTTGTATAACCACATAACGTTCATCTGGACCATCACCTTGTAGAAGCACATAACGTTCATCTGGACCATCACCTTGTATAACCACATAATGTTAATCTGGACCATCACCTTGTATAACCACATAACGTTCATCTGGACCATCACCTTGTAGAAGCACATAACATTCATCTGGTCCATCACCTTGTAGAAGCACATAACATTCATCTGGACCATCACCTTGTAGAAGCACATAACGTTCATCTGGACCATCACCTTGTATAAGCACATAACATTCATCTGGTCCATCACCTTGTAGAAGCACATAACATTCATCTGGACCATCACCTTGTAGAAGCACATAACATTCATCTGGTCCATCACCTTGTATAATCACATAACGTTCATCTGGACCATCACCTTGTATAACCACATAACATTCATCTGGTCCATCACCTTGTATAATCACATAACGTTAATCTGGACCATCACCTTGTATAAGCACATAACATTCATCTGGTCCATCACCTTGTATAACCACATAACGTTCATCTGGTCCATCACCTTGTATAATCACATAACGTTAATCTGGACCATCACCTTGTATAAGCACATAACATTCATCTGGACCATCACCTTGTATAACCACATAACGTTCATCTGGTCCATCACCTTGTATAATCACATAACGTTAATCTGGACCATCACCTTGTATAAGCACATAACATTCATCTGGTCCATCACCTTGTATAACCACATAACGTTCATCTGGACCATCACCTTGTATAACCACATAACGTTCATCTGGACCATCACCTTGTATAACCACATAACGTTCATCTGGACCATCACCTTGTATAATCACATAATGTTAATCTGGACCATCACCTTGTATAACCACATAACGTTCATCTGGACCATCACCTTGTATAACCACATAACGTTCATCTGGACCATCACCTTGTAGAAGCACATAACGTTCATCTGGACCATCACCTTGTATAACCACATAATGTTCATCTGGACCATCACCTTGTATAACCACATAACGTTCATCTGGACCATCACCTTGTAGAAGCACATAACGTTAATCTGGACCATCACCTTGTAGAAGCACATAACGTTCATCTGGACCATCACCTTGTATAACCACATAACGTTCATCTGGACCATCACCTTGTATAACCACATAACGTTCATCTGGACCATCACCTTGTATAACCACATAACGTTCATCTGGACCATCACCTTGTATAACCAGATAACGTTCATCTGGACCATCACCTTGTATAACCACATAACGTTCATCTGGACCATCACCTTGTATAACCACATAACGTTCATCTGGACCATCACCTTGTATAACCACATAACGTTCATCTGGACCATCACCTTGTATAATCACATAACGTTCATCTGGACCATCACCTTGTAGAAGCACATAACGTTCATCTGGACCATCACCTTGTAGAAGCACATAACGTTCATCTGGACCATCACCTTGTATAACCACATAACGTTCATCTGGACCATCACCTTGTATAACCACATAACGTTCATCTGGACCATCACCTTGTATAACCACATAACGTTCATCTGGACCATCACCTTGTATAATCACATAACGTTCATCTGGACCATCACCTTGTATAATCACATAACGTTCATCTGGACCATCACCTTGTATAACCACATAACGTTCATCTGGACCATCACCTTGTATAATCACATAATGTTAATCTGGACCATCACCTTGTATAATCACATAATGTTAATCTGGACCATCACCTTGTATAAACACATAATGTTCATCTGGACCATCACCTTGTAGAAGCACATAACGTTCATCGGGACCAGCCGCGTTATAAAAACGTCCCGTGTGATTCGCCCCGCTCTTGTCTGCGGAGCAGTGGAGCATGCAGGTTGAGAGGAGCCATTTTCAAAACTCAGCGCCGTGCCGGTGGTGTTCTAGCATCATCTAGTGGCTAAATGCGGGTACCTCGCCATCACTGGAGACACAGCACTCACTCAGTGGTGTTACAGTATGTTATTACTGTATGCCACAAGGCTTGGAAGAAGAGGTGGTTCCCCTGCTGGGAGAGCGGGAGCAGGGAGGTGCTGCACACTGTGCATCTAAAGAGCAAAGCGCTCCGTTTAGAGAGCAGGCTGCGTGGTGCCGCCCGGCCCGGGGGGCTGAGAGCGGCCCGCTGCTTGGATCACGCGGGTCAACCATCATTTGACAAGTCAGCGTTTTTCGGCTCTGATGAGCGACAAATATGATGGAGAGGGTCGGCCGGTCTGCGACAGACAAGTCAAGTTACTATATCTCCAGTCTCCTGTGTTCGAGTCCGAAGTTACTGAACATGAGTGTGAAACCTCATGTGGATGGAACACACATGCCTGCCCTCGCATGAAATTGAATAATGTCATGGTGTGAATATAGACTTAATATCTTACGCTTAAAGTCCCTGGAAACCAGAAATATTTCTTTATTATTTAGCATTTTGAGTTAATCACATCACAGGACCCTATGTTAATAAGCCACCAGCCAAATTTGAACGATGATGAACGTCGCAAAGTATATAAATTTAGGTTTGACAGCCATGGCAAAACTCATGAGATTTCATTATTTTTTAGAGTGTACTTTCTCCCGCGGAATGTGTGGGCGTGTCCCATCTACAGCAGGGAAATTTCTGTCTCTCGGAGAGCGCGAGAGAGAGGGGGGAGGGAAACGGAGAA
>NC_139635.1:38901718-38951718 GCF_964638095.1 Poromitra crassiceps
TCTGTCTGTCTGTCTGTCTATCATCTGTCTGTCTGTCTGTCTGTCTATCTATCATCTGTCTGTCTGTCTGTCTATCTATCGTCTGTCTGTCTGTCTGTCTGTCTGTCTGTCTGTCTGTCTGTCTGTCTGTCTATCTATCTGTCTGTCTGTCTGTCTGTCTGTCTATCTAAGAAGTCAATAAATGTAAAAACACTTTGACAATCAGCAAGGATATATCAATTTATCTTGCTTTTTATTGCTTTTGCTGCCAATTTTTGAATTTAGATTTTTGCTGTTGAATTCCAGCGTTACAGTAAGAGCCGTATAAACAAATAACTTACTATTTGTCTAACGATCGATTGCTCAATCCGTTAATCAGTCAGGCAGTCAATCGACCAACCAACCAACCAAATCCCTTCCCTCTATCCAACCAGGCAACTCCCCGTCGGAGGAGTCGGAGGAGCGCGACAAGGAGCCAAGGACGCTGACCTACCCGGCGTACATCGCCAGTCTCCTGGACACGGGCGCCAAGCGCATGGCGGCCGGCGTGCGCATGGACTGCTCCAGCCAGGGCCAGTGCCCGCGCTCCTGCCACCTCTGCCACATGAGCCCCGGGGCCGCCGGAGGGCGCCAACAGTCGGAGCCCGTCCTGCTGCAGATCACCAAGGCAGCGCCCCTCTATGAGCTGGTGTCCAACAACGAAACCTACCAGGTGTGTTTGCGTTGAAAGCGCTCTTCCTACAGATCCTGCTTGTTTCGATTTAGGCGCTATCTTTGTCGCTAAGCACTCGGTACTTTGGTGTTTCTGCACTGCTGTTCTCAGAGATCACCTGTCAATCAAACTGTGTGTCCAGTAACGGGGCCATCTTGTTCCTTGGAGTCTCTATTGATGCAGTTTTAGTTGCTGTAGGTGGCGCTGTGTCTTATTGTCCGATCAATCCTGCTGGCTATTGCTGCTCCTTCTAACAAACCACATTATTTTCTGTACGACAGAGGACGTAAAAAGCCCATGTGTATTTAGAACAGAGAATGTAATTTTTTTTCATGAACTGTTTGATTCACTATTATGTATCAATCAGTGTCAAAATTGGCATTTATTTATAGGAAAATGTTCTGGATGTCTGTACTTTAGATTTGGCATATGGGTGTGTGAAGATTAGAAAAATGAAGAACGCTACTCGTCTCTTCAGACTGCCAAAATTGTTGCTTGCATCTTCTCTTATCAGAAATCACACTGATTCAGTTACCTGTGGATGATTAAAGGAACAAATTACGTGTCATCTTTCGCTTGATTCAAATCAAAGTCGTTGGAATACTTTCACCCAGAGAAAGTAAAAAAAAAAAGTTTTACCATCTGTCATCGAAGCTACCATAGTGTGCGAGGAAGAAAGCTAATTATGACGAACATTGATCCAGGGCTGGTTGTAGGTCAGCCCCCCGGGGTGCGAGTCTGTCATCCTCAAGCGTATACAGCTGCTGCTGTTGATGAAGGATGCTATTTTGCTCTGTCCATTTCACGTTCTATCTCTCTCTCTCTCTATATATATATCTGTTGCCCTCTCTCTCTCTCCCTCCCTCTCTCCCTCTCTCTCTCTCTCTCTCTCTATCTGTTGCCCTCTCTCTCTCTCCCTCCCCTAGGCTCTTCAGGAAGCCATGATGAGCATGCTGTGGTGTTCGGGGAAGGGTGACGTCATCGACGACTGGTGCCGGTGCGACTCCAGAGCCTTTGGCGCCGACGGTCTGCCCACCTGCGCCCCACTTCCCCAGCCCATGTCAGTGGTTCTGGTTCGCAGTCACACTTAGAATAATAATAATATTGTTTTGGCCAAATATATGGCTCTCAAACTCACCTGTGGTAAACAACACCATTCATCATGTTCTGGCAGACGTGTTCATCCCAACCAAACCCTACAGCAGCTGATGTCGCTGATTTGGTTTGGCCTGCCCGCTTGAGAGGGTAGGGTAATCCGTGAAATGAGGTGTAGTGATTGGTTGGAATGGAAGCCCGCGGACACATGGGTCTCCATGGCACCGTGGTTGAGAGCAAGTCAGGCTGTCATGAATTCAGGAAAAAATGGCTGTTGTATATCCCCCAACCCCCCCCCCGCCCCACCTGCTGACCGACAAGTATCTTTGACGTTTTCAACGTGTTCATACATAATGGATACTGTTCGCTGTCAGTTACAGTAATAGGAACAAGTTGCTGACAACATTTTTCATCCGGTGAGCCAGTTTTGCATGTGTCTGTTGCCAGGCTGAAGCTCAGTTTTGCATGTGTCTGTTGCCAGGCTGAAGCTCAGTTTTGCATGTGTCTGTTGCCAGGCTGAAGCTGTCTCACACCTACGAGCCCAGCAGCTCACTGGTCATCATGGAGTGGAACCACACCGAGCCACCCATCGGGGTGCGCATCGTCGATTACCTCATCAGCCAGGAGAAGGTGACGGAGAGGACCGACCACTCCAAAGTTGAGACAGGTACCTTCGTCCACATGCGATCCATGTCGAGAATTCGCCCATTGAAATCAACGAGGCCCCCCCGACGCTTCCCCATCGCTTCTCAACAGAATGTGAAAATAGATCCGTGTTGCCAAGCAACCAATATAATATCAGCGTTGGCTAATACTGCTACTGAGCAACGGAATGTCCAGAAGGTCAAACCTGAATCACCGCAGAATAAATAAATAAATAATATTTGTTCTTCATACAGCAACAAAGTTTTGCCCTACTCCTATTGTTATATAAACTTCTAAGTTTACTCCCATAGAGACAGTCCGCATGTCTGGGAACGCCCACAAAATGTTAAATGGCTGGCACGCGAGTGGGGTAAAACTGCCGATATATCTCATGGGCTGACTCACCAAAAGACGGTGCTGCGGCTCTAAACTACAGGTTTGGGGGTTCTAGAGCAGAACACAAGACGTGTGCTCAGATGTGCGTTTACTACGGTGGTTAAATCCCCGATCGTGTCTGCCTGGGCTGGGCTATCAGCTAAATTCTAATTTTGCTGAATGGATAGAACGGGGTTTTTTACCCCACCCTGACCCTTCCCCCAGCCAGGCTGAGCCAGCTAACCAGCGTCTATTGTGGGCGTTCCTAGAGCCTGTATGGGCGTTCCCAGACATGCGGACTGTCTCTATTGTTTCCAATAGTTTCTGGACTGGCAAGCGGGCATGTTGTTGTTTGGTGTGGTTTTCCCTTTGGGATGGGTAATGAATGAGTCAGTTGGGAGGACTCTATTCGTATGGGCGACTGTTGGCCAGTGGCCACTGGCAGGCCCTTTGCGTGAATTTACCTTGGCTCAAACCACAAACCCTCCAGTTTACCAGTGCCATATGTCCACAAAAGTTTCATTTGCACTGTCTTATCCAGTCTGTTAGTCCTCAACTTTCGGCAGTATTTTGATGGTCAAGTCAAGTCAAGTTTATTTGTATAGCCCTAATTCACAAGCATTGTCTCAGAGGGCTTTACAGAGAATATGTCTAGCTACAGTAAGTCTTAGCTATAGCACTATCAATAAACAGGATGGAACAATCTTATATTAGAGAGAGGGGGGGGGGAGGAGAGAGAATGGGGGGAGAAGGGAGAGAGAGAGGGGAGAGAACAAAGGGGGGAGGGAGGGGAGAAGAGAGAGAACAAACAGGGTACACTGGGGCTGGACAACAGTTGAAATCAATATCACGATAATCACAGGGGTCATTTTCAATACACACACACAATACACAATATGGTTTATGTAAGCAAAGTTACCTTTACTAATCCAATTGTCATATTATCATTAGGGGTTCAAGCCCCGAAGAGGCTGGAAACCCTATTGTTTTTACTCTGATTTAATATTATTATTATTATTATTATTATTATTATTATTATTATTATTATTATTATTATTATTATTATTATTATTCCCGTTCTTCTGCCGCGATGCAAATTCCCGCGAGTTGGTACATCGCAGAGATCTGAAATTTGGCCCAATGACAGATATTGGTGGTTACTAGATGCTCTAGAAGTATTTTTCGAATCGGCCCGATGGGGCGCTATAACCAGTGATGTAACTCAAGCCATTTCTACTGCTACTACGACTACCACTACTGCTACTACTACTACAACAACTATTACTACTAGTATACTACTACTATTCAACCAGTCCCAAACCTCTCTGCCTAATGTGAAGTGGCATTTCTGACAGGCTATTATGCAATTTGGCCAAAAGGGGGCATGGCAGAGGCCCCAACTGTAAGTGGCCTAACACATAACTCCAGAAACTCACCAGATATTTGAAGGGATAAATTGTGTCCACACAACCACTGACACTTTTGGCCAAGGTCAAATCCATTGAACCCCTGCCATTGCCGCTTGCGGCTATATTTATTTATTATAATAATATATATTATTATATTTATAATTATTATAATATTTATTATATAATAATTATCTGGCAATTGTCATTATCATCACGATATGATACCACTGAAAGTCGTCTGTGTCTCTACTCTTTCGGGACTCTGCCAGTCCATAAGAGTTCTTGAAGCCAGGGGCATTTCAAGCAGATATCTCTCCAAACATGAAGTATTTCCCCAGGTGAACCCATCTTTAACATGAAGCCTTTCCCCAGGTGAGCCCATCTTTAAGTTTGTGTTGCAACAGCTGGTTAAAAAGACGCTCCATCTCATCTTTCACTTGTAGTTAAAAAGGCCTCCACAAGATGGCATTCATTAACAATATTGAAGTATTGCGGGTATCATACATAGATTAGCATGTTTATTAGACTGCCTCCTGTGGCGTCTCCTGCGCCAGGAAACTGGAAAAACTCATTCCATGAAACATAAAAGAAACACGCATAGGCAATTGTTATTTAAAGACTTGGGCTATTGCTATCTAATGTACTACTGTAATGGTTTCCATTGCATATGCAGAGAATCAACGTGTTTACTATCCAGAACTGTCTGCTTCCTTTATCAAGCAACACATTTGCTCAGAATGTAGCATCAGTACAGCACCTCTGTAGCTTTAAATTAGGCCAGTAATGCTTCTTTTTTGCCAACACTTCCCAGGCAGCTATTCATTAGATAAATTGCACCTGCATGTGTTTTGTAATCTTTCACACAGGTCTGGTGATTAGTTTACGTTTCATAATGGAGTCGGTGTCTGGGCCGGTTTTCCCCTCATGTTTTCACTAAAAGGAGAGTAACAGCGGAGGAGCCGTCGGAGCAGCGGGAGTGTGTGCAGCCCTGTCATCCATAACGGAGCGCCGAGCTTATTTGGCTAGACCGATATGAGCGGAAGCTTGCAGGAACAGGGGGCAGTTTATTTTAGCGGTAATGACCCAATCTATAACGCAGACTGCTACGGCTCCCTGTGAGGACCAAGGTTTGCTGTAAGCTTAATGAGAGAGTAAACTGCATTAGTCAAGGCACCGGGGATCATTCATCAATATATTCAGTAGGGGGGGGAGGAAAGCGGGGAGGGCGGTTTGCGGGGGGGGCACTGGGCGGGGGGGGGGGGGGGTGTTCTTTATTATTAGTGCCATTATAATCACTGCATCTTTCTTATGGGCTATGGGGTTTAGCAGTGTCAGTCTGGATTTCATTTGATAGCGCATGGCACTTATATCACTCACTGTTTCACAATTAACACATTCACTGCCAGCCGTTTTTTTTTTACTGTAGGTAGGTTCTGCCAGAGGGTTTTTTTGAGGATTCTGGCTCATCTTTCAAGACCCGAGGATTCTTTTCTGCTAAGATTTTGTGAACACACAATATCTCAAAAGAACTAATAGAATGTGTGCTTTCTCTGTCTAAAAGAGTTAGTTTGTAGAGTTAGTAGTTATGTAAGCATTAGCAGTTGAATACAGCATGGTTTCAGCGTCTGGAAATTTATTCTGAGATAAACGGCTTTTTGTGAAATTCGATAGAACAGTCACTTTAACCATTCATTTTTGGCATCAGTAAGACGTCAGACATCTAAACAATAGTTTTGAACAGTAATTTCCTCCATAACAGCAGGAAACCCCCCTCTGCTTCCAACTCCTCCCTCCGTGGGCGTTCTCCTCCGCCCTCCTTGGCGGAGGAGCCAGGCAGCAGCAACTCGTTTGTCACAGACCCGCTGCCTGGCTCCTGCCTGGCAGTCTGGATGGGGCTCGCTGGATGGGTTTCGCTCGTTTCTTGGCGGTCCGGTTGAGAGCTCTGATGAAGCTCTTGCGATTCTGGGCTTATTTATGGTGCGTGTTTCAAAGTGTGCATCCAGTCTATTCTTGGAACCCCCCACCGTTGCCACCGCTGTGCATCAGCGCGAAAGTGAAAGCGTTTTCGCCATCCATTTTACTGTATGAGAACGGCTTCCTCGCGCTTTTCCCTCCAGTTTTGGCTCGCCTCTTTCTACTGTGGAGAGACATGTCGCCACTCAGTGGGTCGGTAAAATAGATTATACACATTCAATACCTCCAATAGTGGTATAGGAGACGTAAAAGGGTTAGATCAACGTCCCACCGTCAAAAAAAAAAAATCTATTTTTTTGACGTAAAAACACGTCATTGGCAGTCAACCGTTGGATTTAGTTTGACGTAAAAACACCTCATTGGCAGTGAACGTGTTAAAGATGATTACACTCTAAAAAAACATTTCTGTAAGCAAGGGCCTAAAAATTTTCATAATAAAGATAGATCATGCTGGAAAAACAGGTGCTCGCTCTTTCAAAAGGTGAATCCTTCATTTTAGAATGGAACATTTCAATTGTTGTACCCTCAGTTGCTATGATTTCTATGGTATTTCCACCCAGATTCATACCTAACTGTAACATTTTTTCTTTCACGTTTGTAGAGCATTTTCCCATTTTTCTGAGTGCACTTACTAGAGGAGGTCATGAGTGGTCAAGCACCAAAACGAGCCACTCTGTCTGTGGCCTCTTCTAGGCATGAAGCACATGTTCTCCTGCCCAAACAAACAAACAAACAAACAAACAAACAAACCTGAAAACACAACATGTGACTAATGATGCACACCCACACTTCACACAATCAAGTACTGCACACTGGGGAGATGTGAAGCATCAGCAGTGCTGGTGCTTCACCTAAACCAATTAGTATTTTAGCACTTGAAAGAACAGAATTCCAATAACAGCCACATCTATAAAAGCATTCCATCCCTTTAGACAATTGGGCAATAGCCTCACTCAAAAGATTTTTTTTTATCCATGCTTCATTCTTCTCAGTTTACTTAGAATATGTCATTTAAATTAATGTTCTTAAAAAAAGAAAAAAAAATCTGTTTTGTTGCCAATGAGTCTCATATCTGGTCCCTTCAATGCATTTCTATGGGATTTTAGGGTGTAGGGTGCGACTCTGCTTTATATTGCTGGATCACTTCTATCACTATATATACAGTATATATAATATCTATATATAACATCTATATATACTATATATATATATATATCACTTGTGTTTCTTCATTGAATGAAAGTGCATGGATAAAGGACTCTGTGGAGGACAATTTAACGGTGCGTGTTGAAAAGTGACAATGTTGTCCCAACATGGAATATCATTTTAAAGGGAAATACGACCTTTCCCTTTCCATCTCCCAGTGTTATTGCATCCTGTGCCCTTTGAGAGTGCGTTCTGTATCGCCGCATCATTACCGCCGTGTTCCACAGCCTAAAAAAAACACAAAACAACACAAATATTTTGTCCCGGTCCCTAATCTGTGATGTCAAATTGATACAAGGAAGATAAACACAGAGCATGGCTACATAGTATCAAGGATGACGAGTCGATTTTCTGGCTGCGGCGCCATGATGTGTTGATTACTACTAATCTAAAGTTCAAACAAACTTCCTATCGGCTCACAGAAGTCAATCTTCCAGCCGGAGGAGACGTGCGTTGGTAGAACATCAAAGTTTTGGGCTCTCTGTCTGCAGCTTTTGGAAAGAGTTGATCATGGTCACAAACAATGAGAGCAACATCAATTTGGGACTACAGTCTGAAAAGTACAGATGGGGTCATTACTGCTAAAATAGCCTGCCATCGCTGTTACGGATGAGAGGGTGATACACAGATAGGGGCAAGACAGGCAGCCGGGGTAGTGCAGCGGTAGATTCCCTGCATACCGAATGAGGGTCGTGGGTTCGAGCCCCCCCGTGTTACCTCCGGCTTGGTCGGGGCGTCCATACAGGCACAATTGGCGTTGTCTGCGGGTGGGAAGCCCGGATTGGGAGTGTGTCTTGGCCGCTCCACTAGTGCCTCCTCTGGTCGGTCGAGACGCCTGTTCCGAGGGGGAGGGGAACTGGGGGGGAATAGTGTAATTCCCCCCCCGCCCCTGTGCTATGCTACGTCCTGCCGGTGACACTCCTCGCTGTCAGGTGAAAAGAAGCGGCTGCTGACTGCACATGCATCGGAGGAAGCATGTGCTAGTCAACAACTCTCCCCAGATCGGCAGAGGGGGTGGAGCAACGACCGGGTCAGCAGGGGGAATTGGCCAATTGCAATTGGGGTGAAAACGTGGCGGGAATCTGGAGAAAAAAAGAGGGATAGGGGCTAGACGGAATGTGCTTTCCCACTCGGATTGCCACTCTGGCATGCTCATGTGTCCAGGAAGGGGTGGCTGCCATGGAAGTTGTGGCGATGCCTGGGTGAAGGGGTGGCTGCCATGGAACTTCTCCAATAGAACCCGGCCAGCCCACTAGAAGCATTCATCCACATGTCCCATCCAAAGCCGCACCAGTACGCAGCCACTCTTGCTCGGCCCTTAAAGGATGGCATAGGTCTTTTGCAATCGGCTGATTGGGAAAGACTTTTCAAGTCTAGTATATTGTTACTCCAGGATTTTACTTTTTACCTGACTACTTTTTCGTCCAGGAAGTTTCCCCGAGCTCTGTTTTTTTTATAGTTATTCTGGACTTTACTTAATTAATACTAAATCTGTACTGATATGAGCTCATATAGAACCATCTGGGTGGATAAAGACCAAACATACTTTGGAAGGGCTATGCCAAAATGTATAATCCATACATTTTGGGGCCCCAACATGCACACAATTTTAAGATCTTCAATTTATTTCCATTATTCACTATTACAGGTCCTTGAATCATTCTCACTTAAGCACTTTTACTCTTCCAGTTGAGTAACATTGGACAGAATTTACTTCTGCTTAAGTAAAATATTCCCTTGCCCTGTTCACCCCTGCAAAACATTTCCCTCAAGACATACTAATATTAGTTTCATAAATCAGCATTTTTTTTCTAACTACGCTGGATTATGCCTCTCGAGCACGCCATATGTCTGCCTTTTTTATTTTTTTGCGTTAGTAACAGGATGTGAGAGACAAGAGACAAGACAAGAGACAAAGACCAGTCAGTACCTGCCTGCGAGACCAAATTGATGTTGGCTGCGAGTCAAGTCCACCGTGGACTCTCAGCCTGAGCTCCCCATCACGTCAACATTGTTTGAAGCAGCTGTTTTGACTTTGCGACCAGAGCACAGATATTTGTTGTTGTGTTGCTGGTTACAGTGTTAGAAAAGCTACTTAGAAAGACTAGTGTTACAAGTTGCAATGGTCTGAACTACATCAACGCTTACCCTCAGGGGAAATGTAGTTTTGTAAACTTAAGAAAAGTAGTGCAGTAGATGCAATGCGATACAGCAGAGGTTTTCAAAGTGGGAGGCGGCCTCCTCCAGGGGGCCTCCAAACAGTTTCAGGGGAGGCTCAGCGAACGGAAGTGAAAATTATGACATATTATGACATTAGTTATCAAGAGGAGATCACATGGAATAGCCTACATGTGTGTGATTTGGTTAAAGAGACAGTTCAGAGATACATTTACTTTTGGGGAATTTGACTGTTTTCCCCACTTTCCCAGAGTCAGAAACTAAGGAATGCCTTCAGACCAGTGGCCATTACAGGCAGTCTCTTTTTGAGTCCTATGCGGAAGTTGCCATACTCTCAAATGGCCAGTGGGGGGCGCAGCTTGTGTAACATCATCCCTGAACGTCCATTCAACTCTATGTGAAACGAGCCAACTTCTCTCTCGGTCTCTGTCTTAAATAAACACTTTACAAATGAGTTTATGGTCTGAAAAAACAATTTCAAGTATTTTTCATGCTCTCAAGGCTCCAGTTTTTTTAATTATAGCCCCATTTCGAGGAAAATAGGCGATATACTTCGGATATTGGGAAACAGTAATACCTCCGCCCGTTAGAGGCAGCAATGTGCCGCAAAGGCATCTAGTCTGCGGAAAGTACACGAATAAGAAAACCTAGCAAAACAAGGCTAGTATGGCTAGCAGATAGCAAGTCATACTTTAGCAAATTATCAGAAAATAGCGCTACTTTATGATATTTTAATAATGTTAGTAGACACACGTAACTGTATAGATGGCATACATGTAACGTGACGCTCATAACATGGCGGACCATTTAACGTTATCTAACGGTATGTAAAGTAGCCTAACGTTAAATGGTCTGTCCATGTTATACAGTAAGCGTCATAAGGTTATATGTTAACGGGACATAACATCACAAGTTTTTGCAGACTTGAATGCTGTTGGTCGTTTGTTCAATTTGCTTTTCTGTATGGTATTGGACATTTAAAAATGATACATACTTGTCTTGAGGCATCCGCCAAGCTCAGCAATTTGTTATCCTTATTTTAAAACATACTTTATCAGATCGATATAACTCAACATAGCCTAAGGTCTTGCACGAATATGTCTACTGGTAAATTAGGCATATATAGATAATCTACCAAGCAACACTTGATACAAATATAGGTAACCATTTCACAGCAGTACAGCCTACCATGGTGGAAAATTAACCATTCTTTAAGTTTGAATGATATCAAAATATATGTTGCATGGTGTAGCCTTTGTTTATGTCGAATTGTTACAGATAACCATATTTCAATAAATATAAATCATTTGTTGATTTGAAGCAGTCGGTTGGTTCTCCATCTTCATTCTTCTTCCTGGTCATTTGGTAGAAGCTGGTTCACTCGACATCAAATATCTTTATATCACATCTTATTAACAACCTGCCTGCTCTGACCAGACAACTATAATGGGCTCGTTCTATGAGATTTGGGGTACATTCGGGTACATGATTTACTTAGCACATAGCCTACACAACAAGGTTCTTTGTTGGCAATGTTTATTGACAAAAACACACTGGCAGATACATACCAAATGGCTCAAAGTAAATCTATCAAAAGTCTCAAATCTGTCAGCATTTAGCTTATGTTATTGCAATATCTTAGGTTGAACAACTGATGATCAGCAATATTCTCACAGTAATATGCACATGGGAATCAAAACGTAGCATTCATTTTCACAAATAATTTGACCAAGGGACAATGTGCCTCTGTTCTGTTGTGCTGTTCCTGCTCCACCATGGTACTCCGACGGCCATCCCTTGAAGAAACAAACGACACCGTGTTATATTTAATTACTATAACATAACGCCACCAAATTTCAGTTAAAGTAGGCTATAACGGTGCTCACACGTTAGCACACGATGCTAATCGAGCTAGCGTTAGCTTACAAACATGAGCATCACTCAAACAGTCCAACGAGTCCAACATAGCAGAGCACCAAGTGCGCGACCAAATCCACCTCAGTTATCAATTTTAGAGTTTGCCCAGAGATAAGTATAATAGCAGTTTACCTTGTGGAGGCTTAGCAGCAGCTAGCAGGCTGGAGACTCACACCAGGCACAATGCACCAGGATCACACCACACCATGGTCTCTTGGCCAGGCCCCGGACAAGACGGTGGTCGGCTGGCTGGACTCCTACTCGCCCATACCTTCGGACTAAAAGTTATTATATTTGTTGTCCTGGACCATTTCACCACTGCAACCAGCCAGCCAGCGAGCAAGCTAGCAAACAGAAGCGAACAACAAGATGGCAGTCGTTCAAGCCTGTGAGACAAATTCGGAAACTCCCCCGGCAGCCGCTAGGGGCAGCCGCCCCCTCCTCCTTCTTCTTCTTCTACTAGTGTTTTAACAGCCCTCTCTCCCCGTACTTCCGTGTAAAGTTAATCCATTCAACCAATCAACGATGAGCAGGAAGCGGGAGATTCAAGCCTCATTTTCTGCTATCAAAACCCAATGGGTGACGTCACGCTGGCTTCATCCATTCTATGTACTATCAATGCTTCAGACAGACCTTTTTGATGTATTTGGTGCAGTCTGAAGTATGTCAAACAGTAATGTCAGGTTATCTTGGCTCAATTGTTGACTTGAGTGTCTTTGGGATGGGGGGAGGGTGTCACATTTTTCCAAGCCTTGTCTGAGGGGAGGCCCACCGTCTCAGACTTTGAAAACCCCTGCCATACAGTATAATACTGTAGCCTACAGAAGCTCATTACTACCAAATTCATTCAGTAGGTAGCAAGTTGACTGTGTATGGTGGGGCAGGTTGGACACAAAATGACCAAAACAGCAATGAACGACTAAAAACTCTCCAGATTTGAATTTAGTTAACCGCCAAGCAGTTTAAAGTGATAATCTAGAAGATTTTCATGTAAATAAATGTCTGTAAAGTCACTATATATCGCCAACACAAGTTAACACAATGGTGATTGAGCCTATGGCCTATTGATGAAAGCCTTTGCATCTCTCTGTATTGCAACATTAATGAACTTGTGACGACACTTTCTCCGCCCCACTTTTATGATCCCACTGGAGATTTGGGCAGAACGCACCCTGCGCCCGCCTATGCAGCAGTCAAGCACTGGGATTGGCCAGGAGCGAGCCTTTTGTTGTCTTTTGACAGCTCAAATGTCCCCCCCCCACACACACACACACACCCCCCGCCCAGCCGCCCACGTGTCATAGCGATCTCCAGTGGGATCCATAATAACACACCGCTGACCAACTTCTTCTTCTTTTGAGTTAATTGTGTGGCGGTTGGCATCCAAGTGTTGCATTACCGCCCCCACTGGCCAACTTGAATGCATTAAGGAGAGAGAAAAAAACTTCACGTATATGCGACAGTTTGAATCGCACCTGCAATTACTGCTCATGGCCAACATAACCTGACAATGTCTTTATTATGACAACTTGACATGAACTAAGACAACATAACCTGACAATGTCTTTGTTATGACAACTTGACATGAACTAAGACAACATAACCTGACAATGTCTTTCTTATGACAACTTGACATGAACTAAGACAACATAACCTGACAATGTCTTTGTTATGACAACTTGACATGAACTAAGACAACATAATCTGACAATGTCTTTGTTATGACAACTTGACATGAACTAAGACAACATAACCTGACAATGTCTTTGTTATGACAACTTGACATGAACTAAGACAACATAACCTGACAATGTCTTTATTATGACAACTTGACATGAACTAAGACAACATAACCTGACAATGTCTTTGTTATGACAACTTGACATGAACTAAGACAACATAACCTGACAATGTCTTTGTTATGACAACTTGACATGAACTAAGACAACATAACCTGACAATGTCTTTATTATGACAACTTGACATGAACTAAGACAACATAACCTGACAATGTCTTTATAATGGCAACTTGACATGAACTAAGACAACATAACCTGACAATGTCTTTGTTATGACAACTTGACATGAACTAAGACAACATAACCTGACAATGTCTTTGTTATGACAACTTGACATGAACTAAGACAACATAACCTGACAATGTCTTTATTATGACAACTTGACATGAACTAAGACAACATAACCTGACAATGTCTTTGTTATGACAACTTGACATGAACTAAGACAACATAACCTGACAATGTCTTTATAATGGCAACTTGACATGAACTAAGACAACATAACCTGACAATGTCTTTGTTATGACAACTTGACATGAACTAAGACAACATAACCTGCCAATGTCTTTGTTATGACAACTTGACATGAACTAAGACAACATAACCTGCCAATGTCTTTGTTATGACAACTTGACATGAACTAGGACAACATGACCTGACAATGTCTTTGTTATGACAACTTGACATGAACTAAGACAGTGTAAGTACACTTAATGTAGGGCTGCACAATTAATCGAATCACAATATGCAATATCCAAATTGCCTGCAATTAGAGACGTACCTGCCTACAAATCATATTCTCCAGACGTAAGGGAACATGCTTGTTTGGTACAGACCCCAGTAAAAATCACATCACATTTGTATTTGATTTTTGTGTGAAAAAGAAATAGAAAAAATGCTATTCCCACTAAAATCGTATCACATATCACAATCGCAATATCTGTCAGTACAATCGCAATATGATTTTTTTGGGCATATCATGCAGCCCTAACTTAATGAAATCTTAATGACTCAGCCGTAGTTGAGGTCAAGGAAAACACTTGTTACACTGTTATAAACTCATTTGACAGTGTAATTGCACTTTATGACATCTTAAGGCATGCTATGCCATGTTTATGACAGGTTATGTTGTCTTGGTTAATGTCAAGTTGTCCTAACGAAGACATCTCAAACAATGTCAACATTTCATTAACAACGACATCATTTACCAAATGACAACAGTCATAAATATTCATAACACCTTTCTTCATGTTCATGACAGGTGTCATGTCATGGTTATGACAGTGTCATGTCAGTCGTCATATGCAGCCTCAAGTAACGTGTTACCGGAGTGTGCAGTTTACTGACGTCACGTTACAGGATTTCTGGGTAACAAAGTGCTAAAAATCCAAGCAGTTGCCTCTTGCTGCCATTTGGGGCCGCCAACGTGTAGTGGAACTGCACCCCAACAATAATTTGGATCAGTCATATTTGCATTGTTGTTGGAGGCGCGGACACACGCAGACACACACACACACACACACACACACACACGCACGCACACACACACACGGTTAGGTTGTGCCGTTCCAGCCTATGCGTGATGAGCACAGCTAGTCTTTCGTAACGCTTCAGTGGGTGATTGATTGCGTTGGAATACACACCCGAAAGCCAGAACAAAAGCTGTGAACCCAAGGTGGCAGGGTACAGCTGTTTGTGTGCAGTTGCTGGAGAGCGGCGGACCACCGAGGAGAGAGAGAGAAGAGGAGCGAGGGAAAGAGAGAGAGAGACCGAAAGAGAGAGAGAGAGAGACAGAAAGAGAGAGAGAGACAGAAAGAGAGAGAGAGAGAGAGACAGAAAGAGAGAGAGAGACAGAAAGAGAGAGAGAGAGAGAGACAGGAAGAGAGAGAGAGACAGAAAGAGAGAGAGAGACAGATAGATGGAAAGATCTGGAAGGCAGGCAGCACGGGGTGGTTCTGATTTCAGCTGTCAGTCTTCTGTCATCTCAGAGAATCAGTCTCAGATGAAGTGATGTACAATTCTCCACAGAACTCCCCCTTGGCCTCCTCTCCCTTTATCTTTTCGTCTACCACCCCCTCTTCTCTTCTCTCTCTTTCCCTGTCTCTTCTCCTCCCTCTCTTCTCTCTCTTTCCCTGTCTCTCTTCTCTCCTCCTCCTCTCTTCTCTCTCTTTCCCTGTCTCTCTTCTCTCCTCCTCTTCTCTTCTCTCTCTTTCCCTGTCTCTCTTCTCTCCTCCTCCTCTCTTCTCTCTCTTTCCCTGTCGCTCTTCTCTCCTCCTCCTCTCTTCTCTCTCTTTCCCTGTCTCTCTTCTCCTCCCTCTCTTCTCTCTCTTTCCCTGTCTCTCTTCTCCTCCCTCTCTTCTCTCTCTTTCCCTGTCTCTCTTCTCTCCTCCTCTTCTCTTCTCTCTCTTTCCCTGTCTCTCTTCTCTCCTCCTCTTCTCTCTCTTTCACTGTTTCTCTTCTCTCCTCCTCCTCTCTTCTCTCTCTTTCCCTGTCTCTCTTCTCTCCCCCTCTTCTCTTCTCTCTCTTTCCCTGTCTCTCTTCTCTCCTCCTCTTCTCTTCTCTCTCTTTCCCTGTCTCTCTTCTCTCCTCCTCCTCTCTTCTCTCTCTTTCCCTGTCTCTCTTCTCTCCTCCTCCTCTCTTCTCTCTCTTTCCCTGTCTCTCTTCTCTCCTCCTCTTCTCTTCTCTCTCTTTCCCTGTCTCTCTTCTCTCCTCCTCCTCTCTTCTCTCTCTTTCCCTGTCGCTCTTCTCTCCTCCTCCTCTCTTCTCTCTCTTTCCCTGTCTCTCTTCTCCTCCCTCTCTTCTCTCTCTTTCCCTGTCTCTCTTCTCTCCTCCTCCTCTCTTCTCTCTCTTTCCCTGTCGCTCTTCTCTCCTCCTCCTCTCTTCTCTCTCTTTCCCTGTCTCTCTTCTCTCCTCTTCTCTTCTCTCTCTTTCCCTGTCTCTCTTCTCTTCTCCTCTTCTCTTCTCTCTCTTTCCCTGTCTCTCTTCTCTCCTCTTCTCTTCTCTCTCTTTCACTGTCTCTCTTCTCTCCTCCTCCTCTCTTCTCTCTCTTTCACTGTCTCTCTTCTCTCCCCCTCTTCTCTTCTCTCTCTTTCCCTGTCTCTCTTCTCCTCCGCCTCTCCTCTCTTCTCTCTCTTTCCCTGTCTCTCTTCTCCTGCGCCTCTCCTCTCTTCTCCTCCGCCTCTCCTCTCTTCTCTCTCTTTCCCTGTCTCTCTTCTCCTCCGCCTCTCTTCTCCTCTCCTCCTCTCCTCTCCTCTCTTCTTGTTGTCTCTTCTCTTCTAGTCACAGTGGCGCTTTGCAATGAATTTTTAAACATCTTTTAAGATAATGCTGTTTTTCTAAAAGGCATCGGGGGGGAAAAGCTAAAACATGCTTATTGCATGAAAATTGTATCTATCTAGAGTCAACCTTTCGGGAATCAAGTAAAGCGTTATTTCCTTAGCAAAGCACGTGTTTTTGAAAGAAACCTCAGGAGTTTGGTAGGAGCTCTGAGGCCGTGAACGTGAAGGACGAGGGTGTCGGCAGCACCAGCCCACTCCGGTGCTGCAGGCGATATATCGTCTCGTCATTAAGTTTTAGAGGATCATAAATTAGAGCTTACTGTATGATGAATGTAGCGCCGTATCCATCATCGCTCACATCTTTCATGATATTTTGGCTTTAACAGGCAGGCACTGATGCAACTAAGTCATGTGGTCATATTGATCAAACGAGATGCGCGTCCTAAATAAGCGACAGGACAAATCCATCAACGGGAACATATGGACTCTTTTATCTTTTTTTTTTTTTTTTTTTTTACCATCGCGGACATTTATCAGGGGAAGATAGTTTTGATAGATAACGCGACGTCTTGGCAGCTCACCGTCTCAAATATTGAGACGGTGAGCTGCCAACTGTCGAAAGAGCCCGAGGATTTCTAATATGTCTATATCACTATTGATGTTTCCCCCTCCAAAAAATGTTCCGACACGAACTTTAAGACAGATAGACTGATCTTATGCGATAACATGGGGATGCTGAGTAGTTCGGAAGATGCGCTCCTTTCATCCCCCTCTCTCCGCTGGCTACGGGTCTGCTGTGTTTCAACATTTTCTGTTGATTTAGCCGTTCATCACTTCTCTCTCGCTCTCTCGCTCCCTCCCTCCCTCCCTCCCTCCATCTCTCTCTCTCTCTCTCATTCCCAAAGTTTGATGTCTTCAAACACAGAGACAGTAGAAGGAGCATGATGTTGTCAAATCAGCTCCAAATGTTGGATTGTGAAAATGCGATGGATGAGGAGATAGGGGCCTTGCACTTCAGACAGTTTCCATGTTCTGTTTCTTTTTCCCCCTGTGGACATTTCCTCATCTCTTTGTCTGTATTCCTCGTTCTCTGTCCTCTTTACCTTTCTATAGCAGGCTTCGTTCTCACTGTGCCTTCAATTAGTTTTGCAACAATTAGTAATCGAAAAGTGCTAATCCGCAAGATTTTAGTTTTTCTTGATTTTGGTGACACCTTTGGTCATAAGCAGTCATGGAGTAGTACCGCAGGGATGACGTATTTTTGCAGGCTTAAGGCCGTTTCACACCGGTGCGGATCTCCGTGCGAATAATCGGCACAGACATTCGCAAAAAAATGTTTTAATTAGTTGGAATTGAAGCTTGCACACCGCGGCCGAACATTCGTGCGGCATTTTATTTTTCCGGATAGACATTGACGTCCGCGGATTTCCGCCTGCGGAAAATACGTTTGACCAATGAAATCCTTTGTTTACAGCTGATGTCATACCTCCACTACTCTTGCCGAACCTCATCAATTTGGTTTCTCATCATCCAATTTTATATGACAAACACCATGACGATCAACACCGAAATTAAGGACAATAGATCTTCAGATCGCCCAGCAGCTGGGATTCACTGAAGATGGTAATGTAGCTGAAACGAATTCCTACTTGCTAACGTTGTAAACCACTGTTGTAAATGGATGGAGCTAATGTTAGCCACTTGTATCCAAGTGCTAACTAGCAGTTTAGCATAAAAATTGGGGTCCGCTGCTCCTGCCTCCATTTCACTGAAATGGACGGCAATTTCACTGCCTCCAGTTGCTTTTCATGGCTCGTCTCGCTGCTGTGTCTGTCTGTCTGTGTCTGACGTTAGCCGACTGGTAGCTAGCTTGCGCAAGTAGACGGTGGTGTCCTACTAGACGGGAGCCGGGGAGGGACATTAACTACTGGTTACACTGAACACTGTTTTTCCGCTGCGGAAAATTAATGTGGGACTGCGAATAATTTGCACCGGACCTGTGTGTATAGGTTGCAATGCGGAAAATTTGCACGGAATTTCGTACCACATTCCGTCTCTGCATTCGCACCGCATCTGTGTGAAACAGCCTTTAACCAGAAATTGCCGCCATGTTGGTTCTTAGGGGGATTAGGCTATGGGATTTTAGAATGGGGATTTCAGTTACAGTAAATGCATGAAATAAGGTCTGTGGTTAACAAAGGTTTATGGGAGTGGTAATTTGTGTTCAGCAGGATCATCTTCACAAACATGGACCACTTTTATGACTTTTGAGGCGTATTTATGCTTTTTTTTTAACACGATTTTCAGAAAACATTTAAAAAAGCATAAAAGTGGTCCTCGTTTGATAGATTATCCTGCTGAAGTGGGGCTTTTGTTATTTCATTTTTTAGCTGCGACCTGCACCTCTAGGTCTCTCTGTCGTGCGGTCGCTCTGTTGGGTCCTGCCGCTGCCATACTGCATTTCCTGTAAATTCATGGTGGGGGGTGTGTGTGCATGCGGTAGGGGGTGCATGCGTGCATAGGGGGTGTAAATTTCTTGATTCTTATTAGATGCATTGCAATGCGGATGTGGACGATTCTGAATCGATGCACGAATGTTTAAAAAACAATCCGCTGAAGTGACGTCATTCTGGATATCTGAAATGTTCATTTTGACTAGGAAGAATTAAATTTTGCGGCAATATAGCCTCTTATTTATTTTAGCTTAAGTTAATGATAAGACATTTATTTTTTAACATTTATGTTTACATTCTGATGTTTAAAGTACTTTCTAAATTAAAAGTTCATATTTATCCGACTGCTTGTATTAATGTGCAATAATACAGAAAATTGAGGATTCAATACGAGGGATCAGCCGATCAACATTTTGGTCAACAAACGGCTTCAAAATAATTCCGGGTGGAAACAGGGGTTAAGATATTCGTTTGTTCACACAGATTTACAGGTTTTTCCAGCACTAGTTCTGCCACCGCCGCCTAGTACATGTGCGTCCCCCCTATGCACCCATAGGGGGGACGCACATCTACAGGGGGGTGGATTTGAAAGTATGTTATTCTTGCCTTTTTTGTTTCCCTATTTCTGCACACTGTGGTGCCAAAACAGTCATGGAATTGTATAATTTGGGTATGGCTACAAAGCTGAGACTCCTGTGATTCCAAAGAGCCCAATCACATGAATGTGTGCTGCAATATGACCTCATAGTAACCATTTCAAAATGTGATGATACATTTTTTTTGACTTGCCTTATACTGTATAAAATTACCTATTGTGAGCTCTAGGATCATTTCATCCTGAACATCATTCCAAACAAAGTTAGGAAATTCCCCCTTTGTTATTTTATTACTACCTGTATGCAGAATATATAGTGAGACTATTTTTTCATCATTGTAAAGCAACAGAACAGTAACGAGGATATTAATGTGATGTGTGTAGTTCTTCAGAGATCTAGCCTCTTCATTTTGCTCTCAAAGTGCACCAGATTGATTCATTTTTACTTTAAAATGTACACAATTTTCTCTCTGTTGGGGCATGCCCCCGGACTCCCCTATAGGGGGGGTCTGCGGTCCGGGATGTTCCGATTGGGGGCTGAGCCCCGCCAATGGTCTAATCCTAAAACCGCCCCTGTCTTGTACCTTTCTCTATTTCCTCAAAACAAACTGCCATTGTCACTTCCATATCACAAGAGAAAATGTAAACGCTGGATATAGATTGAATCGCTGACGTACGGGATCAGTCGGCGATAGAAAGCAGGAAACCACTGTAAATCATTTGTCGTCACGCTGGCACAACGAGAGCCTTGGATGCCACTTCAATATCAGGAAATATGACTTTTTTCCCAAATGTAATCCTCAAATGAGATGATGAGTTGCATGATAAATTCCAGAAGGACGGTGAAAACAGAGCACCCATTTACGGGAAAAAGATCTGAACAGAGACTACTGATCATCTGTGGAGGAAACAAAAGAAAAAAGAAAAAGCAAATATCTGCCCTTTACTTTCTCTGAAGGCTCATCAGAAACAGATGTCAGAGTACCCCCCCCCCCCCCCCTCTTTTTTTCTTTTTACAAAACATCATATCCTGGGATCTGTGTTGTTTACACACAGAACGTATCCTCCCCTCATTGGCAGCCACACAGTCGCATTTATACCTTTTCATGTTTGCGATTATGTAATGTTAGATAACTGTACATGCGCTGACTTCATCATACAGCTGATGATTATAGCGTCCAGCGCGGGGCTTCGATCTGGATCCCACAACTGCTTGTGTTGTGCGCTAATCCCTCCCATAACAAGCTACAGGCACACAAGGTGAGATCATACACATTCTACACACACACACACACACACACACACACACACACTCCCCGGCAGATGTGTGGAAACTTCATGGATGGGAAGTCTGCTTTAAGTCAGGGCACCACCCGGCTGGACCAGACGCGCTGTGAAAACAAACATCCCCTGAGCTGCGAGCGATCCAATGATGTAACAGCTTTGATCACCCAATGAGGGCAGAGTTTGCTCAGGGGTCAGTGGAACAAGTGGAATCCAATCAATAGACACATTACTCACCTCTCTAGATTGCACACGCGCACGCGCGCAGACACACACACACACACACGCGCGCGCACGCACACACATGCGCACACACACACACGCACGCACACACACACACACACACACACACACGCACACACACACACACACACACACACACACACACACACACGCACACGGGGTGACCAGAACATGTGGGACTCACATCCCCAACTGGGAGCAGCCATGGGCTTCCTCTTAGCAGCAGTTACTTCCTGTGAGCTGCCACTGCTCACCCCGGCCCACCTGCTTTCTCTTTACCAGAGACCGCTTATTGGAGCGAGACGACCCAGCCGTGAGTCACTTCCTGTATCTGTGTCACATGGGCTTCGCCACTGCCACTAGCGGCGGGTCTCTGAGTCTATATGGGGCCTTTTTCACCAGCAGCCAGTTTGTGTCTAAAAGGCAGGAAGTAACACAGGTGCAAGCAAACATTAAGGAGGGTTTCCAACTTCCAATCCACTGACTGTAGGATTTCCAGTGCCGGTAAATAGCAAGTAAATGCAGGTTACCCACCCACTTTGAAATGAGGCAGATAGTTTACTCACCTATTTTCAGATCAACTGTATGAATCAATGAGGGGCAAACAAGGTGGATAAACTACTCACCCTGGACAGTTTACCCACCTCTGTATTTACCACTACCACCCCTGGCCGGGGCACCTCGTTAATGTTTTGCTTGCATCTGTGTTACTCCCTGCCTTTTAGACACAACATGGCTGAGGCGAAAAAGGCGGATTCACTCAATGGGAGAAGTGGACGTGAGCACGGATTATGACCGATTCTCTGGCCTCATAATCACCAAAGTAAATACCGGGCCCATTTCTCACCAGCCACATACTGTATCCTCTGGACATTCTGACCCTGAAATGGCCTTTTTCAGGCACACACATAAGGACAACATTCACTTTGCTCCAGACCTGTCTCTGTCTCTGTCTCTGCAAAACAATCTGGCAACATACTGTAGCTGCTGGTGGGTCTTGGCAAAAATCATGCACAAACATTAAAAGTCAATCCGCAATGCATTAGTGTTAAAGACGCCCACGCTCTGTGCAGTAATCGGCTGTAATGACAGGAACAATGTCGTGATTTTGTTACGAGACAACAGGGACACAAGTGCCCGTAATGACACGTGGGACTGAGAGCCCTCACAGTGAAGCACATTCATTGCCTGTGGAGTCAATGAGATTTGCTAAATGATTCTTCTCCACTGGCCTTGATGCGATGTTCAGCCAGAGAAGAAGAAGAAGAGGCGTTTACACTCATCTCCCAGGAAGGCTGTCCTGCCAGCCTCTCACTTTGTCCCTCAGCCATCCGGATGGAGGAATGACCTCATGCACTACACACACACACACACACACACACACACACACACACACACACACACACACACACACACACACACACACACACACACACACACCCTCTCTCTCTCTGTCTCTCTCTCTCTCTCTCTCTCTCTCTCTCTCTCTCTTTCTCTCTCTCTCTCTCTCTCTCTCTCTCTCTCTCTCTCTCGAACAGTTCATCTGCTGGTCAGTGGCGAGGTCACGCAGTCTGTGTGTCTGTTGAATCCTACATGTTAAAGGAATCCACTCATTTTGGGGGAGATTGGCCTGCAGGTTGGTCAGTTTAGCCCTTAAGTGATGAGAAGGTAGACCTACATGTAGATGGTTTGCTCCAGAGCCGTATAATAGAAGAGTTCCGACATCTCCATTCACTCCAATGGAGCAGTTTTTTTCCAGGAAGTAAGGTCCTGGAACTCTTGAGTAAAAAAAAAAAAAGCAGCACTGTCGAGTTGCAGCAAAATAGACAGTTTGTGTTGTACTCTGAAAGGGTTTTTCATCCCTTGAATCAAATTGTACATTATCAGCTTTATTTTAGCATGCAAAAGTAGCGCGAGACCCATTCCTGGCTGTTCATTGGCTAATGAGTCTCGCATTTTGGTCCTCCGCTGACGCCACTCTCTCTCTAGAGGACACTAGTTTGCTCCAGTGATCCATGCTAACACTTTAGCCTAACACAGTATGTAGAGCATGTGTGTGCTCTTTGAACGTGGACTTCAAATGTCTGCTAATGTGGTTCTCGTTAAGTGCTAATTAAAGAAGAATGTTCAGGGGAATAGCAAGCAGGTGACATGGTGCTCTGTCTGCTTTTGTGTAGAATGAATCAATTAGTGGAGTGTTGTAGACACATACAACAGGTGAAGCGCTGGAACGTAATTAACCTTAAGACTTCTTTTCTTTTCTTTTTTCATTTCAGAAGCCACAGGCGACATATAGTAACAATTACTGTAATATGCCACTTCTTTTCTTTCTGGCCGCTCCGTGGTCTGGCTGCCTGACTAACGTCCCCTTCCCTTTCCACTTGAATATGTATATAATTATGTATTATATTATATATGTATTGTGTATTATAATATATGTATTATGTATTATAATATATGTATTATATAATTTATTATGTATTATAATATATGTATTATATAATATATATATGTAAGGGATAATGTATTGTGAGCCGGTGATTACTGGCGAAATAATGACCGACAGGTGAATGATTGAGCCCGACGCGCAGCGGAGGGCTTAATCATTCACCTGTCGGTCATTATTTCCAGTAATCACCGGCTCACTATACATTATCCCGCCTAGAAGCACGGCCTACAACTAAATCATTCAATAATCTGACAAAAATAATTATTCAAATAGATTTTTTAATAGCGTTTTCAACGACAAAGCGGTTTCATTCGTAATTGGCACACAAGACACCACAGCTGCAACTGGTTGGCCTAATTAGTAGTGTTTCCTGACAAAAGGCTCTTATCAACTGATTAATCCAGGTGTGGCAGAGCAGCGGTCGGTTGTCGAGAAATAATGACCGGTGAATCTTGTTGATTGACCAATCAGAATCGAGTATTCAAGAGAGCCGTGTTCTAAATGTATATATATATATATTGATGTAGGTCATGTGGTGCTTGTGCTGTAGTGGTTTATAGTACGTCCCTTCTTACTTTATAGGCGGTCAGTCTATCTCTGCACCAATGTGTCTGAGACAAATCCCTGTACATTTATTTTGCTTGGTGAAGAGAGCGATTCTTATTCTGATGTATAGAGTCACATGCCTCAGCCAGGCCATAATAAGGTACACCAGTGTACCAAAGGAATGGTTAAGGGCTCACCTGATCGCCTAAAATATCATCACATTTGTGAAGATTCTTTTTGGTTAGCTATGAGAGTAATCCTTTACAAGTTTTACGCTAGTGCCAGCAATTATTTTGTCACACTAATTAAATGCATCCGTTTGTCTGTCAAAAGGAGATATCTCAGGAGGTATCTCAGACACCACTGTCCTGCTTTTGATCAAACTTGGAGAGGGATGCTGTGTTTTTGAGACTGTGTCATAGCATTTACAAAATTACACTGATTGGCCTGATGGTGGTGCTATACTTTAAGGTTACGTTTTCAAACGTTTCAAGGAAAGGCCATACCTGCCACACCAGCGGGCCGACACTCCTTATTGACGGTGTTCTGTGACATCGCCACACGGCACATCTTGGTAGTAAAATAACAGGTGATTGTAATCACTTAACAGGTGACTACAATCAAATGACACACAGCCAATGAGCTGTGTGTATTGCAAAGCGCCATATTGCAAGGAAATGCATGTTACATCATGGACATACTCTGAATATTCTCCCCATTTGAGGGGTTTTTCTTTTTGTAAGTTAAAGCAACTAATATATTTTCACACAACAAGACCGCAAAGGCGAAGGTTAACAGGTGTTGCTCCAGTGTCTCCCTTTTAGTTATCAAGGTAAATAAATGGTGCTTTACCCTTTAGTTGTAAAGTCACCAAGAGAGGTCTATCTAGATAAAAGTGTGGAGTATATATATTCTATATATATATATATGGATATATGGATATATATGTATATATATTCGATCTAGATCAAAGTGTGGAGTATATATATTCTATATATATATATATATATATATATATATATATATATATATATATGTATATATATATATATATGTATATATATATATATATGTATATATATATATATATATATATATATATATATATATATATATATATGTATATATATATATATATATATATATATATGTATATATATATATATATATATATATGTATATATATTCGATCTAGATCAAAGTGTGGAGTATATATATTCTATATATATATATATATATATATATATATATATATATATATATGTATATATATATATATATGTATATATATATATATATGTATATATATATATATATATATATATATATATATATATGTATATATATATATATATATATATATGTATATATATATATATATATATATATGTATATATATTCTATCTAGATCAAAGTGTGGAGTATATATATTCTTGGGGTTTGTGTATGTGAAGCGGAGCAAAGGAACCCGGACAGTTACCACTCCAATAAAGTCTACACGTTTTATTTCCTGCGAGACAAATGAAACAGACAGCTCCTATAAAAGCCTGCTGATGTTTGTGGTCCCCATGCCTGTCCTTCCTTTAGCGCGGACCGACCGCATGGAAACCTCATGAAATATGATGTAGGTTCATTCGCGGAAGCCTTTTCCGTGAACCGTTGTCTTTTGTATGAGACAACCAGATACATAGCACTCCCATAAAGCTGGGCCCGGTGGGGTTGGTCTCCTCCATTCATCTCAAAGTGTGGTCCAGATGGATTGATAGAGAGATGAAATCATGGGCCATAGAGCCACGACCATGTGGCTGATCTTTTCTTTCTTCTTCTGAGCTGATGGAAAAGAGAGACACGAGATCAACTGTTTCAAAGAGTAACATACAGACAAATAGAGAGATGGTGGAGATGGACCGATTCCCATTTTGGTCAAACAACTGATTTCTGTCCTTTTCGTCCTTTCCTCTGAAGTCCTCCGTCGACTATAGTAAAACCACATTAGGGCGGACTATTTACTGAGCCTCAGTGCATCTTTTTGAACCTAAGTAAATGTCATCAAATTCAGATTCCAATCGTCATTTGGAAGTAAATATTGTATTACTGTATATGAAAGGGGGGGGGGGGGTAAGTAACCAGGATTCAGATGACATTTTGTTTCATTTTTCCATGTTGAATATGTAAAATTTCTTCCGGGATGGATGGATGGGTGGGTGGCAAATGGCTTTATCAAAATTGTGTTGTTATGCTCTTACATGTAATAAATATTTTTTATATGTTTAGCACATCCAGATTTTGCATTTGTGTTTTATTAGTATCCCAGATTTCCAAAAGAGTCCAAATGACCCTCATCATTCAAATATAAAACTCTGTACAACACTAGATATAATATTAGGACTAATGTGTAGTGTGTCACATGGTCACAGTGACTCCTGGCTGTACATGTATGTTCACTGAGTATATACCTGCAATGGTATCGTCACTGTTGGGCAGAAACCTGTGTATCTCCAAAAAAAGATATTCTTCACCAGGAAGAAAAAACATTCCCATTTTAACATAGCATCATAATAATAACAACATTAATAACCCATAATAACATATTTCGCTGGTCCAAAGTACCGGAAACTTTTCACAGATTATTTTGGGGGTACCCACTAAATCCATTTGGGGGGGGTCCCTGCACCAATTGAAGATTGCTGGGGACAGTATGTACTGTAGAACAATTATTTCGTTTTGTCACTGACTCATTATTATTATTTGAATACATTGATACTAAGGCTGTGCGTGCGTGTGTGTGTGCGTGTGTGTGTGTGTGTGCGTGTGTGTGTGTGTGTGTGTGTGTGTGTGTGTGTGTGTGTGTGTGTGTGTGTGTGTGTGTGTGTGTGTGTTTAAAGACTGCAGCAGTGCCCCGTTATCAGGGGTTATTGGAAACAGATTCACAAAGCTATACAGGATGTTTTCGAATGTGTAATACCCCTAGATAGTAAAGCAATGTATTTTGGTATATCGGAAGACTGGTTGAAAGAAGACAGATATTTGATTAATATATTGCTGGTAGCTGGTAAAAAAGCTCTCACCAGGAAGTGGTTATCACAGGAAAGCCCTAAAGTGAAAGAATGGATGAATATTACGATGGATATATATAAGATGGAAAGACTAACTGCTGTTATCAATCATAAAGTAGAACAATTTACCTCAAGATGGGAATGCTGGGTTCAATATATAACACCCATTAGGCCAGATTTAATCTTTTTGGATCCAAGATGAATGTATAGTGAAAAGTCGACTCCCTGTTTTGTTTGTTTGTTTTGTTGCGGCTGTTGTGGTTTTGTCTTTTCTTTTATCTCTCTAAAAAAAAAAAAAAACTATGGCAGTACATATCTACAATGTATACAATGCAAGTATGTAATGATAATAATCTGTCAATAAAAAGTAAAAAAAAAGAAAAGAAAAAAAAAAGACTGCAGCAGTTATGGGAATCTTTAAACCAAAGGGTATTCATTGGAACAAGGCTTGAAATATTGCAACTTTTTTTGAAGGTAAAATTCTTCAAAATCGTATTCAGGATATGGAAAATAAAAACAAGAATAAAAAAAACAGTATACACACTGTGATTTATTTGTTGTGTAAAAAAGAAGCGAGTGACAAATATATATAACTAGAAATCCGCACATTTCTACGGAGACTCTGGAGAAGATGTGCCATGGGCGCACTTTTTTGGGGGTGGAACCAAAAACATGCCAACTCATGTGTTTAGCTTCCAATGCTCAACAGGTTATTTTGTATTATGATTGTGACGTCACTGTGTCATAGAAGCTGCTCCACAGAGAGCTTTTATTTTGAAAGTGGAGCAGTGTGTCTTGCCACTATATTCATTGATATGTGTGTAAGTATAGCTGGTACATGTAGATTTTCACTGTGTACAAATGTAAACAAGTGCGGAGCTGAAACTACAATGCAGCCACAAATTGAAACTGCAGCCAGGCAGTATACAATCACCTGCTCATCATATGTGTGTCACTTACTAATTGATCATCATAATTATCCTATTATGGATTGCGATTCACTTTGGGATTTTTTAGTGGGTCTGTACACCAGAACACCAACCAATATGAAATGGTTTTGTCTTTACATGTGTAGCGCTAATGCAGGCATTGGAACAACTTTCAATTGTGGCTTAATGAGCTCTCATGGCAATGTAGTGTGGAAGTGATGAAAAGCCTTCGTCCACATGATCAGATGTGAACATAGATTTGTAGAAAGATTCCCTGCACTGTTGCAGTGGTTTTGGCTGTAGTGGAAATGGGGGATTGCCGGTGGCAGCAACAGAATAACATGAACTGTCCACATGTCAGTCTCAGCCGGCGAGCGGTGTTGGAGGAATCAGTCTGAATCGAGTTTTCAAAGAAAGGGAGCGAAGGAAGGAAGGAGTTGTAGGTAGAAAGAAAGAAAGAAAGAAAGAAAGAAAGAAAGAAAGAAAGAGTGATTGTGAGTGGAGCGCTCAATGGAAGTGAATGGAAACGGGAACGACGGACAGATGGGAAAAAGGAGTGAGTGAGAGGTGAAAGAAAGCAGAGATCTGACATGAGGGCATGCCCACTGCTTTTTTTTTCTTTTTCTTTTTTCCAGTTTTTGTTTTGCTTGTTGTTGTTCTTCCAGTTGTTTTTGTTTTGTTTCTTGTCGTTCTTCCAGTTGTTTACGAGGATTCCCCCGACACGTACGGGGGGCCTCTCTCGCCCCTCTCGCTCGCCCCTGCTGTATAATTGACCGCGGGGCGTTTGCCTTCCGAGGTGTTTCCCGCTCCTTTACTGACGTAGTTCCCTTTGGCAAAAAAAAGTTTCGCCGGCGGCGTGCGAACGCGCTCCTACGGCAACTGCTATCAATTTGCTCCCCGACGCACTTCCATCAAATTATAAAGCGATTTATCGCCCCTGTGAAGATATAATGGAAGGTAATGTCCTATGAGTTACACCGCCGTGACGCAAATGGCAGCTAGGCAGCGCACGTAGCAAACAGCAACCGGGGGTGAAAGCGCACGCAAGCTGGAGCGCTCTTCCGCCGTCTCTTCACGCAAGACCGCTTTTCGAAATGACCCCCTCGGGTCCCCCCACCCCACCACCGCCCGCCCTCCTCCCCCCCCATCCACCTCCTCGTCCTGCTCCTCCTATTCAACAATTACCCCTTTATCTCCGATGGGATGTTGTTCTTCAGGAGTTCAAAACGATCCGCTCCATGTGGCCAATCATCGGGGTCTGGTAGTGGTTGCGACCAGCGTCAAAGTGCCAAGAAGCAACAGCGAGCGTTTGTCGGTAATCTGTTGTTGTTGTTGTTGCTGCCGGTCTCTTTGCCTTTTGTTCAACGGAAAGGTAGACAACCAAGTCCAGATGTTATTTGTTAAGGCGTTCGCTGCCAAGTATGTGTGTGTGTTCGTGTGTGTGTGTTTGTGCGTGTGTGTGTGTGTGCATGTGTGTGTGTGTTTGTGTGTGTGTGTGCGTGTGCGTAGCTGCCATTTACAGCCAGTTAGAAGGAAGCTGTCTGCTTTAACTGAAGTGGTGGAATTCCCATGCAGCCCTGTGAGACTTGTAATAGGACGGAGAATGGAGAGCATTTGCCTTCTCTCACATTGGTGGAAGAAGTACTGAGATCTTTTACTTCATGTAAAATTAGCAATACAATGTAAAGATACTCCATTACAAGTAAAAGTCCAGCATTCAAAAAAGTAAAAGTATCTACATGAGTATTGTATCAAAGTAAACTATCATTATGCAAACTGCCCCCTTTTAGAGGTTTAGATGTTTCCTAAATTATTGGAATATTGATACTGATTTATTGACATACGGCCCGACATGAAAGCAGCATTTTAAAGTCAACGTGAAGCTAATCTTAAGAATCTAGTAGCTGGCTTCTGTAAAGCCTCGACACAGAAAAGCAGAAACCCTGTTGCTAGTAATGCAAACTGTGAATGAAGCCATGCAGCGTTCCTTACCGGCTGAGTGTAGCTATGCAGCTATGGACGCTGGACTTCATCCAGACGTCTCCATCAGTTGTCTTTACGGCCCAAGCATTGGCTCATCTGAGGAGTGGCCGGGTTCAGGAGAGGTTTGATGAGAGGACGGGTGTTTGTGAAGCTAGATGTACTGTACTGTACCGTCAATGGTGTGTAGCAGCATGCTAACGCGCGAGACCTACAGTCGACTGTGCAGCTAAGACGGTCTTATAGCTGTAGGTCTCGCGCTGCCCACCATGCACGTCGCCCCGAGAGTGACCACCTCCACCAGGACCATGGGAGTTGTAGTCCATTTCACTCCAGTGGCACTCAGCAACACAGCATATAACACAAATAGGAATCATTGTATTCACACGTGCAAAACTAGATCCACCGAATATAGGAAAAGAAAGGGAGAAAAGAGCGATACAAGGGATGGCACTATAGTGGCCGTAACAATATTGATCTGAAAAGTAACTCTAGCTGTGACATAAATGTAAAGGAGTATAAAGTACAAGATTTGCCTCTCTGAGATGTAGTGGAGTAGAAGTTCAAAATAGCATAAAATGGAAATACTCAAGTAAAGTACAAGTACCTCAAAATTGTACTGAGTCAATGTACTTAGTTACTTTCCACCACTGCATGTGTTTGTTTGTGTGTGTGTGTGTGTGTGTGTCTGTGTCTGTGTCTGTGTCTGTGTCTGTGTCTGTGTGTGCATGCGTGTGTGCGTGCGCGTGTGGCACCTTCGACTTCCCAGTTCTTGTCTCCCTCTCTCGGTCTCTCTCTCTCTCCTCCCTCTCGTCTCTCTCTCTGTCTCTCTCCCTCTCTCGGTCTCTCTCTCTCCTCCCTCTCGTCTCTCCTCTCAGTTCATCAGGTTCAACATATTTTGTCATTTGATATTTATTTTGTGTCGTGGAGAACGGCCTTCGCTGTAAGAAGTAGCGCGCTACTGTAGCCGCTAAAAATCAAACGCAGCAAGTTGGATGCACTCTTTGGAGAAGATTTGCCATGTTGCACTGAGATTTGTCTGCTTATTACATCAAATATTTGAGAGACAACGTTAGATGCAAATTGCTCCCGTGCATTCGATGCTCGCATGCCATCGAACTCAGAAAGTATACAGACGCATTCCACGCGGATCTTATCCGCTCGAGTGGAACTATTTTCCACTTTTGCGGCGGATTTCAGGCGGAAAGCGCTCCGCAATGTAAACGCAGCCGACAGCGCGACCACAACGACAGATAAGAAGGTCAAAGTAAGGAAGTATGACCACACACCACTCATTGTTTGATATAATAGGATTTGTTTTGTTTTTCTCACACGCTAATGTGTCAGAAATGTCAGAAAGCAAGTATACTATTAGTCTCGGCTCCCAGACGTTTGGTGAGCTGCGCCACCAAACGTCTGGGAATTTCACTGTCAGGAACTGTCTGTCCGAGCCCGGCGAGAACGGCCGGCAGCAGACACGCCTACATTTATTAATAGAATTTTATTTGGTAGCGGCAATGCCATTTATCATAGTCCTAACACAGAGCATGAAGCTGATATGCTCCAAACAAAATTTATAGCTGTTGTTTATTTTACAATAATGTTTCCTACCCGGAAGTGGTCCGCTTGCTACTGTGAGTCATCAGCAGGCTCTGTAACGTTAGCCTCGGGAGTCGGGTTTATCGCTGGGGGAAAGACCTCTAGCCGCCGGGGCCGGATGAAACACGTCCTATTAACAGGTTATGTTTGTTTCTAAGTGATTAATATGTTTCTCCGCAAACGCGGCGATGTTTTGCGAGACACTGGTTCTGCATGAGAACTGCCCCCAGAAAGCAGGCCCGCCCACAACACTCATGATTGGTTCTCCGATGCAAGGCTTCCAACAGCGCCACCTAACGTTATGCAAAGATTTAAATAGTAATATTCTCAGTCTTACAGGAGTGAAACGGATTAAGACTGAGGGCTGAGTCTAGTATACTATCAAATCCTTTTGTAAGTAGATTTGATTTATTATTTTCAGTAAAACAATTCCACTGACGGTTTAATAATGAATTCATAACGGTAGGCTGTGGCAAATTTGGCTGGGTGGGGCGGGGTCATCCCGTGGTGGGGGAGGGGGCTAAATCGAGGGCCTGACAGAAGAGGTTTGGGAACCACCGGCCTAATGGCAGGTGAAAATGTGAGAAACTCTAGAAACTGGAACTTATATTTCTTGTATCTGAAGTCAAAACTGTCACATGACGAAGGCAATGTGAGAAGAAAAACAAATCTTCACCTGTGAAAACCAACATGTGTTCAGAACATAGGGATATTTGCTCCTACAGAAAGTAACACTTTTTTCATCATTGCATCATTCATGGGCAATGATTTGTAGGCTTGTGATTTATTATTAGGGGTCCAAGCACGAAGTGCGTGGATCCCTATTGTATCTGTTCTGATTTTTTTTTTTTTTTTTTTCTTCTTCTCCGGTAAAACTGTATGTACAGCAGAAACTGTAATGCTCAGCGTAGCCAGACTGGGCACATAGATTGTAAATGTGCCTCACTACTCAGAAACAAAAAATTACCCATATCAGCCAGATGGTGGCGCTATAACAGACCATTTCGCGTTATGGTCCATATCTTCTGAACCGTGAGGCGTAGAATCAAAATTCCACTTCGGCTGTATTCCCTGGATCAATACGCATCTATCCATATAGGCAACGCCCATTTGCATGTGCCTAGATGTTCCGCCATCTTGGACTTTCTCAATAACCTATTTTAGCTATCTCCTCCCAGGCCATTTGCCTGAATGAGCCCAAACTTTTTCTGTGGCATCTCTGGACTTACCTGACCAAAAGTCTTGCAAAGAATTTGGATACGTGAAACCGTCTTGAAATGATAAATGTTTAAACTTTTGTGTATTTACTTTTGTTCTTTTCCTGCCCTAAAAGTGTGTGGATCTCAGAAACCATACAGCCCCCATCACCCAAACTTTCCACACAGGTTCACGACATCACCCACTACTCAGAGTAAAAAAATTACACCAATCCACCAGATGGTGGCGCTATAACAGCCAATTTCACGTTTGTCGGTCCATAACTTCTGAACTGCGAGCTGTAGAATCAAAATTCCACATCTACTGGTTTCCCTGGAGCATCATGTATCTAACCCACTAGGCCACGCCCATTTCTGTGTTTTAGATTTTCCGCCATTTTGAATTTTATCAAAAACCTACTTTTGCGAGCTCCTCCTAGACTGTTTGGCCAAATCACACGAAACTTTTTCTGGGTTATCTATGGACTACCCCGACCTAAAGTTATTAAAGGATTTTGGATACGTGAAACCGTTTTGAAATGATAAATGTCTAAACTTGTGTGTATTTGCTTTTGTTCTTTTCCTGCCCTAAAAGTGTGTGGATCTCAGAAACCATACGCCCCACATCACCCACCTTTCTACATAGTTTCAAGACATCACCCACTACTCAGAGGAAAAAATTACACCAATCCACCAGATGGTGGCGCTATAACAGCCAACCACCACTACTACTGCCGCTGCTGCTACTACTACTACTACTATTCTTAGTACTTCTGCTGCTACTATTGCTACCACTCCCACTACTACCAACACTACTACTACTACTATTACTACTACTGCTACTACTACTACTACTAGTACTGCTTGGAAACCGTCAGGTCACCGGATCTCAACCAAACTTTGTTTACTTGTGCACATACCAAGTCTGAATAAATGTGCACTATCTGACATATACCCCCCAAGTCACCGGAAGCTTGGACCCCGCATCGCCGCTTGCGGCTATATTTGTTGTTGTTATTATTGTTGTTGTTTGTTGTTGTTGTTGTTATTATTTTAGTTAAGCATAAGTTGCAAAGCAAAAAAGCAAGGAGGGCTTTTATTGTCTTATTAGGTAAGTGATGTGCTCATTTCTGAGGCCTCGCTCTGGCATGTTAAGACAAGCCACACTCAACACTCACACAAGTTACAAATGAAAGCATATCATTTATATAGATTCACGATAACTTTCTTGTCTTTCACAAAGTAACAGAGATGACAGTTGTTATTTATCAGAGTGGCCTCTCGTGTTTTTCCATATTGAGATGACTCTCTCTGCTGTCTGAGCTGCATTAAGATTCCACAGTCAAACATTATCATCTTTAAAGCACCTGTCCTTTCCATTAAGAAGCAGAGAAAAACAGCAGCACATTGGCTGGAAGGGTCTACACGCACACACACACACACACACACACACACACAGACAGACACACACGAACACACACACACACACACAGACAGACACACACGCGCGCACACAAACACACACACATGAACACACAAAAGACACACACACACACACACACACACACACTGAACTGATGACAGCAGGCACGGCTTCAAAAGGTGAGACATCCCATAACTCACATCAGTCTCCTGGCAATGGTTGATTTTTCCAGCCAATCATACTCTAAGAATTCTGAGGGTAAACAACCCCAGCTGAATGTGTGTGTGTGTGTGTGTGTGTGTGTGTGTGTGTGTGCGCATGCACGTGCGCGCGTGTGTGTGTGGCAGGGGTACATGTGCTTATTGGATAGGCGACTCAAATGCATCTCCGAGATCGTTAAAGTGACAATCCGCACGATTCTCAAAGCGCCAAAAAAATCCATTTGAAAAGCTCAACAGCAGCGTCCCTTTCCAGAAACCATGACCCGGTTACTCAAGATAAACCCAATCCGTCCTCACAATGAAACCGACAACATTGCTCTATTTTCAAGGTGGTTAAAATGTCAGATGTCTACGAATATGACCTCTAGTGGTTGTGTGAGTAAGTGCATGCGTGCAGTGCATACGCCAGAGTAGGGGTCTGTAACCAGGAGGTAGCGGCGACCTCTGGCGGTGTTTAACGTAACGACAGGCTGATATTGAAATAGCTCACTGTGGGATTGGCAGAGTGGCAGTGTCCTCGTCTTGCAACTCCCTCGCCATCCAGCTGTGTTCCATTTGAACCCTAACCTTAACAAGGTTGTTGCAGTTGCGTGTTGGATAAGCCATAGACCTTGTTGTGTTTCATGTAGGAGTTTCATTTCTTTTGACCGAACTACACCCGTGCTAGCTAGCAGCTAGCACGGGTGTAGTTCTCATCATCATCGTCTTCAACCGCTTATCTGGGATCGGGTCGCAGAGGTAGCAGTTCCAGCAGGGAACTCCAAACTTCCCTTTCCCTGGTCACATTAGCCAGCTCTGACTGGGGGATCCAGAGGCGTTCCCAGGGAGGCGTGGAGATATCTCTCCACCTAGCCCTCGCTCTGCCCCGTGGTCTCCTCACCCTTACCAGATGCCCGCAACCATCTCAACTGGCTCCTTTCTACGCAAAGGTGCAGCGGCTCTACTCGGACCGAGTCCCTCACAGATGACTGAGCTTCTCACCTCGTCCCTAAGGGAGATGCCAACCAACCACCCTCCTGAGAAAACCCATTTCGGCCGCTTGTATCCGCCATCTTGTTCTTTCGGTCATGACCCATCCTTCATGGGTGAGCTGTCCCTTTAAATGCTACACACATGCCCCTACATAGTAAGCTCGTCACTTGAAATTCTCACCCGGCTGTGGCATGCATGAAAGTGGAATTTCATGGCACGGTTTACCTATTTCATTCAGTAGGTATTATGAGTAGAGACGCAGCACAAAAACCAGCAGATTATAGCCATCACCTTGAAATATTCAACATTTCATTACCAGCCTGTGTGTGTGCGCGTGCGTGCGTGCGCGTGTGGCTGTGTGCATGTGCGCGTGCGTACATGCGCGCGCGTGTGCGTGTCATCATGGTAATGTGGTCCACCTAAAGGTGGCACCTATTGTAGCGTGAGCTACAGTACCACAGAAGCCGTTTTGAGTACTTTGCCAGGTGTTTATATGTCTGTGGGCAGATTTTTCGATCCCGATAGCAAGATTCAGTCACGAAACTGTGTGGAAAAAGGTGTGGAGTTGACATCAAAATGAACGCCAAATTCAAAAATGGGCGTGAGCAAGGGCCCCGTGTCCCCGTGCTCAGAGCGTCTCCTACACTGGCTGCCTGAGATCTTTGTCCCCGCACTCAGAGTGTCTCCTACACTGGCTGCCTGAGATCTTTGTCCCGCGCTCAGAGTGTCTCCTACACTGGCTGCCTGAGATCTTTGTCCCGCGCTCAGAGTGTCTCCTACACTGGCTGCCTGAGATCTTTGTCCCGCGCTCAGAGTGTCTCCTACACTGGCTGCCTGAGATCTTTGTCCCGCGCTCAGAGTGTCTCCTACACAGGCTGCCTGAGATCTTTGTCCCGCGCTCAGAGTGTCTCCTACACTGGCTGCCTGAGATCTTTGTCCCGCGCTCAGAGTGTCTCCTACACTGGCTGCCTGAGATCTTTGTCCCGCGCTCAGAGTGTCTCCTACACAGGCTGCCTGAGATCTTTGTCCCGCGCTCAGAATGTCTCCTACACTGGCTGCCTGAGATCTTTGTCCCGCGCTCAGAGTGTCTCCTACACTGGCTGCCTGAGATCTTTGTCCCGCGCTCAGAGTGTCTCCCACACTGGCTGCCTGAGATCTTTGTCCCCGTGCTCAGAGTGTCTCCTACACTGGCTGCCTGAGACCTTTGTCCCGTGCTCAGAGCGTCTCCTACACTGGCTGCCTGAGATCTCTGGCGCCCCTCCAGGATCCATCAGGGTCACCTCTGCAGCTATCGGGCCTTAGACACCCCTCCATTAGACCCTTAATGGTCCACAGCAATGTCATCTTAGGATAAGCTGCTTGGCCCGCGCCGTCCAAACGAAACGCAGGATCATGTTCCTGAGGCTGTGGGAAGAAGAAGCACAGCCTGTGATACCTACTGGGGCGAAAAAGGACATTTCAATGTGTTTTGAAAAATCCGAGCCGCTGGAGGTTTCCCCTGCCAGCACATCACTCGCAAGACGGGATCAATCATCAGGCCCTTTGTTTTGCCTTTTTTTCCCACGTGTTGGAAAAATGTTATTCAGCCGCCGTTTCGCCACGGTCTGTAATGTGTTTACTGCACAGGAGACACGTTCCACTTTCACATCACTCTATCTCGCAAAGTGCTGTATCAGAGAGACCGATACAATGAAAACAATGATTCATAATTGCGCTGGAATCCGCGCCGCCGCGGTGAAAAATGGCTCCGCCGCTGCTTCCACGCACTCGGGTGCCTCGCAAATAAATCCAGGGTATCATCGCTCTGTTACAGTTTTGTAGCATTCTTGGGGAGGCTTCGACATCTATCAAAGAGGATAGAGCGAGCAAAACACACTACCATGGAAGGAGAGTCGACGGTGCACCCCATCAAACAGCTCCCTGATCAAGCTTCCAGAGATGGATCAACTGTGCGATAACGACATGTACAAATACAAAATGGAATCGGGAATTCTTCACATGCCGTTTTCTGTGGACTTTTCAACTCCATATTAACCACCGCGGGGCTGGCCAAGTCATTTTGGAGCCTGCCGGCACGGGGTGAAGCATTGCTCTGATTTGCTTCCAGAATCAATCTCGTGTTTTTTTAGCTGTCTGTCAGCAATCAATGCTGTTGGGAATCCCCCCCCCCCCCCTCCTCCCACCCACCCAGCATTGACTCATGTCCATAAAGGCCGTGGCAGCTCTCAGTATTTGTCAGAGTCGAATTAGCTCTGGTTTTTAAAAACGGCTTTCTGTTCTTTCGGGCAGCGGGCCACCCACCTCAAGTGATCCTCCTGTCTCGGGCCGCCGCGCACACAGGCGCTCCTCAAACTGCTGTTAAGTGGCTTCGTACAGCACTTCTGCTTAGGGCTGCTCCGTTATGGCAAAAATCGAAATCCTGATTGTTTTTGACTGATATTAAGATCACGATTATTTAATTTGCGATTACTCATCGACCTTGGACTTAGCGTATCCCCTGCAAAGTGCATTGTAATTGTTTGTAGCATTTATTGATTTATTTTATTATTATTCTTTTTGAGTCTTGGGTGTCTGTGTCTCTTGTATTATTATTATTATTATGTTTTGTCCTATTTTGGTGCTTGCTATGCCTTGCTTTTCCTTATGTCTCTGTTTATATGTAGGATGTTTGAAATGAAAAACCCAATAAACAAATTTGAATAATAATACTCATCGACCTTGGCAACATCATGCATTTCTTGAACTTGATCAAACTTGTCTTTTTAATATTAGATTTCTTTGAACTTTAAATATAGTTGAACTGAAAAACAAATAAATAAATGGCCAAAAAGTTGGGGGAAACCCCAAGATAAATAACTAATAATAACTAATAATAATAAAAATGTAAAAATAATAAGAATAAAAATGTTTTTGTTTTTGTTTTTAATCTCCATGATCTTGTTTTCATAATTGTGGGATCTCGTTTTCATAATTGTGGGATCTTGTTTTCATAATTGTGGGGAGCCAACATTGCAATTGAGATTAAAACGTGATTAATTGCACAGCCCTACTTCTGCTCCCTTTTTAGACGCTATATGGCAGTAAAGGATGCGATCGATGAGAAAGACGCAGAGCGAATGGACCCGCAGCACAATGAGTTTGCGCATGCGCCATACCCCTCCGGACAACCCGGGGGCGCTAAGCATTTTCAGATGCCAGCGCCGCGTTTTAATGAGCCTACGACTTGCACTGGTACCCAGGCTCGTTAAAGTGCTGTTCGTGAAGTATTATTATATGCCGGTCATGGGGGGAACTTGAAAGAAATTGGCAGGCAATCCATTAATGTGTCCTGAGGAAATTGTTTCTGTCCCCTGTATTTCCGTGCGTGTGCGTGTGTGTGCGTGCATGCGTGTGCGTGTGTGTGTGCGTGCGTGCATGCGTGTGTGTGTGTGTTTGTGTGTGTGTGTGCGTGTGTGTGTGTTTTTTTGTGTGTGTGTGTGTGTGCGTGTGTGCATCTGTCTGTGTGTGTGTGTGTGTGTGTGTGTTTGTGTGTGTGTGTGTGCGTTTTCTCCCAAATTGTACTTCGCCAATTCCTCAAATGCCAAGCTGTCCTGGTCATTGCTAAAGGTCGTTGCTCCAGCCCCTCTGCCGATCTGGAGAGAGTTGTAGACTAGCACATGCTTCCTCCTATACATGGGAAGTCGCCAGCTGCTTCTTTTCACCTGACAGCGAGGGAGTTCACCGGCAGGACATAGCGCGTGGGGAGGATCACGTTATTCCCCCTACTTCCCCTCCCAACCGACCGATCATAGGAGGTGCTAGTCCAGGACCAGTACACATAATGCAATAACATTAAGGTCTACTAATAATGTCAACTGATCAATGCTGACACTGCACACTAATAGATAAAGGAGTCAGGATAATACAGTGCATGCTTTGAATTGCTTACTTTTAGCTATGCTGTGTTCTAAACAGACTGGATGCTGCTATCCAGCAGGTGATAGAACGCTCATCCATAAGAGACTCAAGTCTCTTGACTTGGACTTGTGACCAAAGACTTGAGACTTGACTTGAACTCTAGCTCGACGACTTGAGGCCTACACACTGAATTCCCAATGTTGCGATCCATAGAGCAACCTTAACTGCGTATGAAGATTGATGATAGTCCCGATTTCTCGACTCGCTCAGATACGGACGATTTCCTCGCTGCGTTCCCCAACGGGGCTTCAAACACTGTTTCCTTTTTACACACTTTTTTTTTTTTTGACGCGCCACACAGATATTTCCGACCGCCTCCGCAATTAATATGCCAAGTGGTGCGAGGCCGCACAATGTCACTTTTCATTTTCATCTCCCGCGCTGTTGATGTCTTTGACCCGTGTGTGTGTAAACACGCTGACAGCTGCCACGCACTTCCTGTTTTCCCTCCTCTCTCTATACGTACAGTAGGGGAGAGCGGGGTGAGTTGAGCCAATTTTTACTTGAGAATAAACATAAAATAAACAGTTTTCAAAATATTACTTACAAAAAAAGCGTTAAGTGCCAATTCAAGGTGGCTGGCTGCCACTGTACAGGAAGTGGTGGTGAGTTGAGGCAGTGGCTCAACATCCCCCAGGCCTTTTGGCTGAAATTACCCCACCCCCCTTAATTTAACAAACTTGTATCATCCAGCAGTTTAGAGCTAACGTCATGCTAACAGTATAGCCATAGATATTCTATTACTACTATAGATGATTCACCGCAGGCTCTGCCAATTCTAACAAATGGTAGCAGCAAGTCTCCTAAATGGTCACGTGGTCACCTCTCCCCTGAAGTGTTGTGAGAGGACTGTGCCTGGTGACGCAGGGTTTAGTGCTGACCTAGCAAACTAACTTGAAATAGAGATGGTGAGGTCCCAAACTCCACACAAACCACACATAATAAACACAAACTGTCCCTTGTTAGCTCAATACAGTTGAAACTAAGATATTCCATAAAAAAAAAAAAAAAAATCTAGCCACAGATTTAGCTACGTAGTAACTACATCAACGAACTTCAGCTTTAGCTTTAGCTAATCGCGCCTTGCTAAAATGAGTTCCTGTTGCCAAATCTCGTGAGAGTGTGTTGCTGAGACAGAGACAGATCTTGAACAAGTTTAATTTTCTCATGATCTGTCTCTTTGAAAAATGCCATTGTAGTGTCCGAATATTCTGAAGATATGTGGCTTCAGAGAATGGGCTGAAGATTTACTTTAATGAATATGGGGGCGAAATCATCTGTCATAATCTGAGATCACGTTGACTCTTCCCATTGACTCCAATAGACTCAGACCTGCCGAAAACCTCCTAAGTGGGCGTGTCCGTGGAAAGCCATGGGCAAAACGCATGTGCCAAAACGACAGGAACGGAGTTGAAGTTGGGCCGTCTTGCTTGAAATCCCATCGTCTTTGGTGTAGCACTTTCTGAAGCGCTAACACGTGTCCGGTTTTTTCAAACTTGCCTGTAATTGTTCAGATACAAGAATCATGACTCGTTGAACATAAAAAAAAATCACTTTGAACGTCTTTTTTTTTTTTTACTTAAATTTGCTTAGCACAGTAACATGGCCCTCTCTCCATCAGGGTGAGTAACATGGATGACTCCTCAAAAATGTGTGCTGACCAATTGTGTCTATGGTTGACTAGAAACAAGGAAGCTCCACTTCACCACAGGGTCAAATCACCCCACTCTCCCCTACTGTATAATGTCTCTCTTTCCCCGTTTCCACCTTCTCCCCCTCCCATTCTCTCTCCCTTCCTCTCTCTCTCTTCCCCTCTCGCTCTCTCCCCCTCTCTCTCTCTTCTCTCCCCCCCTCTCTCTCTCTCCAGTATTCTAACATTTCCCTTTCATCTCTCTTCTATCTATCTTTCGCTCTCCGGTGCCTATCTCTCTCTCTTTATTCCCCTCTTTCTCTCCCCCCCCCCCTCTCTCTCTCTCTCTCTCCCTCTTCCCCTCTCTCTCCCCTCTTCCCCTCTCTCTCTCTTCTCTTCCCCTCTCTCCCCCTCTCTCTCTCTCCCCCTCTCTCTCTCTCCCCCCTCTCTCTTTCCTCTTCCCCTCTCTCTCTCTCCCCCCCTCTCTTCCCCTCTCTCTCTCTTCTCTTCCCCTCTCTCTCTCCCCCCCTCTCTCTTCCCCTCTCTCTCTCTCTCCCCCCTCTCTCTCTCCTCTTCCCCTCTCTCTCTCTCCCCCCTCTCTCTCTCCTCTTCCCCTCTCTCTCTCTTCCCCTCTCTCTCTCCGCCCCCTCTCTCTCTCCCTCTCTCTCTCTATTCCTCTGTTGCTGGTGTTTTCCCTGGCGCCCGGCTGACTGTTTACCAGCCGATGACCCAGGCCAGGGCTGACAGGAAAGACATAGGTGACCACCTTGGAGCAGCCATCACTTCACACACACGCACACACACACACACACACACACACATGCACACGCACACTCACACACACACGCACGCACGCACGCACGCACACACACACACACACGCACACTCACACACACACACACACCCACATGCACACACATGCACACGCACACTCACAGCCACACACACATGCACACTCACACACACTCACAGGCACTGCTTTTAGGGAGGACAGGCACAGGTGACAGCCTCGGAGCACCCATCATTTCACACAGCTTCTGTATGCACACGCACACACCCTCACACACACAGACAGACAGACAGACACACACACACACACACACACACACACACACACACACACACACACACACACAGACGGCTTTTCCAAATGGGGAAGTTTTCCCCCAGCCTTGCTGTGAAGCACACGGCCCCCGTGGCCAAATGCCCTCTTGACGTAGGCAGAGCCAGCTGGGCAAACACAGCCGGCTGCCCGTGTCACCACCAGGGGAGCCCTTCCCTTTACTTTCACATCCTTTTCAGTGTAGGGGTGGTACTTTTAGCTTGTGTCTGTCTTGTTTATTCATGTATGATGATGATGATGATGATGATGATGATGATGATGATGATGATGATTTTCTTATTTTCTTTTTTCTTTTCTTTTTAAAAATGTTTAGTTTCAGTTCCAGTTGTATTTTTGGCAGGGGTGCCATATATATATTTTTATGTAATGCTAGATGTTCAGCACATGTTTCACCACACAGGTATTGTGTAATACAAACAATAAATAATACATTTTGTTTTGCATTTATTTACATGATACATGATACATATTGACATACAGGAATGAGTAAATCTGCAAAAAAGAGTCATTGTCAGGTGAAAAGAAGCGGCTGGTGTATGTATGTATGGGAGGAAGCATGTGCTAGTCTACAACTCTCCCCAGATCGGTAGAGGGGGTGGAGCAATGACCGGGACAGCAGGGGGAATTGGCCAAGTGCATTAACACACATGCACATGAGCACGCTCTTGAGATAAACCACTCTTGAGATAAACCACTTTTTGTGTTTGCCAGTAGGTGGCACTATGCCAAATTGCACAGAGTTTGGCAGTGCACTCCATCAGGCACTCCCCAGGTTTGAAGTCGTTCGGACAAGCGGTTCTCGAGATAAACAGCTTTTTGTGTTTGCAGTAGGTGGCGCTATGCCAAGTGTGTGGGGTGGGGGGGTGTCTGTGTCTGTGGGGGCATGGTATCGGTCGGCCGGGCCGGCCGTTTCACTCTCTCCTTACTTCGAATTCTGTCAACAGCCAATCAGATTCCTTTGTTCCACTCTCTCCTTAACCCTAACCCCCCCTACGGTTCAATTGTCTGGTGTGGAGTAGCTACGGTTCAATTGTCTGGTGTGGAGTAGCTACGGTTCAGTTGTCTGGTGTGGAGTAGCTACAGTTCAGTTGTCTGGTGTGGAGTAGCTACAGTTCAGTTGTCTGGTGTGGAGTAGCTACAGTTCAGTTGTCTGGTGTGGAGTAGCTACAGTTCAGTTGTCAGGTGTGGAGTAGCTACAGTTCAGTTGTCTGGTGTGGAGTAGCTACGGTTCAGTTGTCTGGTGTGGAGTAGCTACGGTTCAGTTGTCTGGTGTGGAGTAGTTACAGTTCAGTTGTCTGGTGTGGAGTAGTTACAGTTCAGTTGTCTGGTGTGGAGTAGCTACAGTTCAGTTGTCTGGTGTGGAGTAGTTACAGTTCAGTTGTCTGGTGTGGAGTAGCTACAGTTCAGTTGTCTGGTGTGGAGTAGTTACAGTTCAGTTGTCTGGTGTGGAGTAGCTACAGTTCAGTTGTCTGGTGTGGAGTATAGTTACAGTTCAGTTGTCTGGTGTGGAGTAGCTACAGTTCAGTTGTCTGGTGTGGAGTAGTTACAGTTCAGTTGTCTGGTGTGGAGTAGTTACAGTTCAGTTGTCTGGTGTGGAGTATAGTTACAGTTCAGTTGTCTGGTGTGGAGTAGCTACAGTTCAGTTGTCTGGTGTGGAGTATAGTTACAGTTCAGTTGTCTGGTGTGGAGTAGTTACAGTTCAGTTGTCTGGTGTGGAGTAGCTACAGTTCAGTTGTCTGGTGTGGAGTAGTTACAGTTCAGTTGTCTGGTGTGGAGTAGCTACAGTTCAGTTGTCAGGTGTGGAGTAGCTACAGTTCAGTTGTCTGGTGTGGAGTAGCTACGGTTCAGTTGTCTGGTGTGGAGTAGCTACAGTTCAGTTGTCTGGTGTGGAGTAGCTACAGTTCAGTTGTCTGGTGTGGAGTAGCTACAGTTCAGTTGTCTGGTGTGGAGTAGCTACAGTTCAGTTGTCTGGTGTGGAGTAGTTACAGTTCAGTTGTCTGGTGTGGAGTAGTTACAGTTCAGTTGTCTGGTGTGGAGTAGTTACAGTTCAGTTGTCTGGTGTGGAGTAGTTACAGTTCAGTTGTCTGGTGTGGAGTAGCTACAGTTCAGTTGTCTGGTGTGGAGTAGTTACAGTTCAGTTGTCTGGTGTGGAGTAGCTACAGTTCAGTTGTCTGGTGTGGAGTAGTTACAGTTCAGTTGTCTGGTGTGGAGTAGCTACAGTTCAGTTGTCTGGTGTGGAGTATAGTTACAGTTCAGTTGTCTGGTGTGGAGTAGCTACAGTTCAGTTGTCTGGTGTGGAGTAGTTACAGTTCAGTTGTCTGGTGTGGAGTAGTTACAGTTCAGTTGTCTGGTGTGGAGTATAGTTACAGTTCAGTTGTCTGGTGTGGAGTAGCTACAGTTCAGTTGTCTGGTGTGGAGTATAGTTACAGTTCAGTTGTCTGGTGTGGAGTAGTTACAGTTCAGTTGTCTGGTGTGGAGTAGCTACAGTTCAGTTGTCTGGTGTGGAGTAGTTACAGTTCAGTTGTCTGGTGTGGAGTAGCTACAGTTCAGTTGTCAGGTGTGGAGTAGCTACAGTTCAGTTGTCTGGTGTGGAGTAGCTACGGTTCAGTTGTCTGGTGTGGAGTATAGTTACAGTTCAGTTGTCTGGTGTGGAGTAGCTACAGTTCAGTTGTCTGGTGTGGAGTAGTTACAGTGCTGGCCTTATCAAGGGATTTAGTGGAAAAATGTAAGAAATCCCACTTACATCAAAAATGACTGTTCACACTTCACAATTCACACTTTGGCATCAGCACTGGAACTGTCCAAAACAGTTTGTGGACGTGCTCACAAGACTGTGAACTGCATCTCAACTCTGGACTTTGTTTTCATACACATACAGTAGGTTTAGTACAGTGTGTCCATCCATCAGAGGGCCAACAGCACATTCTGGTGGGATTATTGTACTCTATATGTCTGGTGAAAACCCAATTTATAATGCTTATAATGTCAGATTGGTTTAGTCATATACATAACTGTTGCTTATAATGTCAGATTGGTTCAGTCATATACATATAACTGTTATGAAACAAAATTTTATGTTAGGACCATAGACTGTATAAAGAGATGGATGGAGTGAGTGTGACATCACCCATTGGTTTTGAAGCCTCAAGATTGGCATTTTGGCCGCTGCCATATTGTTTATTTGGAGCCATAAATGATGTATTTGTAGCCCTATTTGGACAAGAGGGGGTTTCCCAGAGCAGCAGCCCCCTCCTGCTATTGGTCCGTGATCAGTGAGCTGCGCGATCACTGGAGAGGCGACCTGTCAATCACACCCAAAACAATTTTTTTTTATTCTGAATAGGTGAGTTATATAGAAATTCACCCCCCACACAGTTGTCATGAAAGGTGAAAGAGACCAAAAGCATTTTTGTTTTTTGTTTTTCCTTCCTCCCCAGGCTGTAAACATGTTTATTTATGCTGTAAAGTAAAGTCAGACATTTTAACATGGGGGTGAATGGGGAACGACTCCCTTTTGGAGCCAGCCTCAAGTGGCCATTTCAGGAACCACAGTTTTTTTGTACTTCCACATTGGCGTCAATGCGAACAAGCGAAGCTGCCCCCTACGGTAGGTTAGGTAAATCACTTTTTGAGTTTTAATTTTAAAGTAGCCTATTTCCGATTGAAAAAAGTGACTCCTAGTCACTAGCGGAGTTTTTTGTTTGTTTGAAGAAACACAGACAAAAAAAAACATTTTTGGAACAGAATTCTTGTGTGAATTATGACTTTTTAATGGGATTTTCTTGTCTCGTCTTCCCATGCACAGAAACCCTGCTGAGCTTTGTGGACGACATCTTGTCCGGGGCCAAGTCTCCATGCGTGATGTTAGGGGACATCCCCGACCTCCTCACCTCCTCTATCAGCATGATCGCCCGCTGTCTGGAGCCAGACACCACATACATGTAAGAGCTGACATCTTCACTATTAAAGCCATGTGCTCATCTAATATGGGCTGAGGATACTGTAGCCTTTAGAACTAACCCATTCCCTAATGGTGCATTATTGGATAGTATTTTATGTTGTATGTTCTTTCATATTGACAGTTACCTATATCATCAATACGCATTGTAAGCACTTGAGGGAGAAACAACCAGTAATCTTCTACAAAACCCTAGCTTTGTCAATGCAAACATTGTTCCCTCATAATGTTCTCATATTCATATGATAATGCTGAAAAAAATCCAAAAGTGGTTTCATAAATACTAGGATGAAGTCAAGCTGCTCCGAGTTACCAGATCAAATCAGTTACGTCATTCAACCTTACCTAGTAGCATGGCTGATTACTTGGCCAATTATATGTAAATGACTAGTTGACAGTGTGAGGGTATCAGTCTCTCTCCACATGTTATATGTAAATGACTAGTTGACAGTGTGAGGGTATCAGTCTCTCTCCACATGTTATATGTAAATGACTGGTTGACAGTGTGAGGGTATCAGTCTCTCTCCACATGTTATATGTAAATGACTGGTTGACAGTGTGAGGGGATCAGTCTCTCTCCACATGTTATATGTAAATGACTAGTTGACAGTGTGAGGGTATCAGTCTCTCTCCACATGTTATATGTAAATGACTGGTTGACAGTGTGAGGGTATCAGTCTCTCTCCACATGTTATATATAAATGACTGGTTGACAGTGTGAGGGTATCAGTCTCTCTCCACATGTTATATGTAAATGACTGGTTGACAGTGTGAGGGTATCAGTCTCTCTCCACATGTTATATGTAAATGACTGGTTGACAGTGTGAGGGGATCAGTCTCTCTCCACATGTTATATGTAAATGACTAGTTGACAGTGTGAGGGTATCAGTCTCTCTCCACATGTTATATGTAAATGACTGGTTGACAGTGTGAGGGTATCAGTCTCTCTCCACATGTTATATGTAAATGACTGGTTGACAGTGTGAGGGTATCAGTCTCTCTCCACATGTTATATGTAAATGACTGGTTGACAGTGTGAGGGTATCAGTCTCTCTCCACATGTTATATGTAAATGACTGGTTGACAGTGTGAGGGTATCAGTCTCTCTCCACATGTTATATGTAAATGACTGGTTGACAGTGTGAGGGTATCAGTCTCTCTCCACATGTTATATGTAAATGACTGGTTGACAGTGTGAGGGTATCAGTCTCTCTCCACATGTTATATGTAAATGACTAGTTGACAGTGTGAGGGGATCAGTCTCTCTCCACATGTTATATGTAAATGACTAGTTGACAGTGTGAGGGTATCAGTCTCTCTCCACATGTTATATGTAAATGACTGGTTGACAGTGTGAGGGTATCAGTCTCTCTCCACATGTTATATGTAAATGACTGGTTGACAGTGTGAGGGTATCAGTCTCTCTCCACATGTTATATGTAAATGACTAGTTGACAGTGTGAGGGGATCAGTCTCTCTCCACATGTTATATGTAAATGACTAGTTGACAGTGTGAGGGGATCAGTCTCTCTCCACATGTTATATGTAAATGACTAGTTGACAGTGTGAGGGGATCAGTCTCTCTCCACATGTTATATGTAAATGACTAGTTGACAGTGTGAGGGGATCAGTCTCTCTCCACATGTTATATGTAAATGACTGGTTGACAGTGTGAGGGTATCAGTCTCTCTCCACATGTTTTATATGTAAATAACTGGTTGACAGTGTGAGGGGATCAGTCTCTCTCCACATGTTATATGTAAATGACTGGTTGACAGTGTGAGGGTATCAGTCTCTCTCCACATGTTTTATATGTAAATAACTGGTTGACAGTGTGAGGGGATCAGTCTCTCTCCACATGTTATATGTAAATGACTAGTTGACAGTGTGAGGGGATCAGTCTCTCTCCACATGTTATATGTAAATGACTAGTTGACAGTGTGAGGGTATCAGTCTCTCTCCACATGTTATATGTAAATGACTGGTTGACAGTGTGAGGGGATCAGTCTCTCTCCACATGTTATATGTAAATAACTGGTTGACAGTGTGAGGGGATCAGTCTCTCTCCACATGTTATATGTAAATGACTGGTTGACAGTGTGAGGGTATCAGTCTCTCTCCACATGTTTTATATGTAAATAACTGGTTGACAGTGTGAGGGGATCAGTCTCTCTCCACATGTTATATGTAAATGACTGGTTGACAGTGTGAGGGGATCAGTCTCTCTCCACATGTTATATGTAAATGACTGGTTGACAGTGTGAGGGGATCAGTCTCTCTCTACATGTTATATGTAAATGACTGGTTGACAGTGTGAGGGTATCAGTCTCTCTCCACATGTTATATGTAAATGACTGGTTGACAGTGTGAGGGTATCAGTCTCTCTCCACATGTTATATGTAAATGACTAGTTGACAGTGTGAGGGTATCAGTCTCTCTCCACATGTTATATGTAAATGACTGGTTGACAGTGTGAGGGTATCAGTCTCTCTCCACATGTTATATGTAAATGACTGGTTGACAGTGTGAGGGTATCAGTCTCTCTCCACATGTTATATGTAAATGACTGGTTGACAGTGTGAGGGTATCAGTCTCTCTCCACATGTTATATGTAAATGACTGGTTGACAGTGTGAGGGTATCAGTCTCTCTCCACATGTTATATGTAAATGACTAGTTGACAGTGTGAGGGTATCAGTCTCTCTCCACATGTTATATGTAAATGACTGGTTGACAGTGTGAGGGTATCAGTCTCTCTCCACATGTTATATGTAAATGACTGGTTGACAGTGTGAGGGTATCAGTCTCTCTCCACATGTTATATGTAAATGACTGGTTGACAGTGTGAGGGGATCAGTCTCTCTCCACATGTTATATGTAAATGACTAGTTGACAGTGTGAGGGGATCAGTCTCTCTCCACATGTTATATGTAAATGACTGGTTGACAGTGTGAGGGTATCAGTCTCTCTCCACATGTTATATGTAAATGACTAGTTGACAGTGTGAGGGTATCAGTCTCTCTCCACATGTTATATGTAAATGACTGGTTGACAGTGTGAGGGTATCAGTCTCTCTCCACATGTTATATGTAAATGACTGGTTGACAGTGTGAGGGGATCAGTCTCTCTCCACATGTTATATGTAAATGACTGGTTGACAGTGTGAGGGTATCAGTCTCTCTCCACATGTTATATGTAAATGACTAGTTGACAGTGTGAGGGTATCAGTCTCTCTCCACATGTTATATGTAAATGACTGGTTGACAGTGTGAGGGTATCAGTCTCTCTCCACATGTTATATGTAAATGACTGGTTGACAGTGTGAGGGGATCAGTCTCTCTCCACATGTTTTTGAACTTGCTGTGTGTAAAGGGAAAGCCTGTGCTTCCACTCTGCATGTGTGGGCTCACTGTCATAAAAACCAGGCATGGTGAGGTGATGTCCGAGTGGAATCCTCACATAAAAACCACTCTGTGTGTGTGTGTGTGTGTGTGTGTGTGTGTGTGTGTGTGTGTGTGTGTGTGTGTGTGTGTGTGTGTGTGTGTGTGTGTGTGTGTGTGTGTGTGTGTGTGTGTGTGTGTGTGTGTGTGTGTGTGTGTGCGTGCGTGCGTGCGTGCGTGCGTGCGTGTGAGTGAGAGCAAGCAGGGAAATATTGTACTTTTTACTCCATTACATTTATTTCACAACTATATTACTAGTTACTTTTCAGATAAAATAACTATAAAATAGCATTGTTGTAGATTAGACTAGCCAAAAAACTATAGCTGAATTGTTAAGATTAGCTTCACATTGACAACTTTTAAATCCTGCTTACAGTACA
>NC_139635.1:38956718-39106718 GCF_964638095.1 Poromitra crassiceps
GTGTGCGCAGCCCCCCACACAACAGCTTTTAGCTATGTTTAATTCAAGGAAAATGATGCTGGTCTATGGGAGTGAACGGAGCGATTTCCCCCGTGATGGGCGTGGCCTATTTCATGCAGTGTCTCTATCGGTCTCCTTACCCAGGAATGTGATGAGAATCTCTGCTAGATAATTCTGTCTGGTGCACATGCTATCACTTTAGCGTACAGTACAGTAAGTAAACATAGGCGTTATATGCATTATCCAAAGCATGGTGAAAACCTTTCACTAAACCAAAGTTGGTGTTGTTTTTTTATTCTGGTCTGTAACGGAGACACGCAGATGATTCTGGTGCCAATCCTCTCATCACGGATTGGGTAAGGTGGTGACTAATGGGCCAAACTCCATTAAAATAGGTGTAGTCTTTTTAAGAGGCCATGAAAGAGAAATCAGAGCTCAGTTCATGACATATTGCTCAGATAAATAAAAAGGGGAAATATGGGTGGGAGGTAAGTTATCATCTCAGTGCTAGGTGCCAAAAGCTGCAGGGCAGCAAGATTTTACATGCTATTTGAAGAGGTGGCCGTAAAAAACAAAGAGGCTTTGATTCAATATGATTGTAGTCAAACAGATTTCATCGGTGTATTTGGAGCCTAGTTTGCTTGTTCCTTTTTGGAAGCACTAGCACGCTAGCCTGTGGTTAAGATGAACCTCAAGAGACAAAATAACCCTTCAGAACAGAGGCAGAACTCGTCATCTTCGGCTGCTCGGAGTCCTCTCTGAACTTCCCCACAGCTGTGCAACAGTCTCTGACACAGGGGACAACTGTTGCAAAAAATAAAAAATAATTCTGAAGGAATGGAAGTCCTCCTCTTCACCCTCTTTTCAATTGTGGTTGACGGGCATGACCTCTGTTATACGGATGGAGAGACTTAGGTTCCTGAGGACCAATTCACTTAATTTTTGTTAACTATCTGCGACCTGTTTCTAGCCTGCCTCGATGAGGTTAGGGAGCAACGGGTGACTCGCCTGGCTGGTTTCTCATGGACCCCTTGTGTGGGATCCCATGTACAACATCTCTTACAAGCACATAAGCACCTTGTGCGGCTGGTACAGTAGCACCACGTTGTAATATTGAATGTTGATAATATATTTATATATTTATTCTTTTCCCGTGTCTGAGCCTGTTCGTTTGTCTTGTTCTAAAAGATTTGGGGGGGAAATATTAAAAAAATAATAACTTCAAGAGGATACATTCACCTTTGAAATGACACCCCGCAGCCTAAATCCCAATGCGGGACTGCTGTAGAGAAGAGCCCCACTTTGTGAGTAATTGAGACCCTGTAGATTTGTCCAAAGATGATATTGTCAGGTAAAGATGATATTGTCAGGTAAAGATGATATTGTCAGGTAAAGATGATATTGTCAGGTATGGGCACTGGTGGGAAATCTTCTCCACACACTAAGTGGCAAATTGAAATGTAAGAGTGAAATACAAAGGAACCGGCCGGGTCGGGAAACATGAGTGTGCTGTGTGCACTTTACTGGCTTTAGTGTAGTTTTAAGTTGCAGACCTCCGGTTGTCTTTCCCCCTGCAGAAATAGGCGATAAGATCTATAACTTGTTCAACGGCTACACCAGCGGTAAGGAGCAGCAGACGGCCTACAACACTCTGATGGACCTGGGGGCTCCCACGCTGCACCGCGTCCTCTACCATTACAACCAGCGCTACGAGAGCTTCGGAGAGTTCACCTGGAGGTGCGAGGACGAACTAGGACCCAGGTAACGTCAGCGTTCGGATGAACTATGGGTTGGTCTCCAGCCATCGCTCCATTTGTTGTTTCTTCATCCATCACATATATATCTCAGGTACCACTGAATAGGGGGAGGGGTAGCAAAAATAGGGGGCATTAAAATGAATAATACATTTTTACTGCCTGAAATGAGGCCTGAAATGAAAAGCCTTTATCTGATATTTTTTCACTTTTATTTGGACACAGTAGGCCTAACCATCAAAGTCAAGATAGAAACTAAACATACTCACTTCTGACAATGTGTTAATGGAAAAATCTGAACTTTGGTTGCATTCGTGTGCACACCCTCCAAATAGAGGCCATTTACACCTGGCGTTAACATGTGGTTTCTGCCATCAGATTGCAATCAGATTGTATTTGATCACTTCAGCCTGATTCTATTTACACCTGGCGTTAACATGCATTTTCTGCAATCTGATTGCAATCTGATGGCAGAAATGGTTCAATAAAGTCGCATAAAGTTGCTGTATCCAGATTGAGAGGACACATTGCATTTACACTTGTGCTCAATGTGTACACAATGCATCCCTGACCACCTCCGGAGGTGGTTTGGCCGATCAGATTGCAATCCTTCTTCAATGCGTTTTGGGGGTGTTTACACCTGGCATTTCAAGTGATAAAACACAATCTGATTGCAATCTGATCACAGAAAACACATGTTAGCGCCAGGTGTAAATGGCCTCATATTGTTAGTACAATCACCTTTTGCTTTGATCCCAGCTACGATGAGGCATGAAATTGACATTATGCAAATCGAGGTTATGAGACTCTAAACACGCTTAAAGTTCTTCAGTTGGTAGGTCAGAAGTGTCCAAGTCCATGAAATGAAAACTCATATATACTGTATGCATCCCTCTAATGCAAATTGATGATAAAGAGTTAGCCTTATGGATGTTTTGTCAGACGAATTCCAGAATTCCAAAAGACAAGTATAAAAAGAAGATCCATTAGAATATTGTGTGTAGACTTAAGCATCCCATCTCAACTATTGCAACTCACTCCTCCACGGCATCAACACCACCCTCATCAACAGACTCCAACTCGTCCAGAACGAATAACTTCTTACTCAAACCAAACCCTGGCACCACATCAGCCCAGTCCTAAAAGAACTTCAGTGGCTTGAAGCTTCCCTCTCATCCCGGATCAAGTTCAAAATCCTGGTCATCACCTACAAAGCATTTCACCAACTGCCCCCCCCTTACCTCACTGGCCTCCTCTCCTCCTACCAACCCTCCCGGTCCCTCAGATCCACATAAGCTGACCTGCTCTCCACCCCCTAGTCCAGTGGTTCTCAAATGGGAGCCTTGGGACCCCCAGGTGTCCGTGGCACTTTGCAAGGGGGTCCGCGAAAAGTTTTCAGGAAAATAAAAATAAAGTTTTTTTTGTTTTTGTTTTTAAGCTTCATAGTTCAACGGAAATATTTTATGCTTTAAATCTAAAATGGTTCATGGATTACATTCTAATCTAACAAACCTATCAATTTAAAAGTGAAGCACGTTACCGTGGAAACAATTAAGCTTAGCCCAAAATCACAAATCAGAATGAGGGGGTCCCCGGTATATTTTCTATCTTGTTAGTGATCCTTGGCTGAAAAACATCTGAGAACCTCTGTCCTAGTCCAACCTCCGCAGTTTTGGGGACAGAGCCTTCTCTCAGACAGCTCCCAGGCTCTGGAACTCCCTCCCCCAAGAAATCAGAAATTCATAATCCCTTACATCTTTCATTCCCGCCTCAAGACCCCATCTCAAGAGCCTTCTCCTCTCTTCTCTCCACATCATGGAGTGCTCGAGTGACATCACTCAGCGCACAATTGCTCAACGTCGCATGTCAGAGACATTGTGTGACATCACAATTGCTCGAGTGACCATCACTGATGACATCATCGAGTGCTCGAGTGACATCACTGATAATGTCATAGACATTGTGACATCCGAGCACTCGATGATGTCATCAGTTGTGACCAAAAACGTGGGACAAAAATCGCAGACAGAACCCACTTACTCGGAATCCTTTTTATATGATGATGATGATGATATGATGATGTATTAAGCCATGTTTGGATGGGATTACTTTACGGGGACAATGTGCGTAACGGAATTGTTATACAGAACATCTGCAGTACTAATGACCAATTTGCACAAGTTAAGAGGTCTCTGTAATCAGTCTCCAAAGCGACATTGATGGCACTGTCTGCTCCTTTATGTATTGTTATCACACCAAAAATGTACCATTCATCAAACATAACTTCAATTAACACGGACTTGTATCAATCAGGGTTCACACAGGACCTTGAAGTCCTTGACATTTTGTGAATTTGAGAGAGAGAAAAAATCAATGCCTTTAAAGTTTTTGAAAAGAGACATAATGTAATAGACATGGTTCATTGAATGTGTAAGAATAGAAATGTAAGTTCTTTCGTTTTGTTTTTTTTACTTAACGTTAACACAGCACGGTTGAGAAGTGATTGTCTGTGAGCTTCTGTAAAGCCTGCTAGTTCTCATTATAGAAATTCTCAGTGTTGCAACAGAAATTAACTTTGATCCGTGTCTCAAGCTATGCCGTGTTGGACCCATTGAATTTGAGACAATTGGGCCGCAAAGTCATTGAAAAGTCCTTGAAAAGTCCTTAAAGTCTTTGAATTTGATGTTTAAAGTCGAACTGAACCCGTTCGTCACGTGTATACGAGTCCATTTCAGACTGAAAACATAGTTTGTCTAAGATGACAGGTAGGCGGGTCATAGTATCATGTCGATTATTTTATTTGACAATTCTGGGCACTGGATTGGGCTTTGGCCAATCCTGGCGTGTTCCGCCTCCAAATCGAGTGGGATTCAGTGTGTTGTGGCGCTCCCCTCGGGAAGAGCCTTTTGACGGGAGGTTAGTGGCTGAGTGGAGCTCAGCGAGCCGCAGGCAGCCAGCTGCCTTTGTGTTGCCGAGCAGAGATGACAGGCACTAGGCGCCATTTTCTACTTCATTTGGAAGAGAAAATTATCCTGAAATGAAGATTTGATTGACAGCTGCATGTCGTGATATGATTGGTTGAAATGGGGTACAAATTTGATAGTACTAGGTGACGTCAGCAAACTGTACATTACTGTTACTGTTGTTTCAATGAAATCTTGAAAAATGAACTTTTGATGTGAAAAAGTGTGAAAAACGAAAGAAACGAGATTGTTGTGATTTTTTTTGCATACATTATTAAATAGGTGCACTGCATACCCAGGTATTTGAACTAAAAGAAAAGAAAAGTAATTTGTGGGTTCAGCTCGACTTTAAGTAAATGCGGGAACCCTGAATCAATACCGCTTGGGTGCAAGAGCGAACAGAACCGAGCCTTTTGGGTCCAATCTCGCACTCTGCAGTGCTTAAATTTTAAGCAGATGGACCACAACCATACAGTAAGGGGTCCTCTCCTTCTCCTGTCTTGGAGCCCCAAGACAAGTTTCCCTACGTGGACGGTAAAGTATAATCTTATCTTCTGTGGTTCTTCTTCCCGGGCATTTTACATGAGGTAACAGAGGATTTTTACAGGCCCGGGCGGCGGGCGCGTGCAGTCAGTCAAAATTACTGTCATGGTCAGATTCAGATGGGACTAAAATTACAGACATGCTCCAGTAGTGATTACATCCTCCCCCTGTATAACTAATCCCGTGCAAATAGGGCTTCAGTAGAACGCTGGCCCTCGCAAACCCCACCTACTGTACCTGTAGTGGTAATGTACCTACCATACCATCAAGCATACGGATCAAATCACTGACACTGCCGCCATAGACTCATGCTACCCTGTTTTGCACAACTCATCCAAAACCCTGTTTTTCCGATAAAGACTTGAGCGCCTTGAAAGAGGACGGCCCCTCTCCTCAAACCGCCCCCCCCCTCCCCCCAGAGGACGGCCCCTCTCCTCAAACCCCCCCCCCCCCCCCCTCCCCCCAGAGGACGGCCCCTCTCCTTAACCCCCCCCCCATCCCCCCAAACACTCAATTCTAACAAAATCAGAGGGGTTGTAATCCTATCAAGCTAAAGTATTTCCTTCACACGTTTTTCCTCAAAGCTCTTTCTGGTGCGTTAAGCTGTTCCAGAGACACCTTTTTTCCCCCTTCTTCTTCTTCTTCTTCTTCTTCTTCTCTCTCTCTCTCTCTCTCCCTCTCTCTCTCTCTCTCTCTCTCTCCCCGGCACAATCACACACACATCCTTCAGTGGCCAGATCTCCATGGCAGCGCGGTCCCGTTCAAAGCCCGCGCGCTGTCCCACTTTTGTTTTGATTCTCCGGGGTGGGCACATGTCCTGCTTCCCAGCATCCGAGGGGGCTGCCTTTGATTGGGAGCGCTTGTTTGTGTGAATTAGAGTTAGGGGGGATATTCATTCAAAGTGACTGGGGGGGGGGGGGGGGGGAGAGCGCAGTGAGCTTAACCTCCGTGACATCACCGGGGTCCATTTAGCAAACGCGCAAACCAGGAGAGGGCCCCAAACCCCCCCCCCCCCCCCCCCCAAAAAACCTAGGATAAGTACCCATAATGTAAAATTGTAGCTTAATGTTTTATAAACAGAGCCATGTGTCCAATATAAAATACAGTTATAAACGGCAGGCGGCGGCGGTACATGGTTTCACTTTAGCAGGTGAAACTGATTAGCCGAGCACTCCCTTAACTCCCCCCCCCCCCTCTCTCTCTCTCTCCCTCCCTCCCTCCCTCCCTCTCTCTCTCTCCCTCCCTCTCTCTCTTTGTCTGCGGGTTTCCCCACCCACCATAAATGAAAGGTTGTTTTTAATCGGGACCATGCTGGAAAGGGTTGATGTAATTGAGGGAGTTGCTTCTGAAGTGTTCCATTAAAATACACTTACATTAACAGCCCCCCAATTTAGTTAAAGGGAAGGGATGATTAATGTTAATAAAAGCACCTCCGAACAGGGCGACCGGTAGAGTAAGTGCATTCGAGGTGAGGGCGGGCGACCAAGGGAGGGAGGTATAAACAGGGCTTTTGTTTGGCCAAGTCATTAAATGAACATTAGGCTTTTCCGATGGATCTGGTTTGGTGTCAGGAAGGGCTCTTTGTGCTGTACGTCAGGCGGCGGGCGCTGTGCACTCCGGGTCGTTAGCGAGCGCGCGCGCGCCCGCGGTGGCGGGTGGTGCTACGCTATGCTAACGGGACCTGCAGCTCCAGTGTTGTGATGGTCCGAGCGCGCAGCCTCCAGCCCCTCGGCCACGTGACGTTATTTGACCATTGGGGGGGGGAAACAACTGCAGCAGGCAGCACGGTTGGTCTTAATGTCACGGGCCCAAAATGCTACAGATGTTAGCAAAGCAAAGTGAAATAATTGTGACTTTGTGCCGTCCAATGTTGATGTTGGGCCCGCTTTCGCAAAAGCAGCTAAGATCAGTACGCATCAGACGAGATCTTGATTCACTGGCTCACAGCGGAGGCGCAAAGGCTGAATTGACAGTGAATCAGTTCAATCTGATTTTTGACTTGTTATGTTTTGGACGATATTGATATGTCGCTGCCTTAACACGAAAATAAAATTAAAATCAATTACCGGGATCCAGTTCTTCAGTTAATCTATCCAAATTGATCATTCACATGCTCTTCACACATGTTCTTCGCCCTCAATCATCCCTATATAATAAGAGTTGGCCCTGAGAATATTTGATCCTCATTCTAGTCGTAAACCTGACCCTCCTCTCTGCCTAATCCAGGGATTAAATCAAGGTCAGAACACTTAAAGTGGGGCTGCAACAGAGCAGACTCATTGAGACACAGTGGAATCGCTGTGTTTGCACAATACAGCACCTGTTTTGGTTGCACCTGTGTTACTTCCTGCCTTTTAGACACACAATGGATGAATTGGGTGGGAGGTGAAAAAGGCTCATGGGAAACTGAAGAAAGCAGGTGACTGAATCAGCCCGTCCTCACGAGAAAAACGACAACATTGGTCGATTTCCAAGGTGGTTAAAACGACCGGTGTACACAAATGTATACAAATGTATACAAACGTGAGCTCTTGCGGGCGTGTGAGTAAGTGCATGCGTGCAGTGCATACGCCAGAGTGGGGAGCTGTAACCAGGAAGAAGCGGCGACCTCTAGCGGACTTTTGACGTTACGACAGTCTGATATTGAAATACCGGTAGCTCACTGACATGTAAGGTGGACTGGTAACTTCGTAATTTTTCAAGCTACAGAGCAAGCGAGAGAGGTGAGTTTGCATCCCGACGTGTTCCGTTTTGAACCATAACCCTAACCTTAAAGGCATACGCCAACATTTAGTTTAGTTTAGGCCATTTGCCATATTGCCTATATTAAAACTAGAACATACATGGCTTTATTTTCAATCGGCGTGCAGAACAAACTGTGGTAGAGCCCTCACGGCTAATAGCTTAGTGCTACAATGGCAGTCTACATGTACATGGTTGGTGTGACTCGTGTACTCACCACATGATGAAAGAATAATCCAAAGTTACGTTGAACGGTCATTTTCGTAGTAAATCCGCACACCGAGACCTAAACAAAGAGTAAGCGAACTAACAGGAGTCTAAGCGAAGTTACTTCCTCGTTTGCCATGTGGCGTATGCGCTGCGTGCAGTCATCAGTACAGCACAATGCACACAGTGCATGCCTCTAGAGAGAGAATATACCTCTATACCTAAACACCAGGTGTCTGTGGTAACACTGGCCTCTAGAGAGAGAATATACCTCTATACCTAAACACCAGGGGTCTGTGGTAACACCAGCCTCTAGAGAGAGAATATACCTCTATACCTAAACACCAGGTGTCTGTGGTAACACCAGCCTCTAGAGAGAGAATATACCTCTATACCTAAACACCAGGTGTCTGTGGTAACACCAGCCTCTAGAGAGAGAATATACCTCTATACCTAAACACCAGGGGTCTGTGGTAACACCAGCCTCTAGAGAGAGAATATACCTCTATACCTAAACACCAGGTGTCTGTGGTAACACCAGCCTCTAGAGAGAGAATATACCTCTATACCTAAACACCAGGTGTCTGTGGTAACACCAGCCTCTAGAGAGAGAATATACCTCTATACCTAAACACCAGGTGTCTGTGGTAACACCAGCCTCTAGAGAGAGAATATACCTCTATACCTAAACACCAGGTGTCTGTGGTAACACCAGCCTCTAGAGAGAGAATATACCTCTATACCTAAACACCAGGGGTCTGTGGTAACACCAGCCTCTAGAGAGAGAATATACCTCTATACCTAAACACCAGGGGTCTGTGGTAACACCAGCCTCTAGAGAGAGAATATACCTCTATACCTAAACACCAGGGGTCTGTGGTAACACCAGCCTCTAGAGAGAGAATATACCTCTATACCTAAACACCAGGTGTCTGTGGTAACACCAGCCTCTAGAGAGAGAATATACCTCTATACCTAAACACCAGGTGTCTGTGGTAACACCAGCCTCTAGAGAGAGAATATACCTCTATACCTAAACACCAGGGGTCTGTGGTAACACCAGCCTCTAGAGAGAGAATATACCTCTATACCTAAACACCAGGTGTCTGTGGTAACACCAGCCTCTAGAGAGAGAATATACCTCTATACCTAAACACCAGGTGTCTGTGGTAACACCAGCCTCTAGAGAGAGAATATACCTCTATACCTAAACACCAGGTGTCTGTGGTAACACCAGCCTCTAGAGAGAGAATATACCTCTATACCCAAACACCAGGTGTCTGTGGTAACACCAGCCTCTAGAGAGAGAATATACCTCTATACCTAAACACCAGGGGTCTGTGGTAACACTGGCCTCTAGAGAGAGAATATACCTCTATACCTAAACACCAGGTGTCTGTGGTAACACCAGCCTCTAGAGAGAGAATATACCTCTATACCTAAACACCAGGTGTCTGTGGTAACACCAGCCTCTAGAGAGAGAATATACCTCTATACCTAAACACCAGGTGTCTGTGGTAACACCAGCCTCTAGAGAGAGAATATACCTCTATACCTAAACACCAGGGGTCTGTGGTAACACCAGCCTCTAGAGAGAGAATATACCTCTATACCTAAACACCAGGTGTCTGTGGTAACACCAGCCTCTAGAGAGAGAATATACCTCTATACCTAAACACCAGGGGTCTGTGGTAACACTGGCCTCTAGAGAGAGAATATACCTCTATACCTAAACACCAGGTGTCTGTGGTAACACCAGCCTCTAGAGAGAGAATATACCTCTATACCTAAACACCAGGTGTCTGTGGTAACACCAGCCTCTAGAGAGAGAATATACCTCTATACCTAAACACCAGGTGTCTGTGGTAACACCAGCCTCTAGAGAGAGAATATACCTCTATACCTAAACACCAGGTGTCTGTGGTAACACCAGCCTCTAGAGAGAGAATATACCTCTATACCTAAACACCAGGTGTCTGTGGTAACACCAGCCTCTAGAGAGAGAATATACCTCTATACCTAAACACCAGGTGTCTGTGGTAACACCAGCCTCTAGAGAGAGAATATACCTCTATACCTAAACACCAGGGGTCTGTGGTAACACTGGCCTCTAGAGAGAATATACCTCTATACCTAAACACCAGGGGTCTGTGGTAACACCAGCCTCTAGAGAGAATATACCTCTATACCTAAACACCAGGGGTCTGTGGTAACACCAGCCTCTAGAGAGAGAATATACCTCTATACCTAAACACCAGGGGTCTGTGGTAACACCAGCCTCTAGAGAGAGAATATACCTCTATACCTAAACAGCAGGGGTCTGTGGTAACGCCAGCCTCTAGAGAGAGAATATACCTCTATACCTAAACAGCAGGGGTCTGTGGTAACACCAGCCTCTAGAGAGAGAATATACCTCTATACCTAAACACCAGGGGTCTGTGGTAACACCAGCCTCTAGAGAGAGAATATACCTCTATACCTAAACACCAGGTGTCTGTGGTAACACCAGCCTCTAGAGAGAGAATATACCTCTATACCTAAACAGCAGGGGTCTGTGGTAACACCAGCCTCTAGAGAGAGAATATACCTCTATACCTAAACAGCAGGGGTCTGTGGTAACACCAGCCTCTAGAGAGAGAATATACCTCTATACCTAAACAGCAGGGGTCTGTGGTAACACCAGCCTCTAGAGAGAGAATATACCTCTATACCTAAACAGCAGGGGTCTGTGGTAACGCCAGCCGTAAACAACAGAGCAGACAGGCTTGGATGTAGTGCATACAGTACACACACTTATAGACACACACAGTCTGATCCCCCCCCCCCCCCCCCCCCCCCCCCCCCAAACAACTAGACTTATTATGAAGGGCTCCAGTTCCTGAGTTCCCCTGTCTGTCTGTCACAAACAATGAGGACCCTGTCAACTTGATTTTCATTAGCTAGTCAAAATACAGATAGGACGGCCCCTGGCCTGGCCCCGGCTCAATGTCAACTCATTTCAGCCAAGTAAGCAATATCGGCGAAACAACTGAATGAAGCAAGGCGGCTTTATCTTTTCTTGTGGCGGCGGATATTCAGATCTGCTGTTTTTAGAAACGCACGACGAGACCGTCTGGCATGGTCCGGACCGACGAGACCGTCTGGCATGGTCCGCGGGGACATTTTTGTTGCCTTTTTCATGCAACATCGCGTGACGTTTTCCAACTAAAAACACTCGACTCGTCCAAACGTCTGTCTCTCCGGAGCCTGACACGTCTCCTCCCGGGGCCCAGGCCTTGTCATCGCCAGGGGAGTACCCATCATCGAAGGCATGCCGCTTGGCTGTTGATTTAGAAACGCTAGATGTTTTTTGGCCCGGGGAGAAAATCCTCGACGCTCACCATTTCAATCCCGACCGTGTCCTTGGTTGGACTCCGTGCCCCGTGATGAACTGAAAAAATATTTGACTTTGGGGATTTTTTTTTTCTTTCCCCTACGACAGTCTCTCTAATCAGAGGAGGGCTCGCGATAAGTATTGTTATGGTTGGAGTTTCTCTCAGGAAATCATAATCATAATCACGGCAGACTGTTTACTTTGCTCTTGGAGGGTTTTTTTTTAGACGAGAGAAGGACAAAAATACATGTGCCGTTAAAGCAGGAGTGCTTAGAAATGTACTCTAGTGAAAGTATCCCATTGATGATACAACCTGAGTACGAGTATAAAAGTACGTGGTTATGAATGTACTACACAGTTAAAAGTAAAACGACCTCCTCGGCCCTTGCCAGGAGTCGTTAGCAGCTCGGGGAATTACTGTAGTTGTGTGATTGGGTCCATCAAACTCAATATACAGTAGTACTGAAGTGACTGAGTGCTTTTAGCGGCTGGAGTCAGTTGGTCCTTTCCTCCAGTTGATCAAATCGGAGAAGTGCAATTTTTCACCAACGGCCTCCGTACCTTGGAAACCATTTTCCACTCCTATAGCCTACATGCACGAGGATTTATGGTGACAACCGTTGCTATTTGGAGACCCGTGAAGTGGCCCTCCGCCTCCCTGAAAAATTAAAGCATAACAAACCGCGTATTTTTTTTTTCTTTGTTTTAAGCAAATAAATATCCAGATTTCCCCCCCAAACCGCAGCAAATCTGTGGCAAAATATTAAGAACATAAAGAGGTTTCAGAAAAATGATATGAATGACATGGCAGCACATCGCTACGACCGACACAAGGCCCCTTGTGAAGACAGACTGTCGGGAGAAGACTGACATCATTAAAGTTCCATTAAGTGATTTTTTTTTCTCTGCGGAGCTTCCAGGGCAGAGGATCCATTATATTGTGACTGCTGAAGCTATTACCACACACAGGCATGTGCCAAGGGGATGTTGCTGTTCCTGCTGAGTGTCCCGATATGCACATGACGTTCCCAATACACTCACATTCCCAAAATAATCCAATATCATAATATGCATCGTACTGAGAGTGCTGTTCCTCCTTATTGACCAGGCAATTACAGGATGTTGCCTTCTCAAGTATCTCTATATGATGTTAATATAAACATGTTGTATTGAAGCTCGTCCCCTATATGCCAAAAATAACTGAACATATACGATATTATGATAGGATATATGTTAAACATGGCACAGTGACAATAAGGTGAATCACCTTTTGTATATATATTTTCCAAATCCGATTTTATGGTGTGTGTGTGTGTGTGTGTGTGTGTGTGTGTGTGTGTGTGTGTGTGTGTGTGTGTGTGTGCGCGCGCGCGCGCGCGCGTGTGGGGTCCAATATGTTGATACAGATACATGTTGTTATGCCAAAGTGAAAACAATATTATCAGGTCATATAGGTGATGTTGTGCTGGGGGGAAAAAGGATACCCAACATTGGCATGGTACATAATGTTAATGTGGTATTGTAGGGTAAGAATAAGGATTCACCCTTGTGGCAGTTGCGGGTAATGAATGAGCAAAGGTTCAAGAGTCTCCTGTGAAGTTCTTTATTCTACATGCGCATGGGTCCGTTTTCAAAACAAGTGGCAACGGACAATTGGTAACTCCGTTTTATACACTGATCAAAACAAGTTGTCATAGTTCATCCCACGTCCTCGACTTGCATCTTCAAACCCTTAACTTTTACCTTGTTAGGACACAACGGACACATGGAACGTATTGGAATCATGCATTATCCAAACACATAATATGCCTACATGTATGCATGTACATAGCATGCTATTTCTAACTTATGGCCTTACATAGTAACGTATACAGTACAAGTCCTGTGCTCTGCTAGGTGACTTCATCTTTGGTATGCAGGGCAAAGAGAAAAACACTATCCTTTCTGCAGGGCAGAGAGGATTCTACATGAGAATGAAACACAAAATTATTTTACTTCTCACTTTTTATAAAGGCAAAATCAAAAGTACAGTGCAATCCGCTTATAGTGATCATGGTTACTGTATAGTGATCATCCGCTTATATTGATCAAATAAGCGTGGTCCCGAATAATTCCTATATTCATGCGGTTTAAATAATTCGCTCATTTTGGGCCTTGTTGTCCCACCTGCGAAGAATGGAAACAATATTTAAAACGACAGTAATTGTATTATCTCTTTACTTACAAACTGCCAGAAATGAGCCAACGAGATACAGCAGTGATACTCGGTGCATGTCTGTCTGTATATGGAGACATCGTGGCATCTCTGTCTGAGAGATGGTGGCGTCTCTGTCTATGTGAGACCGCTGTGTTTGAAACAGCTGGAGGCCTAACTTACTGTATGGATTTTTTAAGTCAATAACATTGCTTTACTTTATATGTACTGTATTCATGTAATACATATACAAATGTCACTTATTAGATGTTAATCTGCATGAGAAATAAAGAAAAAGAAAAAAATCTTGTTATAATGATCATCCGCTTATAGTGATCAATTTGACCCATCCCAAGGTGATCATCACTATATGAGGAGTGCACTGGTATGAATAAATGACCAAAATAGCCCAAGACTCCTAAGGGCAGAGGTAAAGCAGAGGTTCTCAAATGTTTTTCAGCCAAGGACCCCTTACAATATAGAAAATATACCGGGGACCCCCTCATTCTGATTTGTGATTTTAGGCTAAGCTTAAAGTCCCTGGAAACCAAAATCCACAAAAACGTTCTAACTATGTTATTTAGGGTCTTATGTTAGTAATTTTGTGCCTCCGAAATTATTATACATTACTTTCAACCCAAAGCCTTAAAATCACCACTTTTCTACAAGATTCTACAAAGTACTTCCTCATTGAAGACAGCAGTGCGCGAGGTGCTAAAACGCAGGAGCTTATGACGTCATAAGCTCTATATAACCTTTGTACACGCGCGCAATCCGCACCCACCCTCCTTTTGTCCGTTCTGCCCCCAGTGACAGCGCCTGTCCGTCTGCCTCCCACTCTGTGTGCCGTCTGTGTGCCGTCGTGCTTCTCTCTCTCTCTCTCTCTCTCTCTCCTCTCTCTCTCTCTCTCTCTCTCTCTCTCTCTCTCTCTCTCTCTCTCTCTCTCTCTCGACTAGTGAGAGAGCGAGAGACACACAGGCGGGTTACGCAGGTTACTCTCTCTTTCACACACACACACACACACACACACACACACACACACACACACACACACACACTCGCGAGTGCTGTGTAATTCGATCTCTTTCTCCGTTTCCCCCCCCCCCCCCCTCTGTCTCGCGCTCTCTCTCGCTCGGAAAATCTGCTGGAGACGGGACACGCCCACACAGTCCGCGGGAGAAATACACTCTAAAAAATAATGATTTTCTCATGAGTTTTGCCAGACTGTCAAACCTAAATTTATATACTTTGCGACGTTCATCATCGTTCAAATTTGGCTGGTGGCTTATTAACATAGGGTCCTGTGATGTGATGAACTCAAAATGCTAAATAATAAAGAAATATTTCTGGTTTCCAGGGACTTTAATTGTTTCCACGGTAACGTGCCTCACTTTCTAAAATGTATACATTTGTTAGATTAGAATGTAATCCATGAACCATTTTAGATTTAAAGCATAAAATATTTTCGTTGAACTATGAAGCTTAAAAAAAAAGGGGGTTTATTTTTATTTTCCTGAAAACTTTTCGCGGACTTCCTTGCAAAGTGCCACGGACCCCTGGGGGTCCCCGGACCCCCATTTGATAATCACTGGGTTAAAGTGCTAATCCGCAGTGTTTTCAGATAGATACATGTAAATATCTATTTTGCACTTCTCTCTTGCTGATTCACATCATGGAATCACGAGTCACCTAAAACATGTTTGCTTCCTAGGCTGAAGTAAACTGACAAGGAGCGACACAAAATGGCCACTGTCAGGCAGGGGCGGGGCTACTGTGAATTCAACTGAAGGAAAGGGCATGGCGATGGACTTTGTGCTGGAATCGCACGGGGGAAATGGAAATCTAGCGAGTAGCGATGAATTAGAAGGACATTTATAACTGGGGGGGGGAAACTTTGCTCATTCTGTGTTTAAGAAAATGAAGTACGCTCATTAATTCCCTGTGAATTGCCTTTGAATTGAGTCCATTGGATTTGTAGTCTAGCTACTCCTGAGTGAGAAACCCGAGAAACTGTCTGCGGAATGAATGAAATCTTCTCTTTCTGCCATTTTCTGACTTGAGACAATCGCTTGTTGGGTTTTCGCTACCGGCCAAACAGGGATAGAGTGGGCTTGAGTGGTTATTTATGGCACTAAACGTCCCCTACGAGCTGTGATTTATGTGAACTGTGCGCATTATATTACCAGCGGAGAGGATATTTCTGCTGCGGGCTGGTTTGGCCAACGGACAAGTACGACCCGTTCTGAGGAACGAGCCCTTCTCTCTGGCATTACAACCATCCATTAGGCTGTTTTCGCCCCACGGGACCAATTCATTCATTCATTTTTCCCAACTCGTTCAGTTTCATCATTCCCACCCCAAAGCCCTTTGCTACCACTGTATGCTTTGGGGTAGACGCTGGAATGTGTCAGTAACGGCGGCGCAAGTTGCCCAGTGAGCGCGCTCAGACGGGAAGCGGTCGGGGATAGGTGGGTTTTAGGTTCTGTCGCAGAGTGATGTCATTCTAAAACAACAGCAGAGCCGCCGTGTGATTTACGCGCTGTGGACAGTCTAAACTATCTGAAGGCTGACGTGCATCAGCACTGACATTCCACCTTACTGCACATAGTTGGCCAAAAGGCGTTTTCCGCACTTCACCGCATTTCTTGGCCGCTTTGTCTGAACAGAAGTTCTGCGATTATTCCGAGGAACTGGAATACTTTGGAAAAGTGTGGCAGATGCGCAAAAACACGACTCTGAATTTGAGTGTGGAATCTAGTAGTATGTTATGGAAGCATAACATACTATCTCTACTGGCTGGGGACAGCTGTGGGACAAAGCACATGCACAGCATAATATTAGCTTCTAAATGTTACCAATTTACAAGAGCCAAGATGGTAGTGGACATTATTGTTCTCCAATAATTTGTGAGAAGTCATTTTGTTATCAATAGTAAGACATACCAACCCACACATTTCATACCTTCTACAGAATATATCTCTTCATTGATTTTCTTCCTCCATTTTGAATGGCTCAACCCTATGATGTCATTGCTGGGGTTACCTGCTCACTCCTTATATGGTAATGCACCCATTTTCCTGTCTGCTCAATCCATTGTGGTAATGAACATGTCATTTCCTGCCACACCTTATATATGTCTTTGCTTTGTCACATTTCTGGTTAGTCACCCTGATGAACGCCTGTGTGCCACAATGCGTTGTCTTTTTTAATTGTTGCAGTTATGCATTAGCCATTTAATATAATCAAATCAAATCAAAATAATAAATGGTAAATGGTAAATGGCCTGCATTTATATAGCGCTTTTATCCAAAGCGCTTTACAATCAGTAGGTAGTCTACATTCACCCATTCATACACCGATGGCGGCAGGCTGCCACGCAGGGTGCCTACACACCATCGGGAGCAATTTGGGGTTAAGTGTCTTGCCCAAGGACACAACGACAGCAGCTGGGAGGGAGCGGGGATCGAATTGCGTCATTGGCCGACCCGCTCTACCTCCTGAGCTAAAGCCGCCCCTAATAAAGGCTTTTTACCTTTTTCAAACCATAAGAGTGCCTTGGTTGCTTCTTCTTTTGTCATCATCATTCTGCACCACCCCTGTACCAAAGAGCACCTTGTTGGTTTTTACTCAGCCTACAAAAGACTCACTCCTTTTTCTACCTTTCTAACCCTTTTATCACTTAGCCATTGCCATTTTAATTCTAAATACTGCACTTGGGAAAGTAGACTATTACTATACTACTACAGTACTTACAAGATGACACAAGGAAGTCACCTCTCTGTTGCTATCTCACTACGCTACTGATTGGACTTTGATTACACTTGGGGGGGACGGTGCATCTCACCGCTTTCGTCGGACATTTTCGAAACGACAATGATAAGACCAAGAATGATGTCAAAACGAGGTGAAATCTCTTTTCCTGATTGGCCCACAGGGGGAATGCGTCACTCATCGATTACTTCTGCCTTGTCATTTGGGTTGTATTAGTTTCTGAACAAAAGTGGGTTTTCCTAGTTTTCCAAGTAATAGCAACATTTCGGCATTTTTCAAACGTCTCTGAATCCACACTCCCTCCCACAATTTGAATCCTCTGTGTCGGTTGTTCCAACAGGAAGGCCGGCCTCATCCTCTCCCAGCTGGACGAGCTCTCGGCTTGGTGCAAGGCTCTCCTCCAGGAGCCCAAGATCGGCCTGCGGCGGATGTCCCTGAAGTTCCTGTCGTGCCGTTACACCGACACCAAGGCCTTCGGGCTGAACTGGGTGGACCTGGGCCAGGACGTGCGCAAGGCCTGCGACGAGCAGACCCTCACCGTCATGTACAACGACTACGGAGAGCCCAAGGAACTCTGAAGGAAAGCTCGTCAGTAGGAGCAGGAGGCCCCCGAAACCTCGTCGGTAGGAGCAGTAGGCTGAGGATGCGTTTCCAATGTTTGTTTTGGCTGTGCGCAGGGAGAGAACATGTGTTTTCTTTTAGTCTTTTGCCGCACAGATCGGATCTGTTCAAACAGTGTAGCTGTCTACATGGGACAACAACACAATCTGATTTGATTTGACTTGACCCCTTTCAGCCGGCTGTAAGAAGATCACATCTGTGCCATGAAGGGTTAAAAAGCAGCTCTTTGTGCCTGTTTAGATCCAAATTTGGGTATCTTTAGCATTTTTACATGTCACCTTATATGATGGTGGTCAGTGAAAAAGCCAGAAAAAAAAGGAAATTTTGACATCAAAAAGTGATTAGGATTTATTTTTTTAAAGGCAACCCACACACAGCCCAAAGCCTGGATAAAGTCACTTAGTAGGACTTGCTTTGTAGACTTGACAGGCAACCAGGAATGAACAGTGCGTTTGTTGAAAAGTGTGCATGCTGAATGTGCCCAGGAGACGGTTGAAAATCATTGCGTCTTTAGTTTCACTTTAGTTTAGTCAATGAAACACGCTCCGTTATTTCACGGCTTCACAGCTTCTGCTGCTGGCCGTACACATTGATTATGAACAAACACAAGCCACCCGTCAATGTGGCTGGCAGGTCAACAAACAGCACTTTGCTCTGGGGAAGTTACCGAAAAGTCAGCCTCATCGTATGGAAGAGCATTAGGGGCCACAGAATAAATGAAAAATAAAGATTAAAGTCAGAGATCAGAGTTTAAAGTCGGAAGTCTGAGAATAAAGTCAGAATTATTTATTTTACCCCCCCCCCCCCCCTACCCAATTTCTCCCCAATTGTAATTGGCCAATTCCCCCTGCCGCCCCGGTCGCTGCCCCACCCCCTCTGCTGATCTGGGGAGAGCCGTAGACACACACACGCTTCCTCCGCTACATGTGCAGTTGCCAGCCGCTTCTTTTCACCCGACAGCGGGGAGCTTCAGCGTCAGCACGTTGCACGATCACGCTATTCCCACCAGTTCCCTTCCGCCCCGAACAGGCGCCCGATCGATCAGAGGAGGCGCTAGTGCAGCGATCAGGACACAGCCAAACATCACAGCCCATAAAGTCAGAATTCCGACTGAATTTTCAAAATGTTGGCACTAATCCTCTTCCATATTATCGGGAATTTGTTACAACCCTATACAGTTCCACATACTGAAGGGGAAATCGTCGTTTAGTGACAGTGGAAACAAAGCCGATATTTTACAGACTTAACGTTAACGCTAGAGAGATTGACATTACTGGATAAAGGTAAAGATAAAAGCATGTAGATAGAATATGAAGAAGTCTGCCTGGAGTTATTTTGGTAGTACAGTATAGACATTCTAAGCATTCAAACTCTGTATATAGTATTATCATCAACTTTTAGTAATATAGCTACCGAATGTAGTCATGTTAGTATGCATTTATAAGAAAGCTGTTACACGGGTCATTGCGGGATGGAAGCGGATGCAAGTTTGTGTACAGCCCAGTTGGTTCCGTCTCTAAAGTCAAACTCGCCAAACTCTTTGTGACAGTATTTCAGTTTTCACATCATTCCGTATCGAATCTAACAGCATTACAGTGATATTTCTCTCTTGAAAAATGAACAGTGTCACGGGTTCGGTTCTAAAAAAGAGATAAGCTCGTGTCTAGGTGAACTGGACCCGCAACACACCATGGCAGAACGAAATAACCGCAAGGCTGTCAGGTGGAAAGTTTGCGAAAGGGAGATTGACTTACCCGGTATACGGCGCAGGGCGCAGACAGCCGGCCCCCGAGGCAGACAGCTTTACGGGACAGCCCAAGCCGGGGTGTGGAGGCTAGCTAGAACTAGCTTCCGTTCATTAGTTTAGACGCTAACAGAAAAGTATCTCACACACACTCACACCCATACGTGAAAAGAAAGGAATAAAGACAATAGAGAACAGGAGCGGGAGAGACAACATGTCTTCCTTGTTTGGAGGTTTGGAGTGGCAGGGCCAGCGCCGCAGCCTATTGCTACGTCATATAGATTACACCCCCCTCAAGTCAACTCCCACTTTCCCATGACAGCCTCACGCGACGTCATAAATCACATAACAGGGGTAACCAGCAAACATCATACTAACGAACTCTGACAACAGTCAATCTCATTATTTGACACCGCTTCTCTGTATGTTTACGGAATACCTCGCACAACGAGCGCATAGAAATATCCTTTCCACTCGTGTTTATTTCGGGGAGTTCTGCTTTTGATTTGAGAAGCTCTGTTAACCTTTTCATCCACGTGCAGTGATTGATGTCAAATAAATACATTTCTAATGATTCTCATGTGAATACTAAACCAACGCTTGTAGATATTTGTATAGGCGGCAAATTGTTTCATAAATGCATCGAATTCTAGCGCAGTGAAGTGGCTTCCTTCTGTATATAGGTGTAAAACAGGTGATATTTTACGACATTTCTGTGTGCGTTAGTAGATATCATATTGTACTGTGATTTCTGCTGTGTAGGTTAGTCTTTGCAAGCCTTGATTAATCCACTGATTCCAGTTCTAATGCAAAGCGCTTGTTTTTCCTGATATGATTTTTGTGATCTGATGGCTTTCTAATGAGATTTGTTTGAATATGAGATGCACCAAATGAAAAGTGGGGTTGCCTTCTCCGATACTGGAAAATAACATGTTATGGTACTTTTTAATAAATTATAGGTAACTTAATATTTTAGGGATATTGAATGATGAACTGCAGATAACGATTATAAAGAGATTTAAAAGAAATAACTTAAATATTTCACATTATTTATAGGCTCTTTCTATCCTCTTTCTGCGTTTATTCGATTCTAAAGTGATATTGTACACAAAAATGATGACGTAGCAACTGAGTGAAGCGATTGGATATAAAATGTATATTAAATATTGTTGTGCAGGTTACATAAGGTTGAGACCACTTGACCTTTAGGAGAAGAGAACAAACCATCCACTATCTGCATGATATAATGTCAATACTGTATGTGGCTAATATAACATTGCCTTTTTCACTTCTTTGCTATTTCAAAGAATAATAAAGAATATATTATGAAATGTGGACATGAATTGTAGATATTCTTCAATCAGGATTTAAAATCATTCATAAATGAATGGCAGCAGGTATTGCTGGATTTTTGTAAGCAGAGTTGTTATTAGTGTGAATATATATATATGGTAACACTTTACAATAACGTACACAAATAATGTAGTAGTTACTAGTAAACTAATCATTAACTAATAGTTCGTTAATGAGTAGTTAGTGAATAATTTGTCATTAATCAATCACTAGTTAATCAGTAATGAGTTAATTGTTAATGAGTAGGTAGTCATTAGTTAATGATTACTAAATGTCAGCTTGTGAATATAGTAGTTAATCATTAGTTACTGATTAGTCGGTCAGTTCCATGAGTAGAGTAGTTAATTAATCATTCATTAATGATTCATAAATGTCAGTTTGTGAATATATTAGTTAACCATTAGTTAATCATTAGTTAAGGTCACATTGTGAGTATAGTAGTTAATCATTAGTTCATGATTAGTTCTTAGTTCCTTAGTAGAGTAATTACTCATTAGTTAATGGTTAGTCAATGGTGAGTTTGTGAGTACCGTATATAGTTAATTGTTAGTTACTCATTACTTAATTATTACCTGTCCATTAGTTACTCTTTTTGTGTACCCTATTGTAAAGTGGTGCATCATACTCAGTAGTTTATGAGTACTGCATCATTAATTAATTATTACCTGTACAAAGTTACTCTTTTGTGTACCCTATTGTAAAGTGGTGCATCATACTGAGTAGTTTATGAGTACTTAATCATTACCTGATCATTAGTTACTCTTTTTGTGTACCCTAATATAAAGTGAAACATATCCACCTTATTTTTGAATGCCCCACTGTAAAAAGAAATTGTGGGTACAAGGTCTGGTTTAACGTGACTTATTGTTGCAGCTTGCTATTTCCTTTGTTATACTCTGCTGCAGACCCGAATTATAAACCGGAAACTGGAGTACGTTATAAAAGTTATAAATATAGTCACGAGCAGCACTTAAGAGGGGAACGATAAAGGTAAGTGGTGTTAAGTAATAATGAATGAATCACTCTTTGGAGTGAACAGCTTTGATATACCTACAAAATAATCATTAATTCATCATTGAATGAATGAATGAATGAATTTTATTATGGATAATGCAGACATATATCCAAGGGATAACATGAAAAGTGTGTACACTTATTTCCATCATGGTCCCTGATCTTTAAGAACATGACATATAGTAATATAAGAGTATCAGATAAAACAATACAAATCAGACAAAGGATAAACGGAACTTGAGATTAAAACAAACAACGATAAAAACAATAAAACAATAAAAGGAACTAGAAATTAAAACACATACCATAAAACAACGGGGGACTCTACTCGTTCATTAATTAATCATTAACTAATGATTAACTACTCTATATATTCACAAACTCACATTTAGGCTACTAATCATTAACCATCAATTTAGGAATTGACAGACTAATCAGTAACTAATGATTAACTAATATATTCGCGAACTGACATTTATTAATCATTAACGAATGATTAACTACTCTACTCATGGAACTGACCGACTAATCAGTAACTAATGATTAACTACTATATTCACGAGCTGACGTTTTAGTATAATCATTAAGTAATGATTAGCTACACTACTCAAGAACTTAGATACTAATCATTAACTAATGACTACCTACTCATTAACTATGATTAACTAGTGATTGACTAATGGTGAATTATTCATTAGCTACTCATGAACTATTAGTTAATGATTAGTTTACTAGTAACTACTACATTATTTGTGTACGCTATTGTAAAGTGTTATATATATTATATATTATATATATATATATATATATACATATATATATATATATATATTTGGGGGGGGGGGCATTTCGCCTTTATTTACTTTTATATAGGACAGTAGGCAGATAGGAAAGATGGGGAGATAGAGAGGGGATGACGTGCAGCAAAGGACCGCAGGTCGGATTGGAATCCCGGTCGGCCGCGTGAAGGGCCGAGCCTTCATGGCATGCGTGCTACCAGGTGAGCTACCACACATTAGTGTGAATATTACTGCTACTTTAGAATTTTATCTTTTTGGATTGCCAACATCTGCTGATATTCCCAGATACCAGAGCCTCCAAAAATATTCCCACATATTTGACTTGGAGGCTGACATGAAAGTCAGTAGCTCGTATTTACGGTAAATCAGACCTGACGTGAACGCTGCAACAGACTAGCCTTTAACCTTCTGGGGGGAATTCAGTTGGTTCCAATTGAATCAATCCCACATAACTCAGTGAAGCATCTCCTCATTTGACCACACCAGTCAATCTTCAAGGCATTTGGTCAAGAAGTTGCTTCATATCCCCTCCTCTCCCCGACATTGTTTACAGAAAGACATTGTTGATCAAAAATGTGCTTACGGAAAGCATCAATCCACATTTAATGTTCCCAGTGTACTTCTGAACCTTGAACTTGTCACGAGAAGGTCCCGGAGGTGATGTTCTCACATTTGAAAGAGTTGAGTGAGGCCAGAAGTGTTATGTGAGCCTGATCTTTGAAGTATTTCTTACACTTCACTGAAACAAGAAACACCTCAAACCAATGACAACCAGGATAATTATACATCAGGCTAAGTGATCAAATACAATCATGTGATCATTTCTGATGCTGTCTGTCTGTCATGTGCTGGTCATTACATACCTCGTTCATAAAAATGTAGGGTTAAGGGTTGAGAGAGGTTGTGAGATGTAGGGCTGGGCGATATGGAAAATGTGCTTTTCATCATCAATTCAGACATCAGAAATGTGTCATGATATTAAAATATCTTCATATCATCACAATATGATTCCACTTAAATACATTATAGTATTGAATTATTGCCCAGCCCTAGGTTTAGGTAAGGTAAGTAAAACAACAGTTAGGTTTAGGCAACAAAGCAACTTGGTTGGGGTTATGGTTTGCGTCGGGATTCGAACCAGGTCTCGAACGGGTGCGCCACTCCCACCCCTTCTCCCTACTGCAATTTTGACCTACTTAAAGCTCAGAATGTTATGTCAAGACCACTGGGGGGCACCGCGAAGCGACCTGCAGGCGGTCCTTCGGCATATTACCTCGGCAATAATGATGCCGAGGGGGCATGTCAAATCAGTGTATTTTGATTCCCCGGGTTGGGAATATAGCTGTCTATTATGTAACTCATTTAAATGGTTTTAAAATCCAACTGTTAACATGTATGTTACATTCTGATGCCATGATAAAACATTTTGCTTGTATTATCAATTTATTTTGACTAAATTCTGAATTTTATTATTTAGAAGAATGAATAGTCAGACAGTCCCACTAGACAATAGTCTAGAAACAAATATTTGTCCATACTCTTTTCCTTTTCCCATACTTTTCCAGACCTGGAAAATACCAAAATCAAATTCCATACTTTTGTAGGAACCCTGGTCACTGTGTCCCCCCTGACCTTCGAGAGAGCTATGAGGTGGGGGGTATGAAGGAGGATGCCCCACCCAGCTGAGAACTTACCCACACATTGAAGTGTTTTTGGTCATTGCATTATTATAGTATAGTATATTATATGTGCATTTAGGGGCGGCTGTGGCTCAGGAGGTAGAGCGGGTCGTCCACTAATCAGAAGGTCGGTGGTTCGATCCCCGGCTCCTCCAGTCCGCATGTCGAAGTGTCCTTGGGCAAGACACTGAACCCCGAATTGCTCCCGATGGCTGTGCCAGCACCCTGCGTGGCAGCTGGCCGCCCTCGGTGTGTGAATGGGTGAATGTAGGCACATTGTAAAGCGCTTTGGATAAAAGCGCTATATAAATGCAGTCCATTTACCATTTCCATATTTACCATTTACCATTCCATTTAGCCCATCAAATACTGCTCTGGAAGACAGACGTGTCTTAACAAGAAAACTCCAATCAGGGATTGAACCAGCACTCAGTGAAGATCAACTCTCTGCTTATTCTGCTGAGCTACTGCTGAGTTTACGTGAGTTCACCTTCATCATCTTATTTCTACAAGCATTCACACTACACCGGGATGATGTTGCTAGGGAACAGTTTGTCACACTACACCGGGATGATGTTGCCAGGGAACAGTTTGGACTCAAGTGTATTTCCCGTCAGCTGTTAGCAAACACTGCAACAGGAAGTAGGGCTAGGGCCAATTTAGAATGTTTACTGTCAAGTTGAAACATATAGAAAGCTCTGGAACTGCTAAACTAGAAAGCCGACCATGAAGGGATTCGCACACTCAATCTTCTGATCTTGAAGTCATCGTGCATTCCTTTATAACTGGGAACTGGTAATCTTACGACTTCAAAGGTCATCATGAGCTGGGACGGTGACATCACCAGAGCTGGTATTTCCCATTCCAAACTCGTAGGAGCCTCAGCAGCCCCGACCTCAAAAATCCAAGATGGTTGCGCCGCGCAACAACAGTAGTTATAATCGTAGTAAAGTAAGTAAGTAAAAAGCACTCCTGTTTTGTTTGCGTCTCACTAAATCAGCTGTACACACAGCACTGCCTAACTTCTATCTGCGTGGACATGTTGCTGCAGTGCTCAAAATGCTGTGAAATGCCATGTTATCAACTGTTATTGCTAACAATGACTAGCACCTGGCTAGCAGCTGGATCTGACCAATGAACAGTGAACTTCCCAGCTCAAGTTTTCTGCAAATGGAACGCTAACAAAACGGATGTGATGTCATTTAGCCTCCACATCCCAGTTATTTTGCGATAAAGGAACGCACGATAACTACTGTTGCTGCTGAGGCTCCTACGAGTTTGGAATGGGAAATACCAGCTCTGATGACGTCACCGTCCCAGCTCATGACCTTTGAAGTCGTAAGATTACCAGTTCCCAGTTATAAAGGAATGCACGGTCAGACGCCAAGCCTGGTTTAACAGGGTAACTGGGATTTATGACATCACTGATGACGTCACAGTGGGACAGACAGAGAAACAGACAGAGCCCTAGCTGCCATTTATATACTGATGATGTTAAATCAGTGTCACTTAGCCTACATTTTTATTAAAAAATCTTTATTTGAATATGCCAACATGCCTCAGCAGCATTCTGTTCTACTTTCTATGATGATTCAAAGTATGAAATACATAGATTTAATTATACGATTGTGTAGTCAAATCAGTGGTGAAGTAATCATAAAACACAATACAATGATAAGGATCAATATAAAGTTGCTATTTATTTCATATAGAGTATAAAGTACAGTATAATATCACACAGAACTTGATTACACTTTTATAAGTACAATATTTGGATGGGGGTATTTCATAATTTCTGGCTAATGGGTACCAGCTTTTTTTTCTTCTGACATACATACTGTACATACATGCATACAGGAGACGTCTGAGTTGAGCATCTTAAAAGGAAAACAATATTACGCCTGGCTTTCCCGAAAGCATCGTCATATATCAATTTCGTGTTTTTTTTTAGATATATCTGTTTCATTGGACAGCGCATATGGAGCGTGACCGGAAATTCGTGTGTGTGTGTGTGTGTGTGTGCGTGCGTGCGTGCGTGCATGCATGTGTGCGGAATACATCTTGGTCTGCTGAGGCGGCATTACAACATTAGCTTCATATTTGTTTCAGTGGGAATCCATGCAAATTATGTTTTGGTAAAACCACCCTGAACTTGATTCACTATATTTAACGTGACAGTATGGGATTAGGTTGACATGATGCAACCAGTATTATGACGTTTCTTATTTTCCGGTCAGAATTGGATGACATAACTAAAAAAATTGCATGTTCTGGGTAATTCCAGTCGAACTCACTCAAAAAACGAAAAACACTTTTGGGAAGCCCAGAAGAATTGTGCGCAGTATTGTATGATATGTATAAAGAATTGTGGATAAAGGATTATAGTGTGGACTGGTGTGACTAATACATGAGTGACCTAGTCGATATGTTAAGATTGTCCAAATATATTAGTCTATACATGTTAGTCTTTACAGATACATATCCTTTTACATTCCTAACAGCTACAATTTTCAGATAGCATGTTTTCTGCTGTAGAAAAATGTGATGTATGTCAACTGCGATTTGAAGTTGGATCTTTCTCAATACTGAAAATGAAAATGGTTTATTATGCAATTTATTTATTTTTACATTGGTATACTGAAAATGCCAGGACGTTGCTCTGATTTCATTTGACATCGATTTAACACAACAGTAAAAAAAAACACAAAAAATCAACATGATCGTCAAATTATCCATGTTTGGGCTTGAATATAATTTAGTATGTTGAAATGATTATGTGGGATGCCAATACAGGTGTTTCACTCGCTGGATGCTACAGTAAACAGTACAGCACAAGTACAGTAGCAATAGCCCTTCTTATGAGGATTTATGGATGTACTGAGCAGATTTCAGGCACAGCCAGTCCATTTGTTTTCTTTATCCAAGACAAGACTAATCAACTCCAGAAAATCACTTCAATCCATTTACAATAGTAAGCAGATCCACTCATGATGACTGGATTCACACAGGAGCTGTTTGACCTACTCTAGGCCTAATTGTTTTCTCACATTTAGCCACAAATTGCAGTTAAGAACTGGATTTTCTGCTCTAATCAAAATAAGCGTTGTCACTTCTCAACAGGAAAACAAAAGATGAGTCCATCACATCCAGACGTGAGTATTATTTGGCCGGATTGAAGCAGGAACACGGAAATCAGATTTTTAAACCTGTGTGAGCCAGATGTTTCTTAATATTAAGATCACAAAATACCTATTACAGCATTGGAGACTGACCTCAATCTGCATTACAAAAGGATACAAATCAGATATTTCGTTCTTTGTTTGCTGCAATGTAAATCCAGCCGACTCCGTTGACCACAAATTCAGCTTCTTTCACCCGTTGAGCTCAGTGCGTTCCCCCTCCTCCTCCCCCTGAGCGCTTGGCTTTGCTCTTGTTCTCCTCGGCGTCCGGATCGCGGCAAGTGCACTCGGGCTGATGGCAGTCGGCCCCAAACTGGATGACCTGTCGATAAAACAAACTGGATGACCTGTCTATAAAACAAACTGGATGACCTGTTGATAAAACAAACTGGATGACCTGTCGATAAAACAAACTGGATGACCTGTCTATAAAACAAACTGGATGACCTGTCGATAAAACAAACTGGATGACCTGTTGATAAAACAAACTGGATGACCTGTTGATAACACAAACTGGATGACCTGTCGATAAAACAAACTGGATGACCTGTCGATAACACAAACTGGATGACCTGTCGATAAAACAAACTGGATGACCTGTCGATAAGACAAACTGGATGACCTGTCGATAAAACAAACTGGATGACCTGTCGATAAAACAAACTGGATGACCTGTCGATAAAACAAACTGGATGACCTGTCGATAACACAAACTGGATGACCTGTCGATAAAACAAACTGGATGACCTGTCGATAAAACAAACTGGATGACCTGTCGATAAGACAAACTGGATGACCTGTCGATAACAAACTGGATGACCTGTTGATAAGACAAACTGGATGACCTGTCGATAACAAACTGGATGACTTTTTGATAAAACAAACTGGATGATCTGTTGATAAAACAAACTGGATGACCTGTCGATAACAAACTGGATGACCTGTCGATAACAAACTGGATGACCTGTTGATAAAACAAGCGCAGCATTCAGGACCTTCAATCTGCCACTGTATTTACCCAGCAATAGAGACAATGACATATTCCTTTTGGTTTCTCCCTGTTAAGGCAAGGCAATAGGGCTGTGGCGATTCACTTATCTCCCGATTCGATACTATCACGATTCTTGGGTGCCGATTCGATTTATATTGCGATTCTCAAGTATTGCGAGTCTACGATTATTGCGATTCGATATTACGATTTATTGCGATTTTTGTTTATTTTTTTCTTTTCTTTTTTCAGTTTGTTTGCTTTTTTACACTAGATTAGAACATGGGAAAAGTTGAATCATACACTAGAGACTGTATATTATATCATGAGTAGGGCTGGGCGATCATAATTCAGGCCGGGCATTAGATACCAAGCAGGCCAGGCCGATATGGGCCGACGCGCGTGAAATTTGGGCCGTTTGAAGCCCAATTTGGGCCGTTTGAAGCCAGATTTGGGCCGTTTGAAGTCCAATTTTACAATGAGATGCACCCACTTTAACCCTGAAGTGTAATTATTACTTCAGACTAACTAATAAAGTAATAAAACCACTAGTAAACCAGTAGGCGGCGTCTGGCCTGCTGTTCAGTGAGTGGCCTGACTGCAACCACCCAATTTTTTTTTTTTTTTTGCGATTATCGATTCTGGAATAAAAGATCGATTCAAAAAATCGTGACATTAAAAATCGCGATACTTAGGTGAATCAATTTTTCCCCCCACCCCTAGGCAAGGCTGCTTTATTTGTATAGCACATTTCATGCACTGAGGCAATTCAAAGTGCTTTACAGAGCAATAAAATACAGTAAAGATAAAAGATTTACAATTAAAAAGTGCAAAAGTACAGACAAGAGATACAAACGATAAAATAATTAGAAAGTAAACTAGTGCAGTTCAAATCAAGTGAAATCTAAGAAACAGTAAAAAAAACATTGTGGGTGGACTAATACATGTATGTATTTCTTGAATGTTCTCCTTCCTGATTCTGTTGATGTGATATTTAGCTCAGATCTCACTGCCTAATAACCCTGCTCCAATGCAGCCATCAGCCGCCAGCCATTGAAGGAATGATTCCAATAGCAGCAGTGAAAGATGCTCCACTGCTCGCGTTGCGTCCGATGGCTGTGTCCAAGCAAGATGCTCCACTGCTCGCGTTGCGTCCGATGGCTGTGTCCAAGCAAGATGCTCCACTGCTCGCGTTGTGTCCGATGGCTGTGTCCAAGCAAGATGCTCCACTGCTCGCGTTGCGTCCGATGGCTGTGTCCAAGCAAGATGCTCCACTGCTCGCATTGTGTCCGATGGCTGTGTCCAAGCAAGATGCTCCACTGCTCGCATTGTGTCTGATGGCTGTGTCCAAGCAAGATGCTCCACTGCTCGCATTGTGTCTGATGGCTGTGTCCAAGCAAGATGCTCCACTGCTCGCATTGTGTCTGATGGCTGTGTCCAAGCAAGATGCTCCACTGCTCGCATTGTGTCCGATGGCTGTGTCCAAGCAAGATGCTCCACTGCTCGCATTGTGTCTGATGGCTGTGTCCAAGCAAGATGCTCCACTGCTCGCATTGTGTCCGATGGCTGTGTCCAAGCAAGATGCTCCACTGCTCGCATTGTGTCCGATGGCTGTGTCCAAGCAAGATGCTCCACTGCTCGCATTGTGTCCGATGGCTGTGTCCAAGCAAGATGCTCCACTGCTCGCATTGTGTCTGATGGCTGTGTCCAAGCAAGATGCTCCACTGCTCGCATTGTGTCTGATGGCTGTGTCCAAGCAAGATGCTCCACCGCTCGCGTTGTGTCCGATGGCTGCGTCCGATGGCTGCGTCCAAGCAAGATGCTCAACTGCTCGCGTTGCGTCCGATGGCGGCGTCCAAGCGTTTTTTGTTTTTGTTTTGTTTTTTCTTGTGAACCCATTTCAAAGTCTTTGTGAAGCAGGGAGAAAGTCATGTTGGCGCAGCGCCGATGGCAACGCGAGCACAACGTAAAGCTCTAACATGAGGCAGACAACAATCATACGCTCCTCTTGGTCAACATCCTCACCATCCACAGATGGATGAGAATCATACAGGGTAAAGCTCTGTCTCCCCACATAGTGTTCACTTGTAAGCTTTACCCGGACAAGACCAAGCTCTGTTGGGATCCTGAACAGGCCAGCCCCAGATGTCCTCAGGGTCCTAGAGGTTTAATATGGCACAATATGGCATGTCAGAGATGTATTTGGGTGATTTGTAGACAAGCAGCAAGATTTTGAAATCAATTCTCTGAGTGACTGGCAGCCAAGTGTAAGGATTTACAACTGGCCCAAAGTGGTCATATTTCCTAGTAGTAGTTTTGGTCAGGACCCTGGCAGCGGGGTTCTGAATAAGTTGGAGTTGCCGAAGAGCTTTTTTTGAAAGCCCTCTGAACAGACCATTGCAGTAATCCAATCTACTGGAAATAAAGGTGTGGGTAAGCCTTACTAGGTCTTGCTTGGACAGTATTCCTCTGACTCTTGCAATATTTTTTAGATGGTAGTACGCTGATGAAGTTACCAATTTGATGTGGCTATTGAAATTTAAGTCTGAGTCCAGGATAATGCCAATATGTCTGGCTTGACTCTTAGTTATGAGAGACAGGGAGTCAAGATGAGAGCAGACATTCTGTCTTTCTTTCTGTGCTTCAAAGACAATCTCAGTCTTATCTCTGTTTAGTTGGAGAAAATGTTGCTCGATCCACTCATTGATTTAGTTGATGCAGTGACAGATTCAACAGGTCCATAGTCACCTGGTGTAAATGATATGAGGATTTGTGTGTCATCTGCATAATTACGGTAGGCTACTTTATTATTTTGTAGGGATTTGGCATAAAGGGAGCGCCTCAAGATTGAACAAGAGGGGTCCCAAAATAGACCCCTGTGGAACCCCGCAGGTCATATTCAGTGCAGATAATTGAAAACATCTCAGTAATCATCAATCATCAAGGAAATGTGGATTACATTTTCGTAGCCTGTATACAACTAAATTATATATAACTTTTTTTTTTACCTTTATTTATACAGGGGGAGTCTCACTGAGAGCAATGCTCTCTTTTTCAGGAGTGCCCTGTTCACATTCACACACACATTCATACCTGGAAGCTGACCAGTACAACCACAGTCTGATCTGCTGGCCACTGATCAGCTCCACTGGAGCAGTTGGGGTTAAGGCCTTGCTCAAGGGCACCTCAGTGGTGGTAATGAGGGAGGGGCAAGCGCTGCCTTTTCACTTTCCCCACCCAGATTTATCCTGCCGACGACCTTCCGGTCACAAGCTCGCTTCTCTAACCGTTGGGCCACCACTGCCCATAACCATCATGTGGCGTTGATAGTGACTGGGGGGGTGAGCCGACCCCCCTTCCTGTAATCTACTGTAACCTCCCTGGTCTTGGAGATGTTCAGGGAGAGGAGGTGGTTGTCCTTACACCACTGTTCCAGGGCGTTCGCCTCTTTCCCGTCTCATCGCTGCGGGAGATCAGTCCCACGACTGCTGTGTCGTCGTACACAAACTTCACAATGGTGTTTGAAGTCTGAGTTGCCATGCAGTCGTGGGTGTAGAGGTCTTACAGGAAGGGGCAGAAGAGACGGCCCTGCGGCGCTCCTATGCTGAGAGTCTGTGGGGGAAGAAGTGCGGTTGTCCACTCTCACCGTGTGGTGGCGCGCGGTCCATCAGGAAGTCCAGGATCCAGTCACACAGTGCTGTGTTCAGGCCTAGATCCTTGAGCTTGCTGACCAGCCTGGAGGGCAGTATGGTGTTCAACAGCATTCTCACATCTGTGTCCCTCCCCTCCAGATGGGAGAGGGCGGTGTGCAGGATGTGAGCGATGGCGTCCGCTGTGCTCCTGTTGTTTTACCACAGGTTGTTACGGGGAGTGTCTCATGTAGGCTAGTCCTTTCTCAGCTTCCAGTGTCAAAATCTTCGCCTGAAGCAAATCTTCACCTGTCGATATTTCTGGCAACTTTGGCATAACGAGTCCATCGTTGGTTTTGATGGATTCAAGACGCTGGAACCCGTGAGGCATCGTACTAATCCACGGCCACAGCAGGCTAGTAATGTTAGTATTGCTAGCACACCAGGAGTTCAGCTTGTAGTATTCTCCTTTTAAAGTAGTAGATCGATACCTGTGGCACCTTTAGCCATGATGATCCATCTCAGCAGTTGACATTAAGACAGAGATTTGAGATGAGATGAGATGAAGATGAGATGAACTTTATTGTCCCCGAGGGGAAAATTGTCTTGGTTTGCAGCCAATGTGAGGGGGAAGAAAGGGGAAATTCAGAGAAAAGCAGGAGCAAAGCAGCAAGTGTTAAAGGACGGCTTTACCGTGGGGAATATGAATATATATTAAATCTCACGCCCCTAAGGTTTTCGAATCCGTTGAAATTTTTGAAATTGGTGCTTCCCTGCCTGACCTATCAACCATCTCTCACATATTTTTCGGGCCAGCCGACGCGTTACGCGTCTTCTGGCCCGAGTCCGCCTTGCGGAAGTCGAGCGCCTATGAACTACAAGTGTTGTGAGCCATGGTCCCGCCTCTAGAGGTCCTCCACGCCCCTTCAGAGGTCTCGAAGAAAAGCAAAAGGCAGCCATCTTGTTCAACCGCCTAGCCTATGGTAGCTAGGTTAGCTTTCCATAGCTCCTTGCAAAGAGACCATATCTCTGGAACGGAAGCACGGACAGACACGGTACTGGTGGCATTGGAAAGCTCGTCAAATTTTACATCTAGTAGTAGGTGCGTTGAAGTAACGAAATCAACGCTGAGCAATGTACCCGATTTTACATGAATTAGTCACAACATCAAACTCCTACAAAAATGCCTTAAAATGCATGAAATTTTTTTTATGAAGACATCTCCGGACATATATACTACCGTTTAAATTTGGTGCAATTTGGAGGCATTTTTTTTTTTTATGTTTTGTAATTTTTTCTTCTTCTACTAAATCTTTTTATGTCGAAGCCTTCTTCTTCTTCGACTTTTATGACGGTTGGCAAGCATATATGTGCATTACCGCCACCTACTGGAGTTTGATATCAGCCAAATGCCTGAGGGGTGGGCCTGGAAACGAAGGCCACGCGAGCCCAGTGCATTGTGGGAAATGTAGTATTTCCCCTCCCCTCCCCTCCACCACCACCGCCCCCCCCCCCCCCCCCCCCCCCACACAGAGTGCATTTCTGCTGATATCTCTGGCGGGAAACAACCAATTTCAAAAATTTCAACGGATTCGAAAACCTTAGGGGCGTGAGATTGAATATATATTCATATTCCCCACGGTAAAGCCGGCCTTTAAGGACAAGCGTGAGACGATCATAAAAAAAGTAATAAAAAAAAGGTTTACTTGAATAAAACTTCTAAAAAACTTTTACAAAGCTCTTATCAATAAATGAAAGGAAATAAAAAGAGAAAAGCAGAACATGAAAGAAAAGTAGTGAAGTAAATATATCAAAAATTTGGAGTGGAAAGCCTAGTGGAGAGAGACTCATTGAAAAATGCAAATAGCTGAGGAGGCTACCTAATAGGGTTGCTCCCTTCCAGCTGTGGCGGAGAAGAGAGCACTTCTTGAATGGCAAAAACAGGACAATAAAAAAGACATCATTTGCTCCCATTGACCTGGCACATTTCACCCTCACTCCTCCAGGAGGTAAGCACAGCTCCATCACCCGAGCACTGTCTTAGCAGACTGTGTGTGTGTGTGTGTGTGTGTGTGTGTGTGTGTTTGTGTGTGTTTCCTCGCTGTTTTCAAAGGGGGAACGCTAATGTCCCCCCGGAGGCCGATAAAGCGCGCAATGTCAAACGGTTCGACGTGGCCTTTGAGCGGCGAGAAAAACCTTGAAGGTCTTGAAGGTGGGGGGTTTGGGGACACACACATACACACACACACACACACACACACACACACACAGAGACACACACACCGCCTCGGAGGTGAACGGATGAACACATGTTAAGAATCAACAACGCGCGGCTGCCAGCTCTCGTCTAGGAAGCGAGCCATCACCACAGGTTGCAAAATAAACTCTAGTGCCCCGCGAAGCAGTCTGTTGCAAGAAATGTAAACATTCGCTCCCGGAGAGAGAAGGAGAGGAAGGAAAGAAAAGAGAAAGGGAGAGAGGGAGAGAAAGAGAGTGGGAGGTATAGAGGCTCGTCGGGAGGGCCCACTCGCTGCCTATTTCGACTTTTGGGAGAGAAACGGGGGGAATTCATTGAGGACGCGGCTGCAGAATGCCGAGCTCGGCTTTAAAAAACACACCAGCAAGTCCCGTTAAAAAGGTGGGCTGGCCTGCCCGTTAAAAAGGCAGACTGGTCTGGCCGTTAGAGTCCCGTTAAAAAGGCGGACTGGCGTGGCCGTTAAAGTCCTGTTAAAAAGGCAGACTAGCCTGGCCGTTAAAGTCCTGTTAAAAAGGCAGACTAGCCTGGCCGTTAAAGTCCTGTTAAAAAGGCAGACTAGCCTGGCCGTTAAAGTCCTGTTAAAAAGGCAGACTAGCCTGGCCGGTAAAGTCCCGTTATAAAGGCAGACTAGCCTGGCCGTTAAAGTCCCGTTAAAAAGGCAGACTAGCCTGGCCGTTAAAGTCCTGTTAAAAAGGCAGACTAGCCTGGCCGTTAAAGTCCTGTTAAAAAGGCAGACTAGCCTGGCCGTTAAAGTCCTGTTAAAAAGGCAGACTAGCCTGGCCGTTAAAGTCCCGTTATAAAGGCAGACTAGCCTGGCCGTTAAAGTCCCGTTAAAAAGGCGGACTGGCCTGGCTGTTAAATGTTTAGCTCCATCTTGATTCATTGATGCAGTCGCACAGCGAGCCAAGCAGCACTCCACCTCTGATACGTTCTAACAACTTTTGGACGGACGGAGAGGTTCTTGGCGAACAACAGCCAAGTCTTTCGACTGTTTTTTGAAGGCCGTTTGTTTGGGGCCGCTCACACCGCCTCGCGGGATTCGTTTGAACAAACTGACGAGGGGGAAGATTCAAAGTTCGAGGCCCAAAGGCGCGGGACGTGCAGCAGATTCCTGCGTTAGTACCATGTCAGCCGGGATGCGGTCGGACCTTATTTCAGGGTTGTATTCACAGGCTGAGAGTGTTTCATAGTTGTCTTCCCTCTCCTATCTCAGGGCCTCGCTTGGACCAGAACGCAGATGCTCGAATGAACAAAAAGGATGGATCATCTCTAGATGGTTGAGATGGGGTGTTATCCCTGTTGGCCCGTGACACCATCCCACCTGAATCTTCTCCTCTCCCCTGTCATCGCTACAACTTCCCCTGTAAATAAAGGCAACAGGGGCTGCCCGCACTCCATAAAAGAGGAGGCAGCCGGCCCCCGTCCAAGAGATACACGCAGACACGCAGCAGAAATAGATATGAATATTGATTCAAGGATTTATAAATCAAGCTCACATCATCAGTTTGTCAGCTTTGTTTTTCTTGTTAGCAAAATTATTCAAAATGATTGCATTTATTGATTTTCCTCACTTTGTAGATCACTTTGCTCTGGAGGAGGTACAGCAGGAAGACAGTTACCTTTGATTTGTATAACAGAGAGAGCAGTGCAATCCCACGCCCTATCCAAGTGTTTAAGTGTCATTGATTTACATACTGTACAGTATGTGGTCAATTGTTTTCCTAATGGAACCAGCAAAGAAAATATCTGATCTGGGTCACCAGATCGTGATAGTGTAAAAGAAAAGAATCCTGGACCTGCGTACGTCCAGCCTCACAGGACCAGAGAGTTCCCTGTAAACACAGCTGCCACCCGCCACCCTACATTGCACACACACACACACACACACACACACACACACACACACACACACACACACACACACACACACACACACACACACACACACACACACACACACACACACACACACACACACACTTGAATTGTCTCGCGGCAGTTTAGTTCACTTCCTCACAGGACCCCCGCTCGCGCAACTGCTGCTTTACAGTGGCTGAAAAAACCGCAGGCCGACAGACACCTAGCCCCCGCCTTCACTCTCACACACACACACACCCGACGACCCCCCCCCAACCCCGCGTCCCGCCACCGTACACCCCCCCCTCCCCCCACACACACACACCCCACCTCTCGGCCCGTAAAAGAGCAGTTAGTGGTCGTCTGGCAGCTCATTTATTATGACGGCCGGTCCAGACTCGCTGAACTCGGCTCTGCCAGTGAGTCAGTGTATGTGTGTGTGTATGTGTGTGTGCGTTTGTATGTGTGTGTGTGTGTGCGTGTGTGTGTGTGTGAGTCATGGTGTGCTGCGGACATGAGGGAGACAGCCGAGGCCCCGGCCAGCTGCACACCATAGGAATTAATAGGCTGGGCCCCCGCGAAAAGAGTGGCATGAATATGTGTCTTTACAGTAGCCAAATAGGTTACGGTAGAAGAGGGTCAATATGAAAAAATTGGACGTTTCGGCTTCAAGCCTTTGTCAACAGCCTTGTTGACAAAGGCTTGAAGCCGAAACGTCCAATTTTTTCACTGCCCAATAAAAGGCTGTTTTTCAATTAGCCTACCGTGAGTGCCGGCTCTCCTTTTTCATTGTTATCCATTATCCAGGCACCCGGTCTGTTTTTCTTACAAGGAGTTGTGCGCTTTACCTCAATTCTATCAATATGTGCCTTTACAGTAGCCAAATAGAGTACGGTAGAAGAGGGTCAATATGTGCCTTTACAGTAGCCAAATAGAGTACGGTAGAAGAGGGTCAATATGTGCCTTTACAGTAGCCAAATAGGGTACGGTAGAAGAGGGTCATTATGTGTCTTTACAGTAGCCAAATAGGGTACGGTAGAAGAGGGTCAATATGTGCCTTTACAGTAGCCAAATAGGGTACAGTAGAAGAGGGTCAATATGTGCCTTTACAGTAGCCAAATAGGGTACGGTAGAAGAGGGTCAATATGTGCCTTTACAGTAGCCAAATAGGGTACGGTAGAAGAGGGTCAATATGTGTCTTTACAGTAGCCAAATAGGGTACGGTAGAAGAGGGTCAATATGTGTCTTTACAGTAGCCAAATAGGGTACGGTAGAAGAGGGTCAATATGTGCCTTTACAGTAGCCAAATAGGGTACAGTAGAAGAGGGTCAATATGTGTCTTTACAGTAGCCAAATAGGGTACGGTAGAAGAGGGTCAATATGTGCCTTTACAGTAGCCAAATAGGGTACAGTAGAAGAGGGTCAATATGTGTCTTTACAGTAGCCAAATAGGGTACAGTAGAAGAGGGTCAATATGTGTCTTTACAGTAGCCAAATAGGGTACGGTAGAAGAGGGTCAATATGTGTCTTTACAGTAGCCAAATAGAGTACGGTAGAAGAGGGTCAATATGTGCCTTTACAGTAGCCAAATAGGGTACAGTAGAAAGGGTCAATATGTGCCTTTACAGTAGCCAAATAGGGTACGGTAGAAGAGGGTCAATATGTGTCTTTACAGTAGCCAAATAGGGTACGGTAGAAGAGGGTCAATATGTGCCTTTACAGTAGCCAAATAGGGTACGGTAGAAGAGGACATGAATATGTGCCTTTACAGTAGCCAAATAGGGTACAGTAGAAGAGGGTCAATATGTGTCTTTACAGTAGCCAAATAGGGTACGGTAGAAGAGGGTCAATATGTGTCTTTACAGTAGCCAAATAGGGTACGGTAGAAGAGGGCATGAATATGTGTCTTTACAGTAGCCAAATAGGGTACGGTAGAAGAGGGTCAATATGTGTCTTTACAGTAGCCAAATAGGGTACGGTAGAAGAGGGTCAATATGTGTCTTTACAGTAGCCAAATAGGGTACGGTAGAAGAGGACATGAATATGTGTCTTTACAGTAGCCAAATAGGGTACGGTAGAAGAGGACATGAATATGTGTCTTTACAGTAGCCAAATAGGGTACGGTAGAAGAGGACATTAATATGTGCCTTTACAGTAGCCAAATAGGGTACAGTAGAAGAGGGCATGAATATGTGCCTTTACAGTAGCCAAATAGGGTACGGTAGAAGAGGACATGAATATGTGCCTTTACAGTAGCCAAATAGGGTACGGTAGAAGAGGACATGAATATGTGCCTTTACAGTAGCCAAATAGGGTACGGTAGAAGAGGACATGAATATGTGTCTTTACAGTAGCCAAATAGGGTACGGTAGAAGAGGACATGAATATGTGTCTTTACAGTAGCCAAATAGGGTACGGTAGAAGAGGACATGAATATGTGCCTTTACAGTAGCCAAATAGGGTACGGTAGAAGAGGGCATGAATATGTGCCTTTACAGTAGCCAAATAGGGTACGGTAGAAGAGGACATGAATATGTGCCTTTACAGTAGCCAAATAGGGTACGGTAGAAGAGGACATGAATATGTGCCTTTACAGTAGCCAAATAGGGTACGGTAGAAGAGGTTTGAGGGGGCCGAGATACTCCCTGAGTGTCCTGAATAGGAAGAGAGTGGTTGTCATGGAGGCACAGAGAGAAAATAGAGGGGAGAAGATGGTTTATTTTAGAAGCAGTTGAGGCGAATGAGTGGCCTGGTTTCCACCGCTGGGCCAACCTGGGCTGGCTCATTATTATTCATACCATTCCGCTTACCCACCCCAAATATACAGTCATTATTTTTGCGCAATTACAGTAACGCAATACTTTTGCATCTTGCGGCTAGCACGCACATCATGATGGAGAGGACGGATAAACACTAACAAGAAATCCGATATATGGCTCCGAGTGATTAAAGCCGCACTTAGGCGAGATTTTCACGCAAGAATAAATCCCGTCTGAATCACAAAGAGTGGAAGAGAAGAGCATCCCACCTCCGCTAATTGAAATGCAATAGATTCGTCCCGTCTGCCCCCAAATGAAATTCTGGCGCATGAAGAATATCTTTGGTTTCATGAAGGCCATGAAGTTCAGTTACCTCTCGCTGCCCTTGTGAACCGCATCAACATTCAACGTTTTCGCTTAGCGCAGCTTTAATCGAAAAGTTTTCTCTCGTCACAAAAAAAAAGTGTCTTGAAAGAGAATCCGTCATTTATATCATTTTCATTCTGGTCTACTAAATGTGTCCTCGGGCCTCTTCCGGTCCTACTTGGCTCGGCGGTGAAGAAACGGCATCAACACGCGAGGTGAGAAAGTGTATCGCAGTCGGCGGTGGTGAAAAGCTGTTTATTTACCATTTGAGTGGAACGGCCGGAGGGCACAAGTCTCCTCTGTTGTTTTAAGTAGAGAGACGAGGGAGACTAAATAGGCGCAGTCGTTAACAGGAGAGAGGGGGAAAGTAGCAGGGATGTGTGTTTGTTTGCTTAGCACAAGTCTCCTGCGTAGCGGCGACGAGCGCCTGCCAAAAGGAGACGGATTTCTACTCGTGTAAACAGCCCCAATCTGGCTTTGAATCACACTTCGCCGGCTACTGAACTCCATGTTGATTGCGCGAGGCGAGCCGGGGGAAGAGCCAAACAACACTCTGCCGCCTTTTAAACACAGCGGACAAAGACGAAAAGGTTAAGGGCGTTAGGTTTGTTGATAGTATCGATAAGTATCAATACTAACAATTTGAAACGGATATGATACTCATTTGCAACAGGCATCGATAGGTATTGATAAGTATCGATACTAAAAATGAACGGATACAATACTCATTTACAACAGTATCGATAGGGCTCTCTCTTAATGAAAAATTAAACATAGTCCTGATTTTCCCCCTCCCTGTCATGGTTGCTTCAACAAGCTTAAAGTGTTCTGATAGACTGATGACTAGAGCAGGGGTAATCTGCTGTGTAATGCTGCGTTCCTTTATCGCAAAAGAACTGGGATGTGGAGGCTAATGACGAGGCTATGATGTCACATCCGTTTTTGTTAGCGTTCCATTTGCAAAGAAGTTGAGCTGGGAAGTTCACTGTTCACTGGTCAGATCCACTCGCTAGCCAGGCTACCCATTGTTAGCAATAACAGTTGATAACAAGGCATTTCGTGGCATTTTGCGCATACAAACACTGCAGCCTCATATCCACACAGATAGAAGTTAGGCAGTGCTGTGTGTACAGCTGATTTAATGAGACACAAACAAAACAGAAGTGCTAAATAGCATTTATACGATTATAACTACTGTTGTTGCGCGGAGCAGCCACCTTGGATTTTTGAGGTCGGGGCTGCTGAGGCTCCTACGAGTTTGGAATGGGAAATACCAGCTCTGATGACGTCACCGTCCCAGCTCATGAACTTTGAACCGTAAGATTACCAGTTCCCAGTTATAAAGGAATGCACCATAAGTGCAAAGTTTTTCATGAATTTGATGGGGCCTAGACTATGGAGGAGCGTGCATCTGTCCTTCCATCTGACTTTGTTTATTTTTATGCCTCTTGATGTGTTGTCATCCCCCCCCCCCGCACCCCCATGATATCGAGAATTGTATCAGTATCGATATTTCCCTGGGTATCGTATCAAAGTTAGAAATTCTAGTATCGTGACAACCCTAGAAGGCGTAGTGGCGTACTCTGTCATCTTCGAAAATAATTGAAAATTTGAAAGTGACTTGAAAGTCAGACTCTGTTCCTGGAGGTGTATTACTGGAAATATCTGTGTGTGTGTGTGTGTGTGTGTGTGTGTGTGTGTGTGTGTGTGTGTGTGTGTGTTTGTGTGTTTGTTTGTTTGTCTACCTTTCTGGTGGAGAGTGTGGATGGACAGCAGTCTCCTCCGTCATACTGGCAGTAGGCCCGGTTGTTGATGGTGTCGCACCAGCCGTCCCCTCCGAATGGCTGGATGTTAGAAAAAAATAAAAGATAAGATATTAAAATTACGGTAGTAAAAATATTGCACAGTTTAAAAATAGATACAGAAACTGCATTTTGGGTAAATATAGAAATGAGGAAGGGGAGTGCAATGCACAATCATCTTAATAGTGTCTGCTTTTCTATAAAAACATTTTTTTCTCTTCTTCTTACATTCATGAATGAATACGGTTGTTGAGTAACTGTGTTATGATGTTGATAATTATCTATGTAAATTTAGTCTAGTTATTTATTTATTTATTTATTTTATTTATTTCGGTCATGGGCAATTAAAACATTTCATAAAATAAAACGAAAAAGTACAAACAAGCAGCACAAGGCTGATAGACCGAAAAGGTGTAGGCTGAAGCTATAGCTTATAGCGCCTACCCTTCTTACTTAAACAAGCTATACAACAGAAAAATGATTAACGAATAATCAATTATAAACAAAAACAGAGACAATAATTCTCAAATTCAAATAATTACACAATTGACAATTACACTGCATATACATTGCATTACCCGAATATGCACATATACCGGTACACATATATATATATACATATATATACATAGGATATCTTAATAATTATTATCATTATAATCATTATTATAACCACAATAATCACTTTCATAATTATATTTCATTACAATATACAATACAATACAATATATACAATATACAACCGTCCAGAAATTAATATACACCATACACAGATTATATATAACTCAATATTGTTACTATAACTCTTCCTCCCTATACCTCATAATAATGCATAATGCAGTTATGACGAACTCTGGAACAGAGTATATTAGAGAATAGGGGTAGGACTAGACAAGCGGCGGCTATTGGGGTGGCTTTAGCTCAGGAGGTAGAGCGGGTCGGCCAATGACGCAAGGGTTGGCGGCTCGATCCCCGCTCCCTCCCAGCTGCTGTCGCTGTGTCCTTGGGCAAGACACTTAACCCTCCTTGCTCCCGATGGTGTGTAGGCACCCTGCGTGGCAGCCTGCCGCCATCGGTGTATGAATGGGTGAATGTAGACTATCTACTGATTGTAAAGCGCTTTGGATAAAAGCGCTATATAAATGCAGGCCATTTACCATTTACCATTTAGACAAGCATCTGCTTCCTGCACTGCACTTTCTGCACTCCTTTTCGGACATGACCATTTTATTACTTATTTTGTTTTTTTTGTCTGTTTTTATTTCTTTTCTTTTTTTTATTATATGTATATATGTATACATGTACAGTATATTTCCTTTTTTTAATGTTCAAAATACATTTTCATTCATTCATTCATTCAAAAGAAACAGTATTAAGTGTTATTATTTTTGAATGAATTTGAGCAACACTTCGTTTCACGTCATTTATTTGACCTTTGATTGAGAAAAGGGGAGGAGTCGTCTGGAACGAGGAGGAAAGAAGTTCCCACCCTTCACATCGCTCAGAACGACCCGACGATGACAATTCCTCCGATCCTTTCTGCGATGCTTTGGCAGGTGCTACGCAAATGTGCAGAGTTCTCAAATGCATCATGATGAAGAGATGAGGAGCCTTCTTCTTCTTCTTTTTTTTTTTTGATGTTTTCGACTAAACCTTGAGGGCTCCCCCGATGTGCCAACAATACGAAAATAAGACGCGGGTGCCAAAGATACTTTTGGCCTCTCTGCTGCCGCGGGCCGATGGAGTCCTTTCAAAGGCTGGAGGTTCTACCTGAACTCTGTGCAGGGGGAGTGAGCAGCTGCTGGGAAGATTTCAGGCAGAGTTTTCTGCTCTCTTCAAAAGAACTCCCCGCTCGTAGAATCCTTTTTCCTTCCCCCGACCAACCTGCCGTGCCGTAAATAAATCTATTTAATTGCTCCATTTCGGACTAAATGCTTTACCAGTAATTTACACCGGGGTCCCTCGGCCAAATCGCGAGATATTGCTACGTAAATTAGGCTCTAAGGCGTTCGTGCAAAAATGCAAGACTCACTCTGCCTGACGTTTGTTTGGATTCGAAAGAAACCCACGGGCATTAGCAATAAACCAAAAGGGTCAATTGTGAGGTTAAAGTTCACGGTGGGTTTAAACTGGCATTAAATCCACATCCGTCCCCCGCTGCACGAGCGACCCCACGCTTCGCCCGCATGAGGTTAATTGCGAGGTTATAGGGCTCATTGTGAGGTTAATTGCCATGCACTTTGCCTCCAGACAGGATGTACATTGAAGAGAAGAAGAACACATCCTAAAGCAGCAAGAGTTGGCGGCGCACCTCTCTCCCATAAGGGTCTTTCTTATTTTTCTTTTTCAGATTTTTCCCCATTTTCTCCCCAGTTATACTTGGCCAATTTATCCCCATGCTGCCCCTATTGGCTGCCCTGGTCGCTGCTCCACCCTCTGCCGATCTGGGGAGAGCCGAGACTAGCACCATGCTTCCGCCACTATTTAAAGCATGGCACCCATGCTCTTAGTATTTTGCCACTATTCAAAGCATGGCACCCACTCTTCCCTAAAGCAAGGCACCCATAAGCTCTATATGTCAACATGTGCTTATTTGGCAAAAGGACTCACTACTAAAGGCTTGCAGCCAATTAAATTAGGCATCGTTTGGTTGCTTAGAAATTGACATATGTCCGTTTGCAAGATGTGCGTCTATATTTCTCATTCTCTCCCCACCTCCTCCCTCCCCCTGCTCTCTTCTCCCCCACACCCCCCCCCTTCCCCTCTCCTGCTCTCTCCTCTTGCTCCTTCCCCACCTCCTATACCCTCCAACATCTCCCACTCCCTCCCCACCCCATCACTCTCTCACATTCCCCCTGCTCTTCCCCCTTCTCCTGCTCTCTCCTCTGCTCTCTCTTCATTTCTATATTTTCTATATTATCAATTGTTCAAATGTTATCTTTATTCTGTATATTCTTGTTACTGTTGTGTCAGCTAGAATTAGCTAGACATACTTTCTGTGAAGCCCTCTGAGACATGCTTGTGAATTAGGGCTATATAAATAAACTTGACTATATAAATAAACTTGACTTCCTCCGACACATGCGCAGTTGCCAGCCGCTTCTTTTCACCTGACAGGGGGAGCTTCACCGGTAGGACATAGCACATGGGAGGATCACTATTCCCGCCAGTTCCCTTCCACCGCGACCAGGCGCCCCGACCGACCAGAGGAGGCGCTAGTGCAGCGACCAGGACACATACCGCCAATCCGGCTTCCCACCCTCAGGCACAGCCAATCATGCCTGTATGGACGCCCGACCAAGCCGGAGGTAACACGGGGATACGAACCTGCGGCTGCGACCCTCGTATAAGGGTCCTTCTAAGGTCAATTGGTCCGTGCCTCACCTCCATACAGTAAGTCCATTCAAATCAGTGTCAAAGGGAGAGACGCACAGGCCGACAAAGAAGGTTAAAGCAGCAGCCAGTCAGCCACACACCTCGCTAACAGAAATACTCCACCTTCTGGCATCGGCTATTTCAATAGAACATGTGTGATCATTGACAACCGCCAAACTCTTCTTCAGAACGTTATCAAACCCAGATATGAATTCTACTAAACAACCTTTTTGCCAGGTCATATTTTTGTTTTACTGTTTACTAGGTTATCATTCTTTAACATCAGACCTTATTTCACAAGCCCCCCCCCCCCCACACACACACACACAGGTGGTCATGACAGTCAGCCATGCAAGATGGAGAGTGCCAGATGTCTTCTCCCCCCCCCCTCCTTTTTTTTCTTGGATTGTCTTTTCTTTGTCTGTTCCCGCCCTGCAGCTCGCCCACTGCACGTTGCATACGCATTGCCTGCTCTATGACATCACTGATGACATCATCACGGATGGCATCACTGATGACATCATCACTGATATGACATCACAGACAAGAGGTCTGCCGGCAGGATATCTCAAAATGCTACAGTACACAGTGGAACACCTCTCCACAGGTTTTTATCAGCATGTGTTTTGAACTCATTAAATGTAAACAGACTTTTTTTAATAATAATAATTGTTGAATGGTTGAAATGGATGGCAACTCATCCACGTGTGAGTCTATAAAGTGGGCCACACATGTAGCAACATCTGAGTTACATCTTTTCAGGCGGGCGCGGTAAATGTGATCAATGACAAATATGAAACAATGTGACATTGATTAAGTTCATTTTTGTCTGTGGTACCCCGGTGGCTCACCGGCAACCCGGGTTTGAATCCGGCCTGTAGTCATTTGCTGCATGTCTTCCCCTCGCTCTCTCTCCCTTGCCTTTCTGTTTCTGTAAAAGTTAATTTACCTGTATGTTTTGTTTGGAATCCAAAATGCACTCAGACATCTGTCTTAAGACTTGTTAGGGCTGGTTTAACGGCATCTGCCATTGTCCATCATTATGAAGCCATTGGAAAGAGCACGATTGGTGGAAGGGTTACTGTGCTAATCCAGCATAAATCTAAAATAGGAACTTATATTTAAATGTCAAACTGCCATGGACCATTACTTTAATGAGGTTCAGGTAGCTGATTATTTCACTTCCAGTGTTAAAATAGGTCAAGAATACCCACCATTCCACAACTGTTGCTGTCAAATCATATTGAGCCGCAGCAAATATATAGCTAAATATAATATTATACCTCCATGAAAGCCATCCTCCTAGTCCTACTGTAACTTTGGCCTTAAATACAGTAGGACAATATTCACAAAACACACTGATTGATTGATATTTTTAAAACATGCAAAGCGAGAATTAATGTAAAATCTCGACGTGTTTCAGTTTTGGGAGTTAAACTATGGAATAGCCTTTGTGAATTGTATTTGTGTGAAATGGTTTGATATGTACATGTATGATGATGTTCTCTTGCTGTATATTCACACAAATTGATACATTTTGTTTGTGGTTCATTATAACCTATGACCGAAAATAAACCATTCATTCATTCATTCATTCATTCATTCATTTGCGCTGCTGCTGTCGCTGAAAAAACAATCTACCAGTTAAATTGGAAGCAGGAGTATACAGGTATTGTAAGATGAACAAAAGACCAAAATATCCCACTGCTACAGTATATGTGAATGGACTTCTTAAAACTTTGCAGCTCTTCATCAGCGTTGGTCAACTCTGATGAAGGCTACCTGCTGAAACGCGTACGTTGTTGCTGCTGTACATGTTAAGTATTAAAACGTAACCTAAAGGACTTTATTGAGTGCTGGCTTTCTCTTTTTTACGTTTCTACCTTGGCCCTGCACCTTGATTCACTTTATTTTTGGAGTGTGCTCGCTACTGCTGTTGTTTGATATTATTCAGTCCACCAATATTTGATCCTTTTCTCACTCACTCCTATGTCACCACCTGCTCTCCGTGCAGGGCTTGAAATTAACTTTTTTGACCAGCTGCCAATATGGCTGCTAGATTTGAAAGTTACCAGCCAATTAGACTTTCCACAAGCCAAAATGTTTTTCTTGAAATAAACCAGAAGTGGGTTAATTTAAGCATAAGTATCAGTAAGTGTGTCTATTCATTGCACGTTGCATTTAGTTGCACTGTAAAAAGACAGAGGAGCCGAGGCTGCACCAGTGTTTGTTTAGGGGGGACGTCAATATGGAGAGCAGCGCATATCTTGGATATTGCGTTCAGGTGCACTGTATTTTTTATTTTTTTGCAATTCCAGCGCGGGCCACACAGGGGCCGCTATTTGGGGAACCCTGATCTAGGGACTCGAGACGCGGAACGCCATTATAGTAGTCAATGCCGCCCTATTGTAGTAGAAAGATTGTAATTGCTTGAGTGACATCACTGGTGACATCATCGCTGATGACGTTACTCATCAGTGATGACGTTACTCATCAGTGATGACATCATTTCTGACTTTAATCTCAGGATTCTGAAATTATTCTCAGAATTCTGACTCTCATCTCAGAATGTTGACATTAGAATCAGAATTCTGACATAAAAATCAGAATGATGACTTTTTCCCAGAATTATAATTTTTCTTTTTTTCCCCTGGATTTCCCCCCAACTGTACTTGACCAATTCCTCCTGCTGCCCCAGTCCCTGCCCCACCCCCTCTGCCGATTTTGGGCAGAGCAGTACAAACACACGAGTTAACACGGGGGCGCGAACCTGCGACCCTTGTGTTGGTAGGCAGGGAATCTACAACTACACTACAAGGACACCTCAGACTTGTACATATAATTATGACTTTAATTGTTTATTGTTTATTGTGGATCCCCATTAGTCGATGCACAAGTGACAGACTAGTCTTCCTGGGGTCCAGGAAGACTTTAATCTACTTTAATCTCAGACTTCTGACATTAATCTAAAAATTCTGACATTAAACTCAGAATTCTGACATTCACCCCAGAATTCTGACTTTTTTCTCAGAATTCTGACTTAAACTCAAAACTCAAATACATTTCTCACATGTGGCCCTAATCCTCTTCCCTAGTTTAAAATGGTGTGTAGTGTTATCATGTAGGTCAAGTAGTGCACAACACCAGCACTGCCAGAGTTAGGGCTTATCTTCCCTGTGCAGCAAATGCTAAATAACAAAATACAGTAAAGGTACCAGAAATATTGCTGAAATATCAGTTTAAGCTAACAGTCTTTCAAAGATGACTTCAATCCTTGTAAGTTTGGATAATCAACAATTTAGTGCAAGACCAGCATCCCTTGTCGTTATAGAGGCCTCCTGGTGAACTACTTTACACTTTACACTATGAGAGTCAATAGAAGTGATTTTATGACACCTATTTCAGTTTGCTTTCCCACTCTTTCAAATAGGAAAGTGGCCTGACGACTAATAAGATCTGGCCGATATATCGGGATTTTCGATGTAGAGCAGACGTCCGTGACAAGACTTCCGCTACCGTGCGCGACGGTCATCGTTTACTTTATATTATTATTCTTTAATTTGGTGTGCACCTTTTAGTCATTCAAGCCCTTCTGATTTGTGTTGTATACTGTATATTGGACTGCACTTTTTGCGATTTGTATTTTTTGTTTGTTTTCTGACAATTGATGTGACCGCTACGCTGCATACTTACACAAAGTCCAATTCCTCCTATGTCATCTGATTAGCTACTGTGGCAACAAAAGTGATTCTGATTCTGATCTGATTCAGATTTACAGTCCGACTGATGCAGTTGGAGTCGATCGATCGATACTTTCTGTTTTAGGCGCCCCGACCAACCAGAGGAGCCACTGGTGCAGCGACCAGGACTCATACGCCACCAGCTTCCCACCCGCAGACACGGCCAATTGTGTCTGTAGGGACGTCTGACCAAGCTGGAGGTACCGCTGCTGGGAATTGAACGCGGGTCTCTCTCTCCGTGGTGGTTGGGCGAGTGCTTTTACCTCCTACACTACCCAGACGCCCCAGACCCTGTACTGATTGTTGTCTGCTTTGAGATCTGTGCAAATGATTGAGGTTAGTTGGCTTCTTATACGCCTGATAATTTTGTCTTTTTTCCTTAACACGTTCACTGCCATTGACGAGTTGATACGTCAAAAAAAATCCAACGGTTGACTGCCAATGACGAGTTGATACGTCAAAAAAAAAAAAAAAAATTTTGACGGTGGGACGTTGATCTAACCCTTTTACATCTCTTATATAAATATTGGAGCCACCGACCGTGTACAACCTATTCCACCGACCCACTAAGTGGCGACAGTGCTCTCCAGACTAGAGGAAGCCAAGCAAAAAGCAGTGTGAGGAAGCCATTCTCATGAAAATGGATTGGCGAAAACGCTTTCGCTTTCGCGCTTGGGAGCTGGCGGTGGGGGATTGCAAATTTGCATAATAGATTATGGGTGCAACACACTTTGAAACACCTTTGAAACACCAGCAGAAAGGAATCGCAAGCAGCTTCATTCCAGCTGAGCTCACAACCGAAAACGAACGAGCCTCATTCTCATACTGTAGGCGAAAACGCTTTCGCGCTGGTGCACACGGGCGCACAACGGTGGGGGGTTCCAAAAATAGACTGGGTGCAAAACACACTTTGAAACACGCAGCATAAAGCCTAGAATCGCACAAAGCTTCATCAAAGCTCTCAACCGAAAACCCAAGAAACGAGCAGCCCCATCCAGACTCGCCGACGAGGGGGCCACCAGGGAGGGAGGCTGCTCAAACTCGCAGCAGCAGCAGCAGCAGCAGAAGAAACTCGCTTGTGACAAACGCTGCTGAAAGCCACCAGAGACACGCCCACGGAGGGAGGAGTTTGAAGGAGAGGGGGTTCAGAACTATATTGTTTAGATGTCTGATGTCTCACTGATGCCAAAAATAAATGGTTAAAGTGACTGTTCTGCCTGTTTGATTGAATTTCACAAAACTGCGATTATCTCAGCTTTCAGTCTCAGACGCTGAAACCATGCTGTACTCAACGGCTAATATCTACATAACTACTAACTCTACAAACTAACTCTTTTTGACAGAGAAAGCACACATTCTATTAGTTCTTTTGAGATATTTTGTGTTCACAAAATCTTAGCAGAAAAGAATCCTCGGCTCTTGAAAGATGAGCCAGAATCCTCAAAAAAACCCTCTGGTAGAAGCTACCTACAGTAAAAAAAAAACGGCTGGCAGTGAATGTGTTGGATGCCGATAATGATTTCTTCCGCGTTGTTCCATCTCTTTTTGGAACAGCCAACCATACGACAACAAAATGTGCTTCTGCGACGCCTCTATTCTTACTGAGGGGCTGGACGCGACATGTCTCCCAAACAGTCGCTTCACCTAACTGTTGGATCCTCTGCAACTCTTGACGCGGGCCTCGCCAGTTGGCTACGCTTAAACAGTCAGAACCAGGCAAGAAACACACAGTCCTGAATGATATGCTGTGTGGAAAGGGCCTGTGGTTTTCGCTACGTTTGGGTTACTTTAATTCCACTCATTGTAAATGTATCAATCACAACTCGTGTGTCTGTCAAACCGTGAACTGTCTCCAGGTTCCCCTTATTGTAAAATGGGGACTCGTCATGTCTGGTTTGTGTGCCTGCAGTAGCCTGTGGGCTTCACAGTGTCCATACATCTGAATGCCTGTGCATATTTCTTTAGCTATTGCCTGATGTGTTGCATCTGTAAGCACAGTAGGTGGACATAATGCTTTGTACATGTGTCATATTTAGGTAGACTGCTTTCCCATTTGAGGAATGCAAACACAGTCATCAGTCAACATCGGTCAACCTATTTATTTCCAAGGCACTAGAGCAGTGTTTCTCAAACTTTTTCAGACCAAGGACCACTTAAACCAATGAAGAAAAATCGGGGACCACCTAACTCCCAAAACATCCCCAGAAACAATAGGCCTACTACTTCAACTGTAAATTACAAATTACATGCGAATTAAATGACAAATAGCAGTACAATTAATCAAATTTTTGGCTTCCCACAATTATGAAAACAAGATAACCGATATAAAATATATATATATGTAATTTATTTTAGTTAGTCCATTTACCCTTTTTTTTTTTTTTACATTTATTTCTCCTGTTCAGTTCAAATATATTCAAAGTTCAAAGAAAGTTTTTTCAAGTTCAATAAATGCACAATGTTGCCAAAGTCAAATAGGCTATCTGTTGCCATCTTCAAGTTGCATTCAGTGATGTTTTTGTGTTCAAATAAGTGTTAAATGGCTCTATATTCTGACAGCAATCACTGAAATAGTGTTTGGTCAGTAACTTGGAACTCCCAACCACCCGCTGTACTCTGTCTCTCTCCTGTAGCCCTGCAGGCAGAGTGGACGTATCTCAAGTCAGCGAGAGTCAGTGGTGGTGGCGTTGGATTCGGGGTGAAAAAATACATATAGTCCTTTACAGGCATAGTGATCTGACCTTGAGTTTCCCAGAAAATGTAAACATTTCTCTGATTGGATAGTGGGAGGTAAAAAAAAAAGGAAAAAAATATAAATCTACTCGCGGACCACTAGGGGGCGCCCGCGGACCACTGTTTGAGAAACACTGCACTCGACTAGAGCATTGGTTCCCAAACTGTCCGCGGGGCTCCACCTGGTGGTCCGCAAGGTAACTTTTTTTTTTTTTTTTTTACAGACAACAGTTTTTACATACACATTAACCCTGAGCAGTTGCCGGATTGGGCTGATTTTCGGAAATATATATTTGGGAAACATCACAATTTACTTTCAGAGGCTGCAGCAGGCTCAGTTTTAAAGCCAGAGTGAAGTTTCTGGTAGCATGTGAAACTAGAAGACTTAAGGAATCGATTTGTACCAACCATGTCATGCTAGCTTGTCAGGAAGGTAGCTAAATAACACTCCAAAGTTAGGCAAAATGTTGGCGAGGGAAAAAAAACTTTTTCAAAGGGGTCCTCTGTTTCACAGCCTAATGCTGGTAGGTGTGTGTGAGTGTGTGTGTGTGTGTGTGTGTGTGTGTGTTCATTTTGAACGAGCTAGTAGCCTTATATTGTTATTTAGCCTTTCTGCTGCTATTGCATGGTTAAATCAGCACATTTTATTTTATGGGGGGATTATACGCAGTGGAAGTGGTCCCTGGGAAATTTGGTTTGGTACGTAGTGGTACTTGGTCGGAAAACTTTGGGAACCCCTGCACTAGAGAAACGTAGAGATTTGAAGTAGAATCAGATCTCTGCAACAAACAGTTTAGAATCAGGCTTTGAACTACTGTGATACACACACAGCTAGTCCTTCCCCTCAATTACTACACATTACTGATTGTGTTTCAGGTTGCTACCACACAGCACTTGGCCAGACCACGCTTTATACAAATAGATCCCTCCCTCGTCGCCAAAAATGCCTTGGCCTAAATGATGCATACTCTGAGTCAGTGCTTTGATTGGCTTGTTGTGACACACCCTTATCACATTCTTCGACTTGATTTGTCCGGCATATATTTTACTTCCTGGAAGAAAGAAAGAAAGAAAAAAAACACTATAAAGAAACTTCTTGAAAGTGTGCAAAAGAAAAAGATAAAAGTGGAATTCTGTCAGCGAGGAATCTCCCCCCCCCCCCCCTCCTATGGAAAGGCCTACAAAGTAGATAGACATAAAAAGACTATAGTCTTGGATGGTAAAGTGGGCTGCTGTGCTGATAAGATGCCTCAGCTGACCTTTAACCCTTATCGTTTACCTTTTTTCTTTAAGAAAGAAAGGACAGAGGGAGAGAGAGAGAGTGTGAGAGAGAGAGAGAGCGGGAGAAAGAGGAAGAGAGAGAGAGAGAGAGAGAGAGAGAGAGAGAGAGAGAGAGGGAGAGAGAGAGAAAGAGAGAGAGAGAGAGCGGGAGAAAGAGGAAGAGAGAGAGAGAGAGAGCGAACGCAATGGCATCTGGATGAGATCTGGCGGGGAGCGTTCGCAGCACATGTGGTCTGGTATAATTTACAGTGTTGTCATGGAGGAGCGGGTTATAAGCAACTGTTTTGCCTAGCAACATTCACGGGAAGGTGGAAGGGGAAAATGTAATGCTGGCAGGTGGGGGGAATATTTTAATACCGTGAGACATCAACAGTTTATGTGTTCCATCGGTAGTTCCAGCCTTTGCCGAAAACCCAGCGGCCGCGCGCCAAATAAAAAAAACGATCTGGGTTTATGATTTCGGGATGATATACCGTGACTGCTCAAATATTATCGAGCCGAGAGGGACGCTAAACTGCCGATTAAGCCCACTTCAATTTACGGGGGAGGCCGCGCGGGGCACACGAAGATAATGGCGGAGTAATATGTTACGGAAAAAATATGGGGGGGGGCGGGATGACATGACTGTTGCTAAATGAATCTGAAAGCGGAGGAAAATGATACATCGGCTTTTTGCGCCGCCACTCCTCACGACGTTTGCAGGTCGCCCTCGGGGGCCTTCTCGTTGTGTCCGCGGTGGATGTGATCATGTCGAAAAATGCATTCTTCTCACAGCGCGGCCGCCGATCGCATCCGGGAGATAGCAGAGAGAGAGAGAGAGAGAAACCAGACACGCGGAGATGACTGGTCGGACTGGCAGGGATATCTAGCTGCGTCAACATTAGACATCATCGGACATACTTTTAGCTCTCGCTAAAGGTGTGCATCAGCGGGCTTTAGCGGGCTTTAGCGGACTAACGCGGTTGCCCGGGGAAACCTCCGTGGGTGTTTTGCGGTTCGCCCGAGTAGAGCTGGCGAGCTGTGAAAGTTGTGAAAAAGTTGTGAACCCCCCCCTCCCGCTTTTATGTTACTGTAAACCCAGTGCCAAGAAAGCGGATTTATCTCTGAATGTACGTACGCTAACATGTCTCACACTTAGTTGAACCCCTTTTACACAAGCAGCCATGTCTCAATTGTCTCAAGGCTCGAACATCTTTAGCCGGCCTCCTCCCCTTCGTCGACAGCTCTCCTGTCTTGACTGCGGGGGATTTACAACTTGAAGGGAGCGTACGCTCGGTACTTGAATTCGCCTGGAACAGTGCGTTTCAGGGGGGGGAAGAACAGGTGTTTCTGATATTTTGTGCACTCAATATATTCTGGGTTATCAAAGGAGATGTCATCCCGCCACGCTGGATACGGAACAGCATTAACACGACTTATTTTCCGGCGATTCAAAGTTCAACTTGTGGTGCTCGACGCTCAAAAGCTGCACACTTGGATGTCCTGTAAAACATCATTGATAAGAGTTTCCACTCAATTTATTTGCTGTGCACGTACATTCACCAGAAAATGGACTCTTGATCCCTTTGTAATATCGAGAGAGGGTTTTTTGCAGGAAGGCTGCTTTTAAACTAAGGTAGAAAAAAGTGTTGTGTCGGCCAGTCATCTGGCGATTAATTTATATTCTTTTATCAGATAGTCCATTAGGCTTGGCAGGCTTAACAACACTTTGGCAATGCCAGGATCCCCGGGACAGAAGGTTCCTTGGACGGCGTTGAAAAGGATTCTTGTAAGGCTGGAGATTGGAGAATAACAATTTCTACCTGTGTTTTATCATGGTGAAAATGTGAAGCACATCAGCTCTGCTATCTGAGTAGTGCTGACAACAGGGTGTACAGCATGTTTGGCTGCAGCTTTCATATCACTGGAGTCTGGACGTGAGGCTGTAAACTCCGTTGCGGATTATGCCCAGAAAATGCTGTAATGGTTTTAAGAATTAACTATTTTTCCTACTTTCTAATCGCAAAGATCATACGATATGGAACGTAACGGTGCGGTATGATATGGAATGTAACGGTGCGGTATGATATGGAATGTAACGGTGCGGTATGATATGGAATGTCACAGTGCTGTATGATATATGCTAAATTGAGGAATGCCAAACTAAGCTCACATTCACAAGGCTTTTACAACACACACGCTGTAAACACAAGTTCAATCATCATCGCCCTATCATCAACCCTAACCCTAACCCTAACCGACCAAGCTGGAGGTAGCACGGGGGCTCGAACCGGCAACCCTCGTGTTGGTAGGCAGGGAATCTACCGCTGCACTACGCGGACGCCCCACACAGTAAATCAACTAGTAAATGTCTAGTCACAGTATGCTATCATCTCCCACGGATAAAACACGGTGCAGTCGTATAACGGTGTTAAAAACCTGGGCTGGGCGCACACGCACACCTGGGGGTGGAGTAGTATCTAACAACTGCTGTATTGCCCTTTGCAATAAACTGCACATATCTGACAGAATGATTTGCAAATACAGTTTGATACGGTGTTTGATACGGCAAGTACTGTTTGATAAGTTTACTGTCTTATTTGATTATTATTACTGGTACTAATATGTTGCTATGCCGAGGAGCCAAAACATGAGAATGTTAATTTGGCGTACTTGTATATTGAGACATAACGATAAAGAACCTTGAACCTCGGGCCGGTTGGATGTTTGGAACTCTTACCTCACATGACTGGATGCAATGGATGTGCTGAGGGTCAGGGTGCCACCTCAGCATCCCGGTGCAGACTATAGTCTGCAAAGCAACACACAAGACGACAACAGGTTCAGTGGGACAAGGGCATGGATAAGCGCTGCGTTGCAATGTAAAACAATGTTACGCTCGAATGCATTCACAAGATCGATTTTCGCAGTTTGGCGATCTACACTGTTGCCCCCCGCTAACTGGCATTGTTTGTTTTGATTGATTGGAGTGAAGATATTTTCACTCTCACGTACATTTTTGCTACCAAGTTTGAAAAAAGCTTGTGTTCCATGTTTAATTCAAGCTATTATAGCAAGAATATATGTAAATATACCGTATGCGACCATTTTGGTCGCAGTCTGGAGCCCTGGCTGGACCCCACACACACACACACACACACACTTCATTCTTATCAAAACTGAGCAAAGCTACAATTTGCACTCAGCACTGATCCCAAACCACACAAATACTGTATGCTCTTTTTCATGGACATACAGTATTATTATCATCAAACATATGCAATACATTATGGCAATTTATGGCTTTCGCTGTCTTGTGTTTGTTGCAGTGCAAAAGCCTTCTGCTGGAGGACAAAATCATTTCACAGAGCTTTACTCCGCCTCGGGGCGGGGTCGTGGTCTTTGTGGTCCGTCTGACCTCCCGACGCACAAGATGGTTGACGGATCGCTGACGGACTAACGAGGATGGACAGAGAAAGCGGATCCTCCCCCTGTGATTTCCACTGCTGCCTGACCTGAGACCTGATCCCCCCCGAATACTTGAGATAACACAATGCCTCCACATTACAAGGCGGTGCCAGAGATATGGCGCAAGTTATCAGGCCTCCGTCCAACTATTTGACCTGGGCGAGGGCGGGTTCACTGGGCGAGCGGCCGACCACCCGCGAGAAAGACGAGAGCGGAGCAGCGTTTGCGACGGCGCGAACGTAAAAGCGATTCCTGAGATATGATATTGGGAAACATGACCCACCTCGCAAAGGAAAACAGCAGCGCTCTTTCATTCAGACCCAAGATTGGACATTCCTAGAAGTTTCAGTCACGGCGACTTGTATACAGTGTGTGTGTGTGTGTGTGTGTGTGTGTGTGTGTGTGGGGTGTGTGTGTGTGTGTGTGTGTGTGTGTGTGAGAGGGAGTGGATTTCTTGAAAGGCTTTGACGTCAACTGGAGCCGTTAGTCTTGATATCTGACTGTGATTTGCGCTGACGAGCGCACACTCGCTCACGCACTGGATGGATGTTGATGTTGAGAGAGTGTGTGTTGGACTGCTGTAGCGGGGATCAACTGTAGCTATACTCATTGTGTGAAAAGCACATTGGAATTCATGTTGATTGAGAATTGTGCTATATCATCACCCTCTTAAAATAATGGCCTAAGTCACTTTTTCAAGTTTTTCAGAAAACATAAAAAACTGAACCAAATACAGAATATATGATATTTATTAATCATTCCACAAAACAATGTTATGACAATAGATGACTATATATAACACAGTCTGTCAATTATGTAACATAAAACGATTAGATGACTGATTAGATGACTTAGGCCAATTTACGAACATGCCATTGTGACTTAGGCAAAGAAAAATAAAGACTTATTTTAGGCCTGACTTACAGTTGTATTTTATGTCAAGCGTGTGACTTAGGCTGTTTTATTTTTGCCTAAGTCACATTGTCTTGACTTAGGCAAAAATAAAACGGCCTAAGTCACACACTTGACATAGGCCATTGCACTACCAGGTAGGAACGGTGTGGTCTTTTCAATTAAGGACTTAGACCATTTTGCCAGAGGTGGCCAGCATCATGAAGAAATATATAATTTTCCTCAAAAAGTGACTTAAGCCATTATTTTAAGAGGGTGACGATATACATAAAACCTGACATGATCAATTGTGGTATCTGCCTTATGTTCTTTTGGTCATTAAGTGGACGTATGCTGCCAAAATCACCCATCTTAACACGTTATCAGTAGGTGTGGCGGGCCTGGCTTCAGTCATGAGTCATGACCCATCAAATGACACCATCTGCCCTCATCAGCGTATTTAAGGTGTCATATATTCGATGTGGTGTTCTGCAACTCCTGCAAAAGGACATCAGTTTCTTCGTGGGAGAAGCTTTTTGTGGTGGAACCGCTCCGGACTCTTCCATCACAAAATGTTGCAGATTGCATCCACTTTAGCTTGGGAGAAGATAGCACATTTGGTTAACATGTGTTCCTCTGGTCCTTGGCGAACCGTTGCCCAATGTAGGAAATGGTTCAGTGATATTAGGCGAACCTCAGATACAGTTTAGCTGCAGGAAGGGGGGGTGTCAGCCAGTCCCTGACAGCGATAGAGGATGAGGCTGCCTCCACAAGCCCCACTGCGTGATGGGGCATATTGACAGTTGTATGTTGGGATGACAATCATCCCCACCACAGCCACATGTGCGTATAGTTAGAACGAGTTGGTATCTCATTTTTTCCTGCTTGAGGGATTTACATCAAAGTCAAATTGGCCAACATATCATCCACAAATATGGTTCTTAAGCTTTTAAATATGATCTGGTCGTGCATGCATCATCGCTTGGTAAATCCAGGATAAAAAGCACAGAACATGGCACGCTTTTGCTCCATGGCACGCTTTGCTCCGTGGGCCTTTGACCTGTTCTGAGAAGGCGGGCGACGCGACCGCAAATCCCCCGCTAATGCCTCGACACCAAAATTGCACGGCGCTGCTTTATTGTTAGTGACACGCCCCCTGCTGCGTCTCTCCTCCCACTTTGCCACAGTCATGCTCGCAGTGAGTCAGCAAAACGCCAAATAGGGGCAAGCGAGAAGAAAGTCTGCATCTGACAGAAATGCCACTCTGCCCGACGACGGCGTTCATAATATGTAGATGAAGGTAAGCTCAGCTATAAGACACAACATGCTAAGACTTAGCTGCCAGTAGAAGGCCACTTTTACACACTATACACACAGTAGTACACTGGGGTGGGGTGAACGGGCACTGCACTAGTGATTCTTGAATCAAGAATGTTTCACAAGCAAAGAGACCCAGGTTAAGTTAAGGCAGAGACCTTTACTAAGAGAGACACACCACTGCAGGCTTCGCCAATAATAAGAAATGGTACTCTTCCGGGTCTACTAAGTGGGCGTGGCCATCAGCTTGTGATTGGTTGTCTGTCAACGGTACGAAACTCCATTGGCTGACCAGTCTCGTAAGTGGGCGTGGCAGTGGCGATACCCCCGTGGCACATTATACAGGAAGTGACTGGAGGAAGTTGGGGTGTCTTGCTTTGATATCCCATCGTCTTTGGTTAAGGTTATACCAAATGACTAATATAGTGGAGCAATAGCAGAAAAAGGATCATCATTACATAAACGTCCATCTGTAGAAATATGTCTTGAGAAGTCATTTAAAAGATGATTTTGCATTCAAAGAGTAGATTTACAAATGACCAGGGATCTGAGGTGGTGCTCGGGCTCATAAGGGGTTAAGAGCTCTATATGAAACTGGGGGATAAATATATGCGTGCATCACTAGTGATCAGTAAAAAAAATAAAAAAATAAAAAAAATTGTGAAACTAGGTAACACATTTAGTGGGGTGATGTGATTTCTCCTGTTAGTACCACTTAAAAAAAGTGCAAGTCGGCAAATCCAATCAGCATATTTGAGGTCCAACTGTTCAGCAAAACAGTTGCCCTTGTCTTAGCTACAATATGAATGAACTGAGTGGTGAACCTATTGGGAACGGGGGAAGCGGTCTGGAGCAGTAGCTCAGTTTACCCAGCAGTAGGTCCGTGTTGTGGGTCAGACCAGATGTTTGGGTCCATTATTCATTCTGATGGATGTTTGTCAACGGATCGGCTTTCAAACCGCCTGCATTGGCCGCACGGCAACGAGCAAGAGCACAATAACAACTGTCCTGAAAGACCTGCCAGGACTCGCTAGCACAACCTGATCGCCCCCTTGCTGAATATTACAATCACTCAAATCAATCAGGGTATCTGGTATCTCATTGCATCGTGCCTCGACGTGCCATAGAGAACAGGAACAGGTGGCACCTCTGCAACATGCTGATCTGTGCCACACGCTGTACTTGGATTTAAATGCACAATATAACTAGATCACAGCAGCCGCAACACCCCGCGCGCCCCGAATGTGGACAGTGTCCAGTGAATGTGTAAGGTAAGGCACTTTTAATTGTTTATTGTGGATCCCCATTAGTCTACACACCAGAGGTGAGACTACTCTTCCTGGGGTCCAAACACGTAAAATACAAACATAAAAATCCAAAAGCATTGGAGTAAAAACAACACAACACAAATAAATAAAAACAAACAAAAAACGAGCGAGTCAAGGCTCACTCAATATTCATGTCAATCAAATATGAACAGTATCAACTCTTTTCATAAACAAAAAGAAATGTATCGATCTTCCTGAGTAATTGCACCAGCAAAAACACTTATCCTGACTTTATTTTTACCATACTCACATGAAACCATCATATTATAATTGAAATACTTGATTACAATATATAATACATACTGTAATACATAGGGGAGGGGCCAGTGTGTGTGTGTGTGTGTGTGTGTGTGGGGGGGGGGGGTCGTGACTCGTGAGCATGGTAAATTAATGTACCCTAGGATAAGATGTAGCCAGTAAGTCAGAAGCAGTTGGATAATAAATTAGATCAGAGAAACACATTCAAGGCCCGCACCGTAACACAAACGATTAAATAATGTGTCTGTACTGAAAAAAGGAATATGCTATTGAACCGAATGTATTATGAACTGATCGGAAGTGAACTTAAAGAGACGCCGTCGCAGCTCAACTGAACTGAAATAACCTCCGCCTTCTCACCTGGACCCTGGTGGGCAGCATCCAGTGCTTGACGGAGTCAGCTGAGGTGCCATTGGACAGAACCACCGGGTCACGCAGATCCATGTCCAGAGCCACAATGCAGGTCGGGTAGCAAACAGCACCTGCAGGGAAAATATATAACACACTTACCTCCTAGCCTCCATTAGCATCTGTTGAATTTATTCATGTGCAAACAGAGAGGGAAAAAACACACGGCCAAACTTCAGACCACTCCGTCATCTGTGGTTTGGCCTCTTGGCAGCCATCACTATAAAGAGTTTTAGCACCTGCTTCTTTGCTTCTACTGAGCAAGTGTGTGTGTGTGTGTGTGTGTGTGTGTGTGTGTGTGTGTGTGTGTGTGTGTGTGTGTGTGTGTGTGTGTGCACCTGTGAGTATTTGCCTGTAAGGTTACTGTAAGTTCCCAGGAGTTTCCCTGCCTTTAATATTAAACATGTTTTCCACAATATCATTTCAACAAAAACTACTGTAAAGGGACAGCTGATCTCACCCTATGGCAGACCTGATCTCACCCCATGACACACCTGATCTCACCCCATGACACACCTGATCTCACCCCATGACACACCTGATCTCACCCCATGACACACCTGATCTCACCGCATGACACACCTGATCTCACCCCATGACACACCTGATCTCACCCCATGACACACCTGATCTCACCCCATGACACACCTGATCTCACCCTATGGCACACCTTCACACCTGACATCACCCCATGACACACCTGACATCACCCCATGACACACCTGATCTCACCCCATGACACACCTGATCTCACCCCATGACAGACCTGATCTCACCCCATGACACACCTGATCTCACCCCATGACAGACCTGATCTCACCCCATGACACACCTGATCTCACCCCATGACACACCTGATCTCACCCCATGACACACCTGCTCTCACCCCATGACAGACCTGATCTCACCCCATGACACACCTGATCTCACCCCATGACACACCTGATCTCACCCCATGCCACACCTGATCTCACCCCATGACAGACCTGATATCACCCCATGACAGACCTGATCTCACCCCATGACACACCTGATCTCACCCCATGACACACCTGATCTCACCCCATGACAGACCTGATCTCACCCCATGACACACCTGATCTCACCCCATGACACACCTGATCTCACCCCATGACAGACCTGATCTCACCCCATGACACACCTGATCTCACCCCATGACACACCTGATCTCACCCCATGACACACCTGATCTCACCCCATGACACATCTGATCTCACCCCATGACAGACCTGATCTCACCCCATGACAGACCTGATCTCACCCCATGACACACCTGATCTCACCCCATGACACACCTGGTCTCACCCCATGACACACCTGATCTCACCCTATGGCACACCTTCACACCTGACATCACCCCATGACACACCTGATCTCACCCCATGACACACCTGGTCTCACCCCATGACACACCTGATCTCACCCCATGACAGACCTGATCTCACCCCATGACACACCTGATCTCACCCCATGACACACCTGACATCACCCCATGACACACCTGATTTCACCCCATGACACACCTGATCTCACCCCATGACACACCTGATCTCACCCCATGACACACCTGATCTCACCCCATGACACACCTGATCTCAGCCCATGACACACCTGATCTCAGCCCATGGCACACCTGATCTCACCCCATGACACACCTGATCTCACCCCATGGCACACCAGATCTCACCCCACGGCACACCCGATCTCACCCCATGACAGACCTGATCTCACCCAACGGCACACCCAATCTCACCCCATGACACACCCGATCTCACCCCATGGCACACCAGTTATGACCCAAAGCTTTTGTCTGCACTGCAGAGTTTCCTCGATACACCGATTTTTGTTGTTGTTGGCAAATCAGCTCTTTGATCTGCTTACCGTTGTGTGATGGCAAGATTCACCTCTTAGGAGTTAGTGAAGTGATCCGCATGTCGCACTCTAATTGAGTTAAGTCAAATGATAATAATAAGCTGATCAAAGAGTGTATTTGCCAAAATGTAGGTGTCTTCCTTGTAGCAGCATTGGGCCTCTACCGAGAGGTTAAAAATGTCTACTGAAAATGCAAAACATCATTTACAGCAATTCTACGCTGTCGCAAAACAGATGGTTTAAAGTGAACAGTTTTACAGTTGTCCTTTGTTTGCTAGTAGTCGTGCGGTATTAGAACTCAGATAGCGTGTGATCCATATCTTTGCCTCGTCAATAATAAAGACTCTTTGTTTGTTGAATTACCCTCGTCCCTGTTCCCCTCCCCGACAAGAGGGCTACACTCACCGACAGCCATCTCCTGGTCGCAGTCGTACTCCACCGAGTTGAGATCAGGAGGGGAAGAGCAGGTTCCCTGCAGCTTGGAGCACATGGTGAAGTTCTCCGTCCACTGGCCGTCCTTGGTGCAGCGGATCGTACTCTGCTCGGGAGCACAAAATGGTGTGACTTTCATTCAGTCGGTCAGTCAGTCAATGGTGGCACTCAAAATATTGTCTCAAAGATCTTCAGCTAATTTAAATGCCAGAAGTTGACAGCATCATGGGGATTTTCAAGAAATACTGTATGTGTATAACACTGCATAACTGCTTTGACCATGTTGTCGCTACACATTGGGGAAATATCATGTACTGTACCTAGCCTGTCGGGGAGTACATCACATAGTGGAAATGCACATTTACGGGGCCAGGCATTGCAGAAGTCTGTCCATGCTCCATCTACCCTGCATGAGAAGTCTGTCCACGCTCCATCTACCCTGCATGAGAAGTCTGTCCATGCTCCATCTACCCTGCATGAGAGGTCTGTCCAGGCTTCATCTACCCTGCATGAGAGGTCTGTCCATGCTTCATCTACCCTGCATGAGAAGTCTGTCCATGCTCCATCTACCCTGCATGAGAGGTCTGTCCACGCTTCATCTACCCTGCATGAGAGGTCTGTCCACGCTTCATCTACCCTGCATGAGAGGTCTGTCCATGCTCCATCTACCCTGCATGAGAGGTCTGTCCATGCTCCATCTACCCTGCATGAGAGGTCTGTCCATGCTCCATCTACCCTGCATGAGAGGTCTGTCCATGCTCCATCTACCCTGCATGAGAGGTCTGTCCAGGCTCCATCTACCCTGCATGAGAAGTCTGTCCACGCTCCATCTACCCTGCATGAGAAGTCTGTCCATGCTCCATCTACCCTGCATGAGAGGTCTGTCCATGCTCCATCTACCCTGCATGAGAAGTCTGTCCACGCTCCATCTACCCTGCATGAGAAGTCTGTCCATGCTCCATCTACCCTGCATGAGAAGTCTGTCCATGCTCCATCTACCCTGCATGAGAAGTCTGTCCATGCTCCATCTACCCTGCATGAGAGGTCTGCATTGGCAGAGGAAGCCGCAGAAGTGATACTGAAAGCTGTAGTTCCTCGAATGGCCATTTGAGGCTGGACCCAAAAGGGACTCATTCCCCGTTTACCCACAAGTTAAAATGGCCCACTTTTTTTCAGATGTCCCCCTTATTTTCTCCCCAATTGTACTTGACCAATTCCCCCTTGCTGCTACCCCCTCTGCTGATCTGGGGAGTGCTGTAGACACACACATGCTTCCTCCGATACATGTGCAGTTGCCAGCCGCTTCTTTTCCCCTGACAGCGGGGAACATCACCGGCAGGACGTGGCACGTGGGAGGATCACGCTATTCCCACCAGTTACCTTCCTCCCCGAACAGGCGCCCCGACCGACAAGAGGAGGCGCTAGTGCCAAATGAAATGGCCCAGTTTGTAGGATTAAGCATGTTTACAGCCTGGTTTAAAACACGGTTTTGGCCTATAGAGCTAATTTCAGCTGTACAGAGGGTGAATGTCTATATAACTCACTTGTTTATAGTAAAATAGACAAGACATAGATAGAAAAGACTATGTTTTGGGGGTGATTGATAGGTCGCCTGTCCAGTGATCGCATAGCTTGCCAATCACGGACCAATAACAGGCGGAGCTGCAGCTCTGGGAAACCCATCGTCTCGTGCCGTCTCGCGCAAGCTACGCAAGGACCCCAAGATGGCGACAGACCACACTACAGGAGGCTTCCAAACAGGAGTCTAAAAAGCAAGGGTAGGCTTTGTCCATATTATTTACTGTCCATGTGTGTATCACATCTGACATCTAGCAAGAGGTCAGGTTAGACTAACAAGTACAGATACAGTCCCACAGTGCATTTGTGGTGCTGACATGTAGCTCTTTCTGCATAATATGAGAAAATGAGCCTGTGATACTTCACAGCTAAGGTGTGAAGAGATGCTTGATGTTGATTAATGTTGCTGTTTTGTAATGTTATGGTGAAAAAGCACTTGGACTGATTCGTACGTTCTCTGTGGCGTTGGGGCAGCGCAGGGTGCAGAAGGTGTCGTAGTGCAGGCCATTGGTGCAGGTATACATGCCCTGGAATACGTCAGGCAGGGCCGGGCAGGATATGGGCTCACAGCCAGTTTCCTCCCACTGCCCATCCTCCAGACACTCCACCTTTAAGTACTTCCTGCGGAGAACAGGATAGACATCAGAAAACAACATTAGATTAGTAATACAAGAGGCCTATAATATAGAGACACCCCACTGCAGGCTCCGCCAATAGTAAGAAATGGTACTCTTCCAGTCTCCTAAGGGGGCGTAGTCCTATCAGCTTGTGATTAGCGGTCTGTCAATAGTATGAGACTTCATTGGCTGACCAGTCTCCTAAGTGGGTGTGGTAGTGGCTAAACCTAGATGACACAGATACAGGAAGAGACTGGAAGTTGGGGTATCTCCATCTATATTATAGGTATCTGGGTAATACTGTACACAAGATTCTTGTTTGAGAACACCTGTCAATCAAACAGTGTGTCCAGTACCGTGGCGTCTTTCTCCTGGGATTTGATGTTGATGAAGTTTGGGTTTCGCTTTTCTTTGTCTGTTCAGCCAGGTTGGCTCTCGCTGCTCATGCTATCTACCCACTTCTTCTTCTGTTTATTACAAACAGAAATAAATAAAATAAAACACACACACACACACACACACATGCTGAGTGGTGCCGTGAAATTCAGTCTCTGCATTTATCCCATCGAGGCCTGTCCTTCCTCCGGGGGGCAGCCTGGAGCAGTGGGCAGCTTTCAGTGTACAGCGCCCGGGGACCATCTTCAGTTCTTTGTCGTCGCTGGTCAGGTGAAGATCTTCTGCATGTTTTTAGTGGGGGTCCATACCTATGTTGTATGGAGGAACCCCCCCAGGGGAGCACGGGGAGAACATGCCAACTCCACACAGAAAGGCCCTTTTGACAAGATAGCCCACCTGGGCAGTGGGCACTGAGGACATGGGGAAGGGGACACACCCTCAGCGTCCCAGGTGGGAATCGAACCCAGGACCTTCTAGCTGTGAGGCGACAGCGCTACCACTGTGCCACCGTGGCCCCACTTTCAGGAGCTGACTGTAGGTTGAATCACTATCGTGTTATACAGTATCAATCAGTAAGTAGAGAACATTACGGACGTTTATGCACAGCCCATTCCACAGTAACATAAAGCACATTGCCGTGTGTAAATGTTATAGTATGTGTTCAATGTTGGTACGCATGTCAAATGTAATCATAAACTATTTAAACTGCTCACTTTCACATGTTGGACTAATAATGTATCTTGGGCTGTAAAAAATGTTTACACGTGTATTCGAGAAACAATAACTCATAAAGGTACCCAGGTGCGAATGGGTCCATCCATAAAAATATCCCTTCACACTATGAAATTTTAGCATGTAGTACAAAAAAATATTGTTCTCTCCCTTTATTGAATAATAGTGGAACAACTTTTAAGGTATATATCACTTACTGTAGCATTACAAGTACAGTGTGTAATACTACTAAATGCTAGTATCAGCAAAGGACTACTATACAGTATATCATCTCAGCAACTTGCTTGGTAGACTAATACAGAGTCAATTGTGTGAAAAGATATTGCTGACTCTAGCTAATATATATATATATATATATATATATATATATATATATATATATATATATATATATATATATATATATACTGTATATATATATATATATATATAGAAGATATACATTTCCCCAGAGGCTGTGTCTGCTCCTAATAGGAAACCCTCATCTCATTAACAACATGTAAACTGGGTTCAATAATGAGCATGGCTGCCCAATGAATACAATTGGCAAAGCCTTAATGAGGCCCGGTTATGAGGCCCGCTTTGGACTTGGTACAAACTTTATTGGAGCTTGATGCGAACATGCTCAGAAACCCAATACAGCTTTGCAGATGACGGACCTAAAAATACCTCTTTAAAATGTACCATTGTGCTAGTTGCCCTGGGGTTTGTGTGTACATTGTCACCTTGTTGGTACCTGTGTGAATCAAATCTTCTAATTGAGTTAAGTGCGGTGTAAATGGGGATGTTGTAAAATAAAGGGGGGGAAGGAATTTCCTCCACAGCTCGCAGGGAGGAATGCGTTACAAAACGCTGCATTGACTTTGGTCTTTTCATGTTTTCCACAGCCTTTCTAGTATTTCAGGGTATTGCAAAAGCCACAATACGTTGTGGGTTTGTTTTGACTGTTTCTGCTATTTTTATGTGGAATAACATATCTCTTGACAGTTTGTGTGCAAGGCTGCTCCAAACCATGCACAGCCCACTGGAAAGAAATGCTAGGAGATTCTTATTTGCCATTCGAAGCATGCTTTCATCCTGAGGTTTACAGCACCCTGCATACATTCTTCACCGTGCCCCACAGGATCCAGAACTCCTCACGCTGGGAAGAGTTCAACTCTCCCAGCGTGAGGAGTTCTGGAGCGAATTCTCAGAGTTTCTCTCCACGCTCTCTCCATTGAGCCGCCGATGCGCCCGAGACGAACTCACCTCCGGATCTTCTTGTTGAGGCTGCCCTTCACGTAGTAGCCCGGGTTGCACTTGTACCGACACACGGTGCCGATGTCGTGCCCCGTGGCGAGGCAGTCCGCCGTCAGCAGCTTGGCGTCGGGCATGGCCGCCACCTCGGGACACTCGATCTTGCAGTAGGCCTCCGGGAAGGACCACAGACCATCCTCCAGACACACCAGCCTGTCGCTGTCACCTGCGGGGGGAGGGGCGGGGGAGGAGAAGAGAGGAGAGAAGAGGGCGAGAAAAGAGGAGAGGAGAAGAGGAGAAAATGGGAGCAGAAAGGAGGAGAGGAATGTCACGACGGGCCGGTTAGAGGTTAAGTGCGTGCATATGCATAATTTGATAAGAGTTGTGAATCATACAAAAGGCAGAAAACGCAGAAGTCAGTCAGAGAAACCAAACTAGGTCCCACCACATCATGGACTCATTTCTGGTTTTGCTCCATGGCTCCGTCTCGTACAGACGCGAAGACATCTCCGTCGGCGTGACGCACAGAAGAACCCACACACCCGCACACAAACGGGGACAAGATAGGATGAGCCCCAACGCATCTCTGTTGACATGGTCTTTGACGGGATAGTTACTTCCAGATAGTCCTGAGGTGGAGAGGCACGGAGAATCTGGGATGTGTGAGAATTAAAGTGTGCCTATGGCTTCCCCATGTTGCCTAAAGGAGCTAGTATATTCATCGTGCATGCGTGGCCCCACACAAGGCATAGGAGCGCTGGTATGTGCGCAGAATCATAACACTTTTACACACGTTTACTGGCTCTATAAAATGTAATGAATCCTTAACATGGCATCGCATTTGTTTTTTTATAAGCTATTTAAACGTGCTTGTGCTTGCGTGGGTGATTATTATCAAAATCCATTGCAGCTGGACTGGACGGACACTTTCCTAAGAGACAGGCCTATTTCTGTGAGACATGATGGCCTCAGTCTTCCTAAGAGACGGGCCTATTTTTGCGATACACGAGTGAGACGTGATGGCCTTCCAACACTCCACCAAAAGCCGCAGCTATTATTACATTATTGCTGCACGATCGGTATTGAGATCTTGAACGGGCCTTACTGCTGACTCTACAGCCACATTCGAGCATCCATTTCGGACCGCAAACACAAACTGTGTGGACATGTGGTCGAATAATAAATCAATTCAAGCAGCATCTACTATCTTGCATAACTCGGGGAAGTCATTAGGCCTTTGGAGATGTCTGTGTGTGTGTGTGTGTGTGTGTGTGTGTGTGTGTGTGTGTGTGTGTGTGTCTGTGTGTGAGTGGGTGTGTATAGGGGAGGGGGGGTGTTATGAATGCCTTGGTCATCATTTGTACTGAACTGCTATGCGATCAGTTTTTAAGGCGAAGCTGTCTTGTTTTCTGTGGACATCGATGCAGAAGGATGTGTGTGTGCGTGTGTTTGTATGTGTGTGTGTGTGTATGTGTGTGTGTGTGTGTGTGTGTGTGTGTGCGTGCGTGCGTGCGTGCGCGGACAAGGGTGCTGTACCATGTGCTTCTGTCAATGTTCAGTCTGAGTTTCAGTGACACAAGTAACTCATTCTAAAAGGCCATACGGCTGCAGAGTGACTGGAGAACAAGGCTCATTCAGGGCAGACTTTTATTTTATTTTAGTTTGAAATGGTGTGTTACATTGAGAGATCATCCAATCATTTTCGCAGCTGTGATTGTTTAAACATCGCTCACTGTGCAGCTGCAACACACAGTCACTTCTCAGGTGCAGCAGGGCCACAAAGCTCGCACTCAACCCCCTCCGCTATGGAAACCTAACAGCTCCCCTGTGCGCCTTTATTCCTTAATAACAAAATTATTACATCTCCATAGCCACACCTTTACTGGTAGCCCCGCCCCCCGCCATAGAGAAAGGTTTAGCGGGGCCAAACGAGCTGCATTAGCCCCCCCCCCCTTCCCTGCTATTTGAACGTACTGTTTTGATTCCACTTTGATTTCTGGCCAAAGTATGATTTTGTTCCAATGTGAAACGGTTCTCCTGTGAATGTGCCTTGTCGGTTCATGTCACCGGGTGCAGCCGCCAACGGGTCAGAAAACCATTAACAGCGGTTGTAAGTGGAGTCACCTCCCACCTGCAAGCAACTACGCATGGCTGCTTTGCTATTTCCAAAGCCAGTCAGAGCCTTCCTCTCTCCATCTCTCCCTCTTCTTCCTCACGCACTATTTCTCTAACTCCCTCCTACCCTTCATCTTTCCCTCCTTCACGTTCCTTCACGTTCCTCTTCTCCTCTGTCTCCGTCTCTCTTTCCTCCATTGCTTCCTTTCTATCTTCCTGCTACCTGATAGACCTCCTGCAAACTTTTCCATCTCATCAAAATCACATATATTCTCGAATATGGACACAGCAGCATACTGCATTCCGTGGAAAAAGCAAGTGAATCATCCAAGCAGACAAACACTTGATTGATTACTTTAATGGAAATGGATTGCATTTATATAGCGCTTATCCAAAGTGCTTTACAATATGCCTACATTGACACATCGATGGCAGCAAGCTATCACGCAGGCTGCTGGCACAGCCTTCCGGAGAAATGTGGGGTTGCCCAAGGACACTTCGACATGCGGACCGGAGGAGCCGGGGATCGAACCACCGACCTCTTTTATCCAAAGCGATTAGTCGATGACCCGCTCTACCTCTTGAGCCACAGGCATCCTCTCATTACTGGATGATTACTCTGTAATTAAGAGAAAAGTATACAGCGGAGTGACATTGCACGTGCTGTAACTGACATTGCACGTGCTGTAACTGACATTACACGTGCTGTAACTGACATTGCACGTGCTGTAACTGACATTGCACGTGCTGTAACTGACATTGCACGTGCTGTAACTGACATTGCACGTGCTGTAACTGACATTGCACGTGCTGTAACTGACATTGCACGTGCTGTAACTGACATTGCACGTGCTGTAACTGACATTGCACGTGCTGTAACTGACATTGCACGTGCTGTAACTGACATTACACGTGCTGTAACTGCGTGCTGTAACTGACATTGCACGTGCTGTAACTGACATTGCACGTGCTGTAACTGTGTATTGGTGTAAGGACCTGGTTTGCTATCAAACAGTAGAGGGGAGAATGTTGAAAAGAATTGACCAGCACACTTGATCTAAGCCTTCAAACAGTATGTATACCACTGTCTTTTACAAGTTCAAAAGCACCGTTGATGAAAAAAGTCCTATACCGTGATGTATACCATTATAGACCATGCTTCGAATTCTATTGATAAGAGCGATAGGAATTTGATAAGAATGATTTCAGGCCATCCCACCCAACTCTACTCTGCTGCTTTTCCCTGTGTTTTTTTCCTTTCCCGCCCTCCATCCCTGCATCCCGCTGGGCTTGGCCCGGTAAGGTAACCATGCTGCCGACCAGCCTAGCAGAGAGGTTTCTGGGAGCAACCTCACATCACCTGCTCGGCAGGGGGCCAAAGAAGCACCCAAGGGCCTTGTTGTAAGCCTGAGCCAAAGCAGCAGTGCAATTCGTGTAGAACAGTGGTTCTTAAAGTGGGGGTCCGGCGGGAAACCCCAGGGGTCGTTGAGAAGGTGCCAGGGGTCCTCAGCAAAAAGGGGAATAATTTGTTTTCACTATAACTCCATCCACAAGTAACACAATAACAGAATGTATGACTATTTGTGTTTCATACACTTTCTGTAATGAAACATCTAAAAGCAAAAAAAAAAATCTTGATGGGGGACGCTGGGACAAAATCGTATCAAAAGTGGGTCTGTGGTCTAATTTGTGCCAGTTTAGGGGTCCTTGACATGAAAGAAGTTTCAGAACCACTGGTATAGAGAGAGGCCTTGCAAATGCTCTGTTCTCATCCTCCAGGCAAGTGCAACTGAAGTTTCTGGTGAGATCGGGCCGATGCTGATCAACTTCTTCCTATATCTGTGCGGGCATCATTTGAATGTGTTTTTCACCCAGGTCTGCTTAGCGTTTGGCTGATGAGCGCGCTCAGGCGGACAGACGGACGGAGGTGGTGACCCATAAACAACATTCGATACCTTCCCCGAGGCAGCCAGAAAGCCGGGGGCCCGAGGCAGCCAGAATGCCAGGGGCCGCACACAACTGACTGCCTTGGCAGACAAACAGAGAGGAACTGACAGCAGGCGCAGCTATTTTCACCACAAGGTTGGAAAAGAATGATTAGTGATGATTCACCATGGACCACGAGAATGAATTGTCAGTGGTCATTCAACGGTTACATTGTAAACAATTCCTCCTGCATTTCGTACAAATTGTATTAAAGTTAACTTCACCGAAGAACAATGCTGATTTATTTTTACACATGATCTCGCGCACATCTGAAAAGTGTAAACCGTACTAGACAGTTATTGAGAGTTCATTTGAGTTAAGTTGTGGACCACTGATGTCATTTATGCAGAAATGTTTTTCGGTAAAGTTTTCCTTTAACCAATTAGTTATACAGTTCATACAGTTATACATGTTAGATGATGTCATAACGACATCACTACATGACTACATCACTGGACTGTTAGATGTCATAACGACGTCACTACATGACTACATCACTGGACTCTGTTAGATGATGTCATAACTACAGTTACGATGATGCCGAGTTGCCGACAACTGATGTCGGATGATGTCATCAGTGATGATGCCAACAGTGATGATGTCATATTTCTGATGCCATTTGTAGAGTGATGTCATGTTCTTGTTGAACTATGAGTGCGACTACAGCGAGTTTTCCGTAGTTGTTCGTAGATTCTTCTTACGGCATAACTTCTGCAACAGTTCTCAGTTTCGAACCTTGCAGATTCCAGTGTCCCAGTTTGCTTCAAGACCTTCAAGCGTCTGCACGTAAACTCACCTGTCTCAGCTTCACAATACATATAGGCAATTGATTGTTCATGATCTATTGACTTTTAAACCACAATATATATCATAGAATAGAATAGAATGCTGTAGAATAGAACAGAACAGAATACAATCTATATAAAATTTAGTATGTGGGCGATGTTTGTTTGTTTGTTTGTTCTGTGTCCGGCCACAGCTATGCCGTTTTAAGTGCGATCGGGCTGAAACTTTCACGGGGTGTAAAGGGCCTAGCATGCGAGATGCCTAGTATAATACAATGCAGTAGAATGGAATAAGATAGTACAGAATCCATGCCCCCTACCCTGTAGTATGGCTGGGGATCCGCAGGTGAAAGAGCACTGTTTGCCGAAGGTGGTGCCCCAGGGGCAGTTGAAGATGGCGTGGTAGACATGAGACTGGTCAGGCAGGCCACAGTCGACTGGCCGACAGCCCACCACGCGATCCCACGAGCCATGGACGCACTCCAGCTCTGTCTCCTTCTGGGAAGAGAGGGAACAAGAGTGGGTGAGAGAGAGGGGGGGGGGAGGTATTACAAATATCTGGTATAGGAAAATGAAAGGAAGGGTTATTGTGGAAGTTCGATTTCTTTTTTCTTTGACAGATGTGCAGTCTGTTGTATCGGAGGTACAGGTAAGTAAGTAGGGCTTTATTTATATAGCACCTTTTAAAACACAAGGTTACAAACTGCTTCATATATGAGCCAAGGTACAAGGTGTGCAGTCTGTTGTATGGGAGGTACAGGGAGTCCAGTGCTTTGTCATAGCAGAAGTGTGTAACTGTATTTACTGGTTACACTGTAACCTGGTACAGTGTCTTCACTAAGTATTTACTGGTTACACTGTAACCTTATACAGTGGCTTCACTAAGTATTCCACATTCCCACATTCCCATTTTCTGTATTTGGTCATGTTGCATGCAGCCTGAGATTTATTGTCAACAATCTGCACAAAATACCTCATAATGGCAAAGTGAAAACTTATGGAGGTTTTTGCAAATCTATTAAAAATTGAAGGAAGATGTCATTTCAATAAGGGTTCAATCCCGCCCCAGTCGATATTTTGAGTCTTCTTGGATACGTCTGCTTGGCTAGATTTTTTTTTGCAGATGCCCAAGCTCCATCAAGTTGAATGGCGGGCGTCTGTGTCTATGTGGTTCCATAGACTTTCAATGGGATGCAAGCTTGGGCTCCGGCTGGGCCACCCAAGGACTTTCACATTCTTTTTTGAGGCTATTCCAGTGTTGTTTTGGCTGTATGCTTGGGGTCACTGTGATGTCGGAACACAAATCAGTGACTTGGTCTTTGGCACTCAGAAGTAGGTTTTCCTCAAGAATTTGGCTGCATTCATTGTTCCCTCTATCCTTAGGGAACAGTCCCAGCCACTAGTCTCTCAAGTCAGCCTATCTCTTCCACAATCTGAAATGCTCCAGAGACACTCTGTAGTCTGTACTTCAGCCCATTCATATCTGCACAGAAAATGTTGTCATCTTCCAAAGAAAACGCTTCAGACGGGAAAGGAAGTTCGACGGTATTTGACCAATCACCACACATGTTCACAAGAAAAAAATAATAATAATAATATATATATATATATATATAAATTAATAAAATGTTCTTGTCCAATCACTCCAATTTCCATTTCTGCTCAGCAGCTATCTAGCTAGGATTCGACTAGTTGGTTTTACTTCGCTTCAGCTCGAGCTCTCACTAGTGCTTTAGCACGCATAGTGCACAGACTTGAATGCTCTTTACCTTTTATTCCATAAAAGTGAACCTTTCGAACCACCCAGGTGACGTGACGGTGACGTGGAACACCGCAGCCGCACCTGAAGGCACCTGGCCAATCCCTGTCTGTGATTGGACGCGACCATCAGTCCATTTTGTAGCGGTCCCGCTAGACAGGGAACTCCACTTCTGCCGCATTCAACATTGAAGCCAGACGCATATTATTTTGCTCTCGAGACCTTGCTAATTAGCTTCCTCGCCTATACCAACGTTCGTCTAAACTGTCCCCCGTGTCACGGAGTAGCGGACGGGGAGTCCTCGGCTGTCGAGTTCCTCCTGCCTGACGGCTTCCTTCGCCTGGACGACGAACTTTGGCTGTGACAGCTAAGTAGTATTTTGCACGTGTTAGACCGGTCAATAAGAAGTGGCCGGCTAATTGTATGCTACGTTAGATATAGCGTTAACGTGTTGGTCCGCTAAGCTAGGCTTCGTGCTTAGGCTTTAACGTGTTCCGTAGCTTAGTAAAAGCTTCGTTGCTAACTCTGTGTTACTTAGCACTTAAATAGCTTGCCTTGAGATTGACCGGCTGCTAGGCTGAGAGTAGCTGCGCCTCGCGCACGCTTCCCGGCCGATTAACGTGCTGTTAGCCGTTAGTCTCTCGGTGCTTGCTACCGAGATAGCTCACGAGGCTGCGACTCGTTCGCTTATTAGCGGCACGTGTGCTTCTCGCCCACACGCTCGCTTCTTATCTCGGCTGCCAGTCAGTCGCTAGCTTCTTCTTGGCCATGACATCTAAGCTCGGTGCAGAGGTGCGCTGCCCTCGCTGTGACGCTTGGCTGTCCCCTAATGATACACACACTGTGTGTGTGTGACCTGCTTGGGCCGCTCTCACGCTGAGCGCTGCCTGGGGGACCCGGGCTTTTGTTCCCCATGTGCCTTGATGACCCCGCAGGCACGGCTATATAGGGCCTCTCTCTTCAGACCCGAGCAGCCCAGAAACGCTACTGCCCCACAGGGCGAGGCCGTGCTGCAACAGGCGGCATCTGGTGATCCGCCTACCTCTGACTCCGACCCGCTCCCTCTCGGTCAACGGGGCGTCCAGCAGGGCCCCCGGCAGGATTCTCGGGAGGGTTCTCAGCACGGGTCCGACCATTCTCTCCCCCCCCCTCCCTCCACTAGGTCGGAGGAGGCTCGTAGCTTGGTTGAGTTTCACACCCAACTATGGGGTGAGTCGATGGAGGGCATCTCCAGGGGGTCTGGGTCTGTCTACCATGAGGACGACGTCCTTGACATCCATCCACAGGATGACGCGGCCTCTCTGGAGGGCCCGGATCGGTCGGGGACTCGCCCCTCGGGGGTTACTCCCCCTGGAGTTCAGGGAAGTATTATCCAGGGCTGTCACCGAGCTCGGCATTGAATGGTCCGCACCCCCGGCCCCTGAGAAGTCGCTTTTCAGTGCGCGCCACTTCCGTCCCGTCGGACACGGCCGACGACGCAGTTTACACTCTATATGCTACAACTCCATCCTAACACATCCGACTGAAACACTGTTGCGATAGCACACACAGTATAATACCCATAGTACCTGGTAGGGCGGACTGCCCCTGCCATTGAGGACGGTCAGACTGAAACCACGGTGACACTGCACAGAGCAGCGAGAGGCCTCCCCTCCCCCTGTACACCTAGATGGAGAAGGTCAGAAATACATACTGTAGTTCTTCACTTGTTCATTCATCCCTCCGTGTGTCCACTAGTTGACTAAAACTAAACTATAAACGAAAACTAAATGTGGGGGAAAACATCATTTTTTAGTTCACTGAAATAAAAACAAAACTAGACTTTAGAAAGAAAAAAAGGAAAAGTAACTGAAATGATATTGTGTACTTACAAAACTACTGTAACTAAAATAAAATAAAAAATATATAGAAAATGTCTGTAGTTTTAGCCTTTTGTGAATTTGGTCAATTTTGTCAACGCGAGCACGAGGAGGGATTGGTGCATAATGTTTATTGAGACGGGGACGTCCCACAGCTATGTAGTCTCAACACCAGACCCATGAGAGTTCTTACACTGATACTATGTTACTGCATACTGCAGATCTCTCTCTGGGTCTGGGACACCCCTCGCTCCAAACTGGTGTCGGAATCCCGGCCAGTGATTGGTTTGTTCGGAATCCTGAACCCACCAATCAGCACCGATGGTGCTGTCCCTGAGTTTTTAGTTAATGATTTTATGCATGTCAGGGAAGCTCATAGTGTTTTTACAAGATCTAGTATTGCCAACTTGTGTTTGTTTCGATTTAACACATTCACTGCCAGCCGTTTTTTTTTACTGTAGGTAGGTTCTGCCAGAGGTTTTTTTTGAGGATTCTGGCTCATCTTTCAAGACCCGAGGATTCTTTTCTGCTAAGATTTTGTGAACACACAATATCTCAAAAGAACTAATAGAATGTGTGCTTTCTCTGTCTAAAAGAGTTAGTTTGTAGAGTTAGTAGTTATGTAAGCATTAGCAGTTGAATACAGCATGGTTTCAGCGTCAGAAAAATTATTCTGAGATAAACGGCTTTTTGTGAAATTCGATAGAACAGTCACTTTAACCATTCATTTTTGGCATCAGTAAGACGTCAGACATCTAAACAATAGTTTTGAACAGTAATTTCCTCCATAACAGCAGGAAACCCCCCTCTGCTTCCAACTCCTCCCTCCGTGTGTGTTCTTCTTGGCTGCAGCGGCCGTGTCACAAGCTCGTTTCTGTTGCTGTAACCTCGCGTCACCAGTCTCATTGCTTTGCTGCTGCTGTGCCTGTCTGCGCGGCCGCTCTTTGAGGAAGTCTGGATGGACTCGCTCGTTACTTGGAGTTTTGGTTGAGAGCTTTGATGAAGCTTTTGCGATTCTGGTCATATTTATGCTGCGTGTTTCAAAGTGTGTTCCACCCGTAATCTATTATGCAAATTTGCAATCCCGCACCGCCAGCAATCAGCGCGAAAACGAAAGCGTTTTCGCCAATCCATTTTCATGAGAATGGCTTGATCACACTGCTTTTTGCTTGCCTTCCTCTAGTCAGGAGAGCACTGTTGCCACTTAGTGGGTCGGTGGAATGGGTTGTACACGTTCGGTAGCTCCAATAACTTTATAGGAGACGTGGGGGGCATTGATCCACGTAGCACCGTCAAAAAAAAAAATATATTTTTTTGACGTCTCAACTCGTCATTGGCAGTGAACCGTTGGAATTTTTTTGACGAGTCAACTCGCCATTGGCAGTGAACGTGTTAAAAGCCTGGCTGGTAAGGATACCTTTTCTTACACTGGAGCTGCAGAGTGGAACAGTTTGGACCTGCTTTTTAAATCAGCCAACTCCCTTCACAGCTTTAAGTAGTTAGCTAAAGCATGGCTGATTAATAAGATTCCTGTGACTTTCCCACATGCTCATCTTTTTCTTTAATTCAGCTTAATGTGTTCTGAGTAGTTCTCTTCATCTATCATTGTATTGGTTCTAGGACTTGTCTTGAATATGTCAATTGTTTCTTTGACACTTGATTGATCTGTATTGTTTTTTGATGTATGTCTTTGTATGTCTTGTTTATGAGACCAGGGACCAAATCAAACCAATCGGTAATGACTTTAGGGATCAGGCGCGCCCACCCAACCTGACTCTGTTGACTTTTGAAAATGAACCACTCTCTGATTAGTGCTATGACCTGTCAGTCATTCAATTGTCCCCGCTCAAAGCACCAGTGAGGGCTGTGAAGTGGCACAGACTCATTTATGTAGTAAGTGGAGCGGAGCGATTCAACGTCATATTTGATCAAGTCTGGGGAGAGACTAACAGCTACAGTATGAGTCAATTGCCTTCACAAAGTGTTGTGTTTGGATTGTAATACTGTACCTATTCGGAACTTCTTAAATTCAATTTGGCCCCTGACAAACACCCCCCATAGATCGATCGATCGATCAATCAATCAATAAATCAACCAATCAATCAATAAATCAAACTAATAAAAACTAAACTAAAACTAAACATTTTTAACAATAAAAACTAAACTGAAATGAACAAACCCACTCTGGAAACAAACAAAAATGGAAAACGAAAAATAAAAATAAAAATAATGGAAAATACAAAAGCATAATAACTCTGGTCCACCCATGTGCTCCACAGGGCCTACCTGGTGGAGGCGTGATCCAGCTGGGGAGGAGTGCAGCTGTCCATCTGACAGGGCTGTCGCAGACAGCTGTAGCGGGGATGAGAGGGAGGGAGAGACACAGAGAGTAACTAGAAATCCTAAAATGATCATCCTTTCTGAGTTAGATCAAAATGTCATCTTATCTTACATTAGCTTAGTCAGTGTCTGTACATCTGAAAAGCATGGTTCAGTGATCTGACATCATGAGATCTGCTCATGTATTTTTAGTGTTTGTAATACGTAACATTAACATTTTTACAACTGTCTCTATGGTCCACTTTCCACCTGCGTCGTGTCGGGTTGTATGGATTGTGTATGTGAAAAGGGAAATGTTAGTGTATCCATTTGTTAATTCTCATTTAAAGTTATCTCATTTATGTAAATAAATGTCTGTTAAGTCACTATCTATCGCAGACTGGGTTAACACAATGGTGATTGAGCCTATGGACCATTGATGGAAGCCTTTGCATTTTCAGTATTGCAGCATTTATGAACTTGGTGTCTGTAGAGACACCCCAGAGAGGGTGGGCGGAGCTAATGCAATAGACTCACTCTTCACGTTACTGTAGGGTCCCGACAACTCTTGTGTCAAGTAGGATAAGCTACCTTTTTCCGGTCTCTGCTACTGTAGCATTGCGGGTCGTTACTATGGCCGAACAAACTGACTAACGTATGCAACACTGTTTGGATCCCACCTGTAATTACTGCTCATCGCCATAGGTGTCGCCAAAGAGAACAAAACCGAAATCTTCGAGATTATCACTTTAAGTATATTTACAAGAAATTACTTTTGTGAACATTCAAGTTATTTGCTAGACCTGCTGTCTTAGATTCATTTCATATTATAGTGTCCTGTGAGTTTAGTGATTATTTGCAGGTTAATGAGCTGTAATGGTAACCTTTAAATTGATACATGTATGTGTCAATGTAAATGTACGTGTATATATGGATAAATATTATTCATACATATGTGCAGATTCAGTCACATTTTGGAATCAACCTCAAATTCAAGGCAAAGACTAGGTTCACAACAGAAGCACTTTTGAAGAGCATCCTGAGTGTGGATGTGGACATGTGTGTGTGTGTGTGTGTGTGTGTGTGTGTGTGTGTGTGTGCACGTGTGTTTGTGCGCGTGTGCACGCGCGCATGTGTGTTTGTATGCGTGCATGTCTGCGCACGCGTGTTTGTGTGTGTTTGTGCGTGCATGTGTGCCACGTGCGTGCGTGTGTGTGTGTGTGTGTGTGCGTGCGTGTGTGTTTGTATGCGTGCATGTCTGCGCACGCATGTGTGCCACGTGCGTGCGTGTGTGTGTGTGTGTGTGCGTGCGTGCGTGTGTGCAGTAGGTAGGTAGTTGTGGGAGAGCCCACCCTCTGATGCGCACCCGGTCAGGGCGAAGGCGCTGAAGTGGCAGGAGGTCCTGAGAGCCACGCCCCCCACGGCCACGTTGGGGGAGGAGAAGAGGAGGACGACGGAGGAGGTGAGGAAGAAGGGGCGCGACAGGTCATGGGTCACATTCACCACCAGGGGGTTCCGCTGGCAGGAGAGATCATGTGTGCCTGGGGGGGGGGGGGGGGGGGGAGACGTCATGTGTCTTTCGTTTAGTATTAAGCACAAACTCATTGCTGCTATACAAACAACACTAGGGAAACTAGTATAGGCTATATGATATTCATATTTATGTTGCTCTGCACAGCCCAAGACAGCATTATCCAATTTTTCTCAAAAGTGATACAATCTACGCTTTAAATCTGAGGGCAAAACCGCCCTGTGTGTGTGTGTGTGTGTGTGTGTGTGTGTGTGTGTGTGTGTGTGTGTGTGTGTGTGTGTAAAGCACTGTGTGATTCTGTATCTTTCTATCACGGAGAACGCGTTGGCGACGAAAACAGCCGGTATAATTCACTGGATGCACCATGGTGCCAAGTTGCCAATCACTATGCCAGCTGACAACCGTTATTTTATGGAGGACTTTACACCTAGTAAGGGCTAGGTGTAAGATTTAAGTTGTAACTTATGCCTAAGTTGGAACAATTTCACTTGGTGCAACTGTTATTTTTTTAGTAGCGCGTAAACTCGGACTTAGTGACACTTTTAAAATAGGATAGGTCTGAACTTATGCGCACCTGCTGCAACCCAGTGCTGTCAGCAAGCGATCTGTAGCTAGCAGTTAGCGGCTAGCTGCTATGCGATGCTAATGCTAGCCAGAACTCTTGTCTGCTGCTGTTGAATGTAGCTTTGTCTTACATGTACAAAACCATCATCTGACACATTTTTATCCCATTTGTTTATGTGACTCTTGTCATGGCCTGGGCTCATTAGCCAGCCAGCCAGCTAGCTGCAGGCTACAGCTGCAGCACTCTCTGACTGGGCGTTCACACTGAACGCATTTTCACAAATTTGCACAGCGAGATTACATACGATGTCAATGCAAATGCAAGAGCAGACACCGTTTCACCCCGGGCACCGCGAATCAGGTGGATAAAGCGAAGTTTCACGGCACAAATGACGTGAAATTAATGTAGCCTCGTTTGTTCGAGTTTAAATTTTGTAACTTTGCGAATAATTCAAACTCGAGCGAGTAATGCTACTCTCCGCCCCCGGTGTGAACTCACCCTCAGGTCAACGCACCCTGAGGTCAAACTCAAGCGAGTAGTGCTGGCTAGTAAGCGTCCTGCCCTGTCTGGTCAGGAGACCGCGCATTCACTAACTCGCACCGTGTAGTGGTGTGCCACCTGCCACGGCCGACCAATGGTGGAACTTCATCACTCATTCAGCGACTAACTCACTTACCGAGATTCGGGTCTCTACAGCTGGGCCATGCCGTCCAGCTAAAAAAGCAGGTAAAAAGTGAAGTACCTAGTGAGTGGTTCTTGCCAGTGGTGTCAGACAGGAGGATGGTGACTGTACCTAGTGAGTGGTTCTTGCCAGTGGTGTCAGACAGGAGGATGGTGACTGTCCTTCTGCACTGCTCCCCAGACCAGGACCCGTCTGAAGCCAGGTACACTATCACAGAGGCTGCCACTCCAGGATGGACAAACCCCACCTGGAGAAAAGGTAGCATTAACAATAATAACATTAATAACAATAATAATATTAACACTTTGTAATCTCTGTAACAGCTAATCCAAAGTATCTGCAGGTTTCAGCAAGCCAAATTTAAGACCTTTTATAATGTTGTAAACAGAGATGGGAAGTAACTATGTATAAAAATACTTTGCTACTGTACTTAAGTAGGATTTTCAGGTATCTGTACTTTACGGAGTATTTATTTTTACTTTTATTCCTTACATTTTAACACACATATCTGTACTTTCTACTCCTTACATTTTCAAAACAGGCTAGTTGCTTTAGTTTTAATGCACAACAGACAAAAACAATGTCATGTTTTCTGTCTCTCTCTCGTCTTGTGCTCTCCCAGCTTTCACGCATTATGTGCACCTTTTTTGTGGAAAAACCATATCACACAAATATAATTTATACATCTTAAAACATGTTTGGAGGGAATCTTCTAAGTTTTATAGTCTTCGAATCCTACTACTATAATTGGAGGCGTGTCTCTCTGTCTGTGTGTCTGTGTGTCTGTCTGTCTGTCTGTCTGTCTGTGTCTGTCTGTCTGTGTCTGTGTGTCTGTCTGTCTGTGTGTCTGTGTGTCTGTCTGTGTGTCTGTCTGTCTGTCTGTCTGTCTGTCTGTGTGTCTATCTGTTTGTCTGTCTGTCTGTGTGTCTGTCTGTGTCTGTCTGTCTGTCTGTGTCTGTCTGTCTGTGTGTGTGTCTGTCTGTCTGTCTGTCTGTCTGTCTGTGTGTCTGTGTGTCTGTCCGTCTGTGTGTCTGTCTGTCTGTGTGTCTGCCTGTCTGTCTGTCTGTCTGTCTGTGTGTCTGTCTGTCTGTGTGTCTGTCTGTGTGTCTGTCTGTGTGTGTGTGTGTGTCTGTCTGTGTGTCTGTCTGTCTGTCTGTCTGTGTGTCTGTCTGTGTGTCTGTGTGTCTGTGTGTCTGTCTGTCTGTCTGTGTGTCTGTGTGTCTGTCTGTCTGTGTCTGTCTGTCTGTCTGTCTGTCTGTCTGTGTCTGTCTGTGTGTCTGTCTGTCTATGTGTGTCTGTCTGTCTATCTGTCCATCCGGAGTTGCAAGATGCACCGTTGCTCTTATTGCCTCGAAAATTGTTGGTCCAGTGTGAGTTGACCTCCCCCTTTTTGAATGGAAATGTGTCTATACATGAGTCTAAATAAGGCGTGGCCGAGGAGGAGGTCATAAATCAGTGAGGTCACAGACAGTGATGAGGTCATAAGCTACTAGTAGATGTACAGTTCTAGATGGCTTCTTCTTTCTCTTCTGTGGTGTTTTATGGCAGTTGGCATCCTTTATGTTGCATTACCACCTCCTTCTGGATTTATCCATCCACTGTTTCCCTACATTCTGTCAAACCCAATCCTCCTCTCACCCTCTCCCGTCCACCCTCAAGAGCCCTGGGGCCGGATTCACCAATGTGTTCTTAAGATAGATCTTAAGACAAATGACATAATAGGACAATTTTGGAAGTTCCTAAGAAGGCTCTTAAGTGCAATTCCTCAATATTTTCTTAGGAACAGTCTAATTTCTTACGAACCTCTTACATTTTCCTACTTAAGAACTTCTTAAGATAGGGTCTAACTTTGGGCATACTGCCATTTAGGGTAGGAGATGACGCTATAGGAGGCAACCCAAAGTGCTTCCATCTACAAAAGCTATTTACAGGTACAGTAGGACAACTATAGGGCAAAGATTTAAACATTGGCTGGTGTTTGTTGTTGTTGTCTGTCATGTCTGTTGTAAATAGGCCTCTAGCTAATTGTCTTTGCTAGCTTATTGCTAGCAAAGAAAATTAGAAAATACGTAGATGGTTGTCAATGATGGTGCCTAGATATTACAGCCTGACCACTGATAACACTGCTCTGTGGAGCTGGGGGGGGGGGGTTGTCTAAAATCAATACAAATCTCTTTCGTTTTCGTTTTCCGCAGGAAAAGTAGGAAAGCATTTTTACACAAGAAAAAAAAAAGAAAAAAAAATGGATGTAGCCTGAGCGGACCTGCTGGTTGTGCTGTTGAATTGACTGCATAGAGCGGCACAGCATGCATTATTGCAATTGATCATAATATATCATTTGAGTGTTTTGTTGGGGAATATGGACTGCATGCAAACAATTTGTTGGTAACAGATAAATGGTCGGAAGGAAGGAGGGAGGGAAAGGAGAAAGACAAGTACTCTCCAGAGAAGAAGAAACGATAATGGAAAGTGATTGCCTACTGCATGTAGATTCAAAGAGGAGTCGGAGATGAAGAGAAAAATGGGGGAAAGCCTTCAAGAAAATGAGAGAACCCTTCCAGATGGAGCAGCAGAAGATGTTAAAAGAGACGGAGGGCTTTCAGAGAGAGCCAGTGAGGATGGAAACGATCAGGAAGGCTTTAGAGACGGAGAGCGACGCGATGGCGAAGGAGAGAGGGCGGCGCGAGAGAGAACACTTCGCCGCGTGTGTGTGTGTGTGTGTGTGTGTGTGTGTGTGGGGGGGGGGGGGGGGGGGACGAGGTGTTTTCAGAGGGAGCTGGCAGACGTGGTTGTGATAAGTAGGCCTTTTCAAAACGCTGAAAGAGCCTTTAGGGAGGAGGAGGAGGAGGAGGAGAGACTTCCAGGGAGGCTGCGGAGATGGGCCCGACCAAGACGGCCTCCATAAAAGACACTGGGATGGAGAGGATGAGTCATTCGGCAATGAAGTGGAAATGATGAAGAGAGAGAGAGAGAGAGAAGGAGAGAGAGAGAGAGAAGAGAGAGAGAGAGAGAGAGAGAGAGAGAGAGAGAGAGAGAGAGGGAGAGAGAAAATGAATGAGCATGTGCGAGGAGAAGAAAAGAGGCGAGCTCATGGCTGTGAAGGACTCAATAATCCACGGCATTGACAGACAAGGTTGTGAAGTCATGTGTCTAGTCAACAGCTAGCCTACGCTCAGTCTGGAGCTGCCGTGCTGATCGTGGGAACGTGACAGTGGAAAGATTAAATGAGACTAGAACACTAAATATGAGAAGCAGACACAGCTCTGGAATGGAAAGCCAGGTCAAAAGACGGTGTTACACAAACCAGAACGTCCCCACTCTTGGCCAGAGCGTGTCTGCAGCAACAAAGATATTGTATTATTGAACACTGAGAAAAGCGCTATATAAATGTAATGTTATTATAATTATTATAATTATTATAAATGTTATTATTATTATTATAATAATAAGTATTATTATTATTATTTTAACTGCAGCAGCTATTTTAACCAGAGAGCCTACCGTGCCTCGTGGTTGTCCTCCTTCCCCTCCTCCTCCTCATTCCTCATTGGTTATCCCTCGAGGTCTTGCCCGCCTCACGGGCTCACAGACGCACGCCCGGCCTCGCCCGCTACACGGGCTCACATATGCAGCTCGGCTGCTGCTCAGCCTCGCCCGCATTGCCTGCTGCTCAGCCTCGCCCGCATTGCCTGCTCAATTTTAGTGTGGTGAGATGCTGTGTCAAGGCATGATTTAACAATATTTCATACATTAAAAATGTTGCCAGTGCTTTTTAATCACGAAGAAACAATTAGCTAATTATGTTTGAGAACCATTTACAAATGATTAATAACAGTCGACAATGAATTATTCTTATTCATGTTCTGGGTCCATAATAAACTATTAGTAAATGATGTATTCATGATGACTAAATGATCTACGCATGACTACCAAACTTTTGTTGGCTCTGTTGCTGAGAAGCCATTCATGACTTGTGGACCATTTATGACTCCCGACTCCCCATGCGTGACTTATGGAAGCATTTCTTTGCGAAACTTAATTTGTCCTTAACATTTGTTTTCCCACCATTAGTAAATTGGCAAATGCTCATTACTCAATGATCTGTTATGATTCATGCATATTCAGTCACAAATTGAGAGAAAAAAATAAGTAAAGGGTCAGTTATGATTTGGTAATAATCTACAGATCATTTAATAGTGAGTAGACTCCTAATTCACAACGGACTGAAAGAACGAACAATTATATTAACTGAATTAGTTATTTATCATTTATATGGTAAATAATGCATTCTATTAATCTGGCAATTGTTCAGTAGATATATAAGTAGATATAGATAATATATAGGATAGAATAGCCAGGTAGACCATTACAAGAATAGAATAGCCAGGTAGACCATTACAGACAGTCACAAAAAGTAATTGTCAGGTGTGTGTGTGTGCGCGCGTGTGTGTGAAGGTTATTGAAAATAACTCAAACTAAAACTAGGTGAAAAAAACATTTTCGTTAACTGAAATAGAAAATATACAGTAAACTAGCCTTTAAAAAAAACCTAAAACTAACTGAAACCATATTGTGTAACTACAAAAATAAAATAAAATCAACTATTCAGCGGAGGGGAAAGATGATTAGAGTGCAGGTATGTGCCAGCCACAGTGTACCTTGAGCCAAACGGAATGCTCCAGGCCGTTGTACAGGTCGGCCTGCGCTGTGCAGGGAAACCAGGCATCAGCGGGGGGCTTCTCGCTCACCTCCGGGTGCTGGGACCTGCAGAACTTGAGTGTAGAAGGAGGCAAATACGGAATGGTCATTAAAGCATTCATAAAGAGATTCCAATCTTACACCCACACATTTTCATGGACCAGTGTCCATGTATCGTTGTTCCAAGACGTGTGCACCTAACGTGGCATGTTACAGGTGCCCCGCGGCGGGTCATACTTCCTACCCTGGCGAGGGCCGGCTCCCCGGTGGCAGCCTGGGCGGGACAGCGGCCGGGGTCCTGGTGGGAGGCGGCGGCGGTCGACGCCCACTGGTCCGAGTAGCCCAGCGGGGTGAAGTAACCGCAGTCCTGAACACTGGAGCCCCGCTCAAACTCCTCGCACACGCCGTCGCCATCAAACACGTAACACTGACTGGGCTGACCTGCGGAGACGCACAAGACAACATGACAACAGTCAGGAGGACTTCTAAAAAGAACGCAAGGTGTGCTTTCTCAGGGGTGTTCACTCAATCTACCCGCATTCCCATTCGTTAGTACTTCCGCGTACTATTCGATTTTCAATGAACAAAGGGATGAGGGAAATCGATCTATTCTGTACTTTTGTTGGCCACTCGCAATGTTGGCTATATCAACTCAAACATATTTTCCTACTTCGGCTGTTAACAGACTGTAAAATGGCAACAATTGATCTTGGACTCCCATTAGCGTGAACATTACAGTAATGTTGGAATGTTTAACGGGCACAAGAGGACGTGGTGGGAAACCTGGGGCGAGTTAGTTTAACCTCAAAACCACCTAGCTGGGCCACGGGCAATAAGTCGACAAATGAAAACAGCAGCAAAGCCTCAACTCAGTGGTGAGAACGCTTTCCAAAGAAGAAGAAACACAACTACCGGTATGAGCGTTACAGCCAGTAGCCCCAAAGAGGTTTGTTTTGCTTGTCTCTAGTACAATTTCTGGTGTGGGTGCGTGCGTGCGTGTGTGTGTGTGTGTGTGTGTGCGTGTGCGTGTGCGTGTGCATGTGTGTGTGTGCGTGTGTGTGCGTGTGTGCGTGTGTGTGTGTGTGTGTGTGTGTGTGTGCGTGTCAAATCTCAAGAATTCCTTTCTGGTACATTGGCATTGAAGTGACACCCAAGGGCCACAGAAAGCAGTGCCAGAGTAATAAGGTTTAATTTAGTGCAACACGTTTTGGTCACATCCCGTACATAGCATCTTTAACAGTCCCTGATATGAGCTTGCACCGGGTTCAAGGAGTAAAATGACACTGAAGGCCTACTCAGAAACCTTCAAACACACCATAAACTTCAAAACACGTCAAAACTGACCTCACCTTCAGAGGAGGAGAGGAGAAGAGAGGAAAACAGGGGAGAAGAGAAGAGAAGAGAAGAGAAAAGAAGAGAAGAGACGAGGAGAGGAGAGGAGAGGAGAGGAGAGGAGAGGAGAGGAGAGGAGAGGAGAGGAGAGGAGAGAAATACAGCCAGAAGCGGTGATTTGCGGGGTCCAAGCACAATATTTGATAAGACAGACGGATAGCCAAAACATTACAGAAGGTATAAAGACACACACCAAGATGTGAAGATCGAACATTCTAACACTGGCTATTGCGCTGACCTGGGACTTCTGTCAAGTTCATCTTTTCATTACAATCACATTTCTGGAGTTGTTCACCACGGCCAAACGTTCTATTCTTTGTCCTTAATGACTAATTTGTCCTCGATGACTATAACGACTTTGGAAAGGACATGCCTGGATTCGAACCCACAACCTTCCATATGAAAGGCTGATGTTTGACCTACTGAGCCAAAGGCCTCTCATTGGTGACGTGAGGAGAAACTAACGAAAGGGAGAAGTAGTGTGATACTGCAACTTACGATTAACAGACAGACGACGCTAATCACTTTATAGAATAAAACAATGCTAAGTCACATGGGTTAGAAACACGCTGCTGCACTAGGCTATGTGAGTTGAAACGTCTGGCCACACCCCAATCAGCAATGATGACATCCAGGTATTTTGGCATTGACAAATTATGTCAAACACCTGCTTTGAGTTTTCTGCACTGTGTGATTTTAGTCTTGATTTCCTTTTCATTAAGAATTAGAATTTCTGAATTTTTCAACCTGGACCCTATTTTTTTTTTTTTTTTTAATGTAATGTAACAGAACAGAAATTATTGCAGTATTGATCACGATCGTTTCAGTTGGCAGCCGCTTTGCCCACACGGCCCTACTGCACTAAACGGGCTTGTTTTTGTTTTTTTTACCACCGACAGGATCTGATTATTTCCATCATGACATTATTATAGAGATATAAGTTACCTTCTGCTTGATCCAAGTCTCGTGAGAGTCTCGCTCAAGTCTCACGGGAGTTGCGCCGGACTAACGTTAGACGGATTACTTACTGAAGAGCGGGGGCAACGGGAGCTTCTACCTGTACTACCAATGTGATGGACAGCAGGCAGAGAGAGGGTAAATACAGCCTTCATTTTCTTTATCTCTCTCTTTTACAATAACAATCTGAGCCTGTTCGATGCTAAAAAACGAGCACTTTTAGTGGACGTACATTGACGGGCGATTTGCCCCATGTGATCACATTGTAGCCATTTGCAGCTGCTGGCCGGCTGATGCGATCTTGCTCAATACTGCACCAATTTCAAACATGTCTGCTCTGACTGGTCAGTTAAACACCTCAGGATGTAGCTCAGGAGGTAGAGCAGGTCATCTCCACTAATCGCTTTGGATGAAAGAGGTCGGTGGTTCGATCCCCGCCTCCTCAAGGCTGCATGTCGAAGTGTCCTTGGGCAAGATACTGAACCCCAAATTGCTCCCGATGGTGTGCCGGCACCCTGCGTGGTAGCCGGCTGCCATCGGTGTGTGAATGGGTGAATGTACCTACTGATTGTAAAGTGCTATATACATGCAGGCCATTTACCATTTTACCATTTACCATAAGAAACACAAAAATAAGGTCCAGGTTGAAAAATACTGAAATTCTCCTTTAAAGACCCCCTAAAGTAAAAAAAACAAAAAAAAACATGTTCTTCTTGTTCCTACAGTTGGATGTGTGAGCTTCACTGTGCAGAGTTTGACACTAGAAGGCTGTTTCCACAATCGTCTGCTGAAAGTGGAACGTTTCTCTGAGCTCACTGAAAAGGCCATTTCCAACGAGCAAGATTCGTGACATCACAAATACTGGAGCCAATCCCTGTCCAGTATTCAGCAGTTAAAGCCCTTGTTTGTATGCTGTGATTAGATATGTTCTAGATCAGTGGCACTCAACCTTGCCCTACTCAGGAGCCACACCCACACAAAAAATAGCTTTGAAAGAGCCACAATCCAAAAAAAGTCCCTTTCCTCACATTATTTTATTCGATTTTAATTCATGAATGTATTTTTAAGTAGGACTTAAAAGAGCCACAACTACCGTAAATTCCGGACTATAAGCCGCGGCTTTTTTCCCGTTTTTTGGGCTTTTTTGGCCCCTGCGGCTTATATAACGGTGCGGCTTATCTATGGATTTTTTTCAGAAAAAAAAAAAAAAAAAAAATGAATTCTCTCTTCTTTAGCACTCTTTCTAACTATAAATCCACTTCTGTTTTAATTTCCTCTCTTGCCCTCTTTTCACCACACTGTATGACACTGTATGATCTCTGTATGATCACTGTATGATCTCCACAGCAACGCTGTGTTTAGCCGGCGGAGGCTCAGACCTTACACACACACACAAACACTCATGGACCCTAAGGACTATAGGCCAACACACGGTCACGCACGCACTCCCCCAAAACCCCCCCCCCCCCCTCCCGCCCCCCCTCCCCTAAACCCCACCCCCCGCCTCCAGCATTTCGTCTGCAACTGAGCTCTTCCCCCCCCAAACCCCCTGCCTTGTTACAGCTCTTGCATCATCCACCCCCCCCCCCCCCCCCACCCCCTCTTCCTCCGATATACATCCATCTGGCGCTGATGACAGCGAGCCACTTGCGTTGTTTGAGGAGCTAATGCATCGGTGGCGCTGCGCACGTGGCGACCCGGCTGAGGGCAGTAGATGGTCCTTTGGAATCTGTACATATTGCAACAAATGTTTATGTACTGTATAATATTGAAGTGTGCCTTTATTACTTTCAAACTAGTAATAATGTATCTCAATTCTGAAGTGTGCCGTTATTACTAATCTCAAACTAGTAATGATGTTGTAATTATCCACTACTGTCTGATGTGAACCAAAGTGCCCTTCTGGGACATGTATTAAACTGATTGATTGATTGATTGATTGATTGATTGATTGATGACACTGTGTGCACTGTAAAAAAGAAACACAGGTGGTGTTGTGTTATGTTGTTTTGTTGAAATGTTAATAAATGGGAGCTTCCTCAAACAGCCATCTCTTTCCCGACAATCCCCTCTGTGCATGAACCCTTACATATGGTAATTAAACATTAAAACACAATAAAAAAAAAAAAAAAAAAAAAAAAAAAATACCATTAAAACACCCGCGGCTTATAGTCCGGTGCGGCTTATATATGTAAAAAACAGTCAACTTTGCAGGTGCGGCTTATACTCCGGTGCGGCTTATAGTCCGGAATTTACGGTACTCATAAATGAGCCGCATGTGGCTCTAGAGCCTCGGGTTGAGTATCACTGTTCTAGATAACCCTGATTGGTTGCTTTGGACATTCTAATGAGGCAGAAGGAGGGGAAGTAATTTTAAGGATTTTAACAAGTTAATTTTGACTTTTTTTGCGGGTGGGGGGGGGGGGGGGTGGACCATCAGATAAAAAATATTATTATTCAAAGTAGAGTATTTTATATACATCTTAAAACATGACTGATGAATGGTCAAAGTCGATCAGAGACTTGAACTCACAACCTTGTGGCCAAGTACAATTGGGGAGAAAAATCAGGGGAGAAATCAGTGGCTCAGTGGTAGAGCTGTCGCCTCACAGTCAGAAGGTCCTGAGTTCGATTCTCGCCTGGGACACTGTGGGCGCTGTGGTTGTGTTCCCCCCCATATCCTCAGTGCCTACTGCCCAGGTGGGGTATCTCGTCATAAGGGCCTTTCTCTCTGTGTGGAGTTTGCATGTTCTCCCCGTGCTCCCCCAGGGGGTTCCTCCGTATATAGCCCCCCCACTAAAAACATGCAGAAGATCAGATCGTCATCGTCATCCGACCAGTGACGACAACATCCGAAGTCGGTCCCCGGGCGCTGTACGAGAAAGCGACCACTGCTCCTGGCCTGCCCCCCGGAGGAAAGGACATGCCTGGATGGGTTAAATGCAGAGGACACTTTTCACCGGCCACCGTCAGCATGAGTGTGTTGTGGCCGCATGCATGTGTTCGTGTGACAATAAAAGACGGGGCTTGTCCCGTTACGAGAGAGAGAGACATAAAAAAATAAAAACAAACTCACAACCTTGTGGTCCAACTACCACGTTGGTGAAAGTGGGGAAACAAAATAAAGGGATAAGTCACAGGTGCTAACCCCTATTGAAAGCCTCAGAAAGAATATTAGAACTGTACCAGCACACCACATTAATCAACTGACACATGGCTTACAGACATCATATTGACAGTCCAGACATCGTCTGCATTTAGTTTGATGAAGATTGATCAAACTATCTTGAACGTATCACATTGTCAATTGATGCTCTGCCAATAACCATGGTTACTGGCAGAGCATCTGTGTCCTCTGCATACCTCACAAGAACAGCTGTGGTTTTGTGAAGACTACTTATCACCTCTCACAATGTAAGATAAGTGGAAGCAGAGAGCATGGCATCTCCAGCAACACCTAAACCCAGGTGCACAGGCTGGCTTTGGCTTTTTCTGAAGGTTTGTCTGTGCTTCACAATTATGTACAGGTACAGTAGGTTTCATACCTCATATACCTCATATAGAGACACTGCATGAAATAGGCCACGCCCATCACGGGGGGGAAGCTCTCCGTTCACTTCCACACACCAGCGTCATATTCCTTGAATTAAACATAGCTAAAAGCTGTTGTGTGGTGGGGCTGCGCAGACAACAAATGTAAAAAATCGGCAGTTAAAGTTTTTTTGTACTCCCGAGGAAAACAAGGAAGCCATTGAGAATTGGCGAGAAGAAAAATCTGGATGTTGCCGTCAATGAAGTAAGTTGGAGTGTTCATCTTCCGTATATAATATCTTTGTGTGCAACACGCGACCATGCACGCGACATAGGAGAATGCCAGGATTGGGGGGGGGGGTTTGTGTTTTCCCCATTTTGGGCGTGGTTTCTGAATGATGACGCGCTCCGCAGTGTCTCTATACCATACCTATGTTCAAACTGATTTGAATTGTTTAAAAGTCTGGCAAGCAGGGCTCTAGCTTAAAGACGAGCTGAACTCCCCAAAAATTTAGTTTGCATACCTGGGTATTCAGTGCACCTATTGAATAATGTATGCACACAAAAATCAAATTTCTTTAGTTTTTCACACTTTTTCACATCACAAGTTCATTTTTCGGGATATCATTCATAACTGTAATCGTAATCTACAGTATGGCGACGTAACGAAGAACTATCAAATTTCTACCCCATTTCAACCAATCATATCACGACATGGCAGCTGTCAATCAGTCTTCATTTCGAGGAGAAAATTCTGCAGGCAAGATGGCCGCCTAGTGCCTACATGGGCAGACTTTTCTAAGCCCATAAATGTTAATATACTTGGCCAATAACTATGTAACATACAAAATAAAATGAACGGTAATGTCTTCATTTAATGTAGAATGCATAGGACATGTAACTGGTTCGTTAAACTCGCATTCCAGGAATAACGTTAACGTCCGCGGGTCTTACCCCGGACCCTCGGACATTCCAAGCCGGCAGGCGGCACATTTGCCTCAGCTTTCTAACGCGGAGGCAGCCTGTTCCTCGGTTCTCTGCGGAGCCCACTCGCGTAGCGCCAGAACACGCTCGATTTGGGGGCGGAACACGGCATGATTGGCCAACGCCAACTCCAGTCCACAGAACTGTCAAATCACATCATCGACACGCTATGGCCCCGCCTCTCAACCCTCTTTCATCTCAGGCAATAATGTGTTTTCAGTCTGATACGTCACAGACCCTCTCTGAGACCCGCTTCATGTGCTCTTTGAGGACCTCCCGTCCTCCCGGGGGCGCCAACATTTGCATCAGGGAGGATGTAAATTGGGGGAGGGGGAGCGAATGTCACAATGAACGGCGATGAAAATGTTTTGTATAGCACACACATTTCTTATTAAACCTCCTTGACGACAACACACACACACACACACACCCACACACGTTACTGAAGGCTGTATTCACGCATAGCATTTTTTTGGTGTGTAAAGAGTGCTGCCTGGAGCGCTTTTTGTGAGGAGAAATAAAATGGTACTGAGAATGAGAATGATAGAAAAACAACGATTTTAAATTCGGGACGGCCCACATTAATTTCCGGACGGCTTAGATTGTATTTGGGGGCGGTTCCGGGAGCCCTGCTGGCAATATCAATCAAATGTCTTGAGGTTTTGTAAAAAATGTAAACAGCAATTTAGCAAAGAAACATTACATTATCAATACAAATGAGAGGAAAGGAGCGTCTGATCATAATTAATCAGACATAAAAAAATATATATTTGTGCCCAGTTGACAGAGATGCACTTTGAAATGTTGTGATTAAACAGCTTGAGGACCACTAAGTTTGTAGTTGATATTGTTCTAAAAATAGGCCCATTTCACAGCAACCTTTTGAGGTGGTAAAGCAGGAAATAATAACGCAGTAATGTAATCATTAGCATTAATGAGGGCACCTGGCACTGGAACACCTAAACAGTATGGAAGCATAATTAATGGTATTAGCGTACAGCTGCTTTACTTCCTGCTTTTTACCACCTCAAAAGGGCTGCTGTGAAATGGGCCGATAAAGCTTTCTAACATCCTTGCTGTATGATACAGTTGACCTAAGCCATGAGCAAACGAGTGGGAAGCGCAAGCCGCTTGTAATGCAGCAACTATTCATCAAAAGGGCGGAAAACATCCGAGACTTCAGAAGTTTGTCCTCATTAACAGCCGGAGAAGTCAGATAGAGCGATTAGTCAGTGATGTCAAAATTGGCTTCAATTAGCCAAAGGAAACATGTTTCTGATAAAAATCAAATTAAGCCGAGACAATTCAACACCGTATTGTCATGCCGAGTTCATTTGGCAAGGCAACGCTGAACCCTGCGCCAAACAGACCGCCTGCGCTTTGACAACACCTGTGAAAATGATTAAATCTTTTGAATCAGAGTCAAGTTTCACAGAGGGGAGACTGATTGACACACTTTGACCAGGCTATTAAGACCATCTGTTTTATTATTAGGGGGTGCATGCCAAAAACATCCTTTATTCAATAAAGCAGGTCAATAATTAAAAATCCTTATCTGGAAGCAGCACTACTCTAACCCAGTGGTTCTCAAACTTTTTCACATCAACGACCCCTAAACTGACACAAAATTAGACCATGGACCCCCATTTTTATAGGGAGAGAGACTGAAGGTCTTCTTAAGCCCAATGATGGTGCACCCCATCAGCCTAACGAACCCAACCCCAGGCTCCTGTCAGGGACACTTTTAGATGTTTTGTTTTTGTAAAAAAAAAAAAAGTATTTAGGAGTGAGTACTTTTCACATTCCTTTTTTTAAACTGTACTTCTACTCTTTACTCAAGTATATTTTTGAGCCAGTAATCTACTTTTTACTTCACTACATTTGTCCACTCTGGGACAGATGCGACAGCCAAATGGAGAAAGAGAAGGGTTCATTTAAAACAGTTTTATCAAGTGTGTGTGTGTGTGTGTGTGTGTGTGTGTGTGTGTGTGTGTGTGTGTGTGTGTGTGTGTGTGTGTGTGTGTGTGTGTGTGTGTGTGTCCATCTGTCTCATTATTTTTGCACTGGCCCACACACTCTAAAAATATATTAAAATCAAAAGTAGATCATATAAAACAGCGTAGGACTACAGTAGATGATATTAGTGTCCTCTAGAGAGAGAGTGGCGTCAGCGGAGGACCAAAATGCGTGACTCATTAGCCAATGAACAGCCAGGAAAGGGTCTCACGCTACTTTTGAATGCTAAAGCTGATCATGGACAATTTGATTCAAGAAAAATTGGAGTCCATTGGAGTGAATGGAGATGTCGCGACTCTTCTATATACACGGCTCTGGATCATATAAAACAGGAACCAATAGAAAGCAAGAGAAAGCCAATGTGGCGTAGCAGGAGTTAACTGGCTCAGGCAACTGCAGCAAGAAAACCCAAACAAATATTCTGTCTATGACTAAGACGTTCAACTGAATAATTACTCCCTAAGTGTTGCAATTTGTAAAAAGCTGTTTTTGCCAAATTGTTTTCCTCGCTAGTCATCATGCCTTTTATTGTAAAACAAGAGATGTAATAGCTTCAGTCACGGCATGGCTCGCTTTGTGGAGGAAGGGGGGATCCGTCTCCACTTTCTTCCCCCCCTGAAAAAACAAAACAGACTGACTGGCTGATTCTTCGGGGGGAGAATCAGCCAGTCAGTCTGTTTTGTCAGTGGGGGAAGAATCAGCCAGTCAGTCTGTTTTGTCAGGGGGGGAAGAATCAGCCAGTCAGTCTGTTTTGTCAGGGGGGGAGAATCAGCCAGTCAGTCTGTTTTGTCAGTGGGGGAAGAATCAGCCAGTCAGTCTGTTTTGTCAGGGGGGGAAGAATCAGCCAGTCAGTCTGTTTTGTCATGGGGGAAGGATCAGCCAGTCAGTCTGTTTTGTTTTTTCAGACTGAATGGCTGATTCTTCCCCTGCTGACAAAACAGACTGACTTTTTTTGCACGCTTTTAGCAGGGGGTTGCTATCTGGAGGAAACCCCAGGGGAGCACGGGGAGAACGTGCAAACTCCACACAGAAAGGCCCTTTTGACGACCCCACCTGGGCCGTAGGCACTGAGGGCATGGGAATGTCCACAGTGTCGCAGGCAGGAATCGAACCCAGGACCTTATTGCTGTGAGGCGACAGCCATACCACTGTGCCACCGTGCCCCTAAACAGACTGATGGAAATTGTAGCCATGCAACAAGCACTCTTAACCCGTATCCTCGTCGCACATTCAATAACAACCAACAAGCTGTCGGTGAAAATAACGCAGCGACCAGTCAAAAAAAACACACACACACATTGTCCAGTTAATTTTGTAATCCACTTCATCTGTAAATTTTCCCGCAATATCTTAGAATATTACAGGATATTTAGCAAAATGACCAGAGAGACATACAGTACATACCACAAAGGCCTCATTGCCCTGACTTAGCGCAGACTGAGGAACTTTGGGGCGAGCATTCCGTTGCACGGTGGATGACTTTAAAGGCGGCGCAGGAACACCACACACCACAACAGTGGGGCTGATGTCTCATCCGGCCCCAGCCTCTCCATGAGAAACACAGACCGGCGGAGGCACATGGATGCGGTAGGCCAGACGGGCCCGCGTGGTGTGGAGGCACATGGTAGGCCAGACGGGCCCGCGTGGTGTGGAGGCACATGGTAGGCCAGACGGGCCCGCGTGGTGTGGAGGCACATGGTAGGCCAGACGGGCCCGCGTGGTGTGGAGGCACATGGTAGGCCAGACGGGCCCGCGTGGTGTGGAGGCACATGGTAGGCCAGACGGGCCCGCGTGGTGTGGAGGCACATGGTAGGCCAGACGGGCCCGCGTGGTGTGGAGGCACATGGTAGGCCAGACGGGCCCGCGTGGTGTGGAGGCACATGGATGCGGTAGGCCAGACGGGCCCGCGTGGTGCGGAGGCACATGGTAGGCCAGACGGGCCCGCGTGGTGTGGAGGCACATGGTAGGCCAGACGGGCCCGCGCGGTGCGGAGGCACATGGAGGCGGTAGGCCAGACGGGCCCGCGCGGTGCGGAGGCACATGGATGCGGTAGGCCAGACGGGCCCGCGCGGTGCGGAGGCACATGGAGGCGGTAGGCCAGACGGGCCCGCGCGGTGCGGAGGCACATGGAGGCGGTAGGCCAGACGGGCCCGCGTGGTGCGGAGGCACATGGAGGCGGTAGGCCAGACGGGCCCGCGCGGTGCGGAGGCACATGGTAGGCCAGACGGGCCCGCGTGGTGTGGAGGCACATGGTAGGCCAGACGGGCCTGCGTGGTGTGGAGGCACATGGTAGGCCAGACGGGCCCGCGTGGTGTGGAGGCACATGGTAGGCCAGACGGGCCCGCGTGGTGTGGAGGCACATGGTAGGCCAGACGGGCCTGCGTGGTGTGGAGGCACATGGATGCGGTAGGCCAGACGGGCCCGCGTGGTGTGGAGGCACATGGTAGGCCAGACGGGCCTGCGTGGTGTGGAGGCACATGGTAGGCCAGACGGGCCCGCGCGGTGCGGAGGCACATGGATGCGGTAGGCCAGACGGGCCCGCGTGGTGTGGAGGCACATGGAGGCGGTAGGCCAGACGGGCCCGCGCGGTGCGGAGGCACATGGAGGCGGTAGGCCAGACGGGCCCGCGCGGTGCGGAGGCACATGGAGGCGGTAGGCCAGACGGGCCCGCGTGGTGCGGAGGCACATGGAGGCGGTAGGCCAGACGGGCCCGTGCGGTGCGGAGGCACATGGTAGGCCAGACGGGCCCGCGTGGTGTGGAGGCACATGGTAGGCCAGACGGGCCTGCGTGGTGTGGAGGCACATGGTAGGCCAGACGGGCCCGCGTGGTGTGGAGGCACATGGTAGGCCAGACGGGCCCGCGTGGTGTGGAGGCACATGGTAGGCCAGACGGGCCTGCGTGGTGTGGAGGCACATGGTAGGCCAGACGGGCCCGCGTGGTGTGGAGGCACATGGTAGGCCAGACGGGCCCGCGTGGTGTGGAGGCACATGGTAGGCCAGACGGGCCCGCGTGGTGCGGAGGCACATGGAGGCGGTAGGCCAGACGGGCCCGCGTGGTGTGGAGGCACATGGTAGGCCAGACGGGCCCGCGTGGTGTGGAGGCACATGGATGCGGTAGGCCAGACGGGCCCGCGTGGTGTGGAAGGCTATTAGCACAAGCGTAGGAATAGAATAGAATAGAATAGAGTGCCAAAGTCACGCCCTCTTTTTGGTTCGGCATATGCACCAAGAGATTTCATCCGCCATTCTTTTTTGCGTAGACATTTCGGAAAATGCTTATCATTTTCTTTTACTTGGTCAAACCAAGTGATTCAGCCATATTTAGAACCATGAGAGACCTATAACATTTCACTCGGGTGGGGGGGATATATATATATATATATATATATATATATATTTAGAACACGGCTCTCTCGAATACTCGATTCTGATTGGTCAATCAACAATATTCACCGGTCATTATTTCTCGACAACCGACCGCTGCTCTGCCACACCTGGATTAATCAGTTGATAAGAGCCTTTTGTCCGCAGACGCTACTAATTAGGCCAACCAGTTGCAGCTGTGGTGTCTTGTGTGCCAATTACGAATGAAACCGCTTTGTGTTGAAAACGCTATTAAAAAATCTATTTGAATAATTATTTTTGTCAGATTATTGAATGATTTAGTTGTAGGCCGTGTTCTAAGCGGGATAATGTATACTGAGCCGGTGATTACTGGAAATAATGACCTTCAGGTGAATGATTAAGCCCTCCGCTGCGCGTCGGGCTAAATCATTCACCTGTCGGTCATTATTTCCACAGTAATCACCGGCTCACAATACATTATCCCTTACATATATATATAAGCAATATCACACGAGAGGGAGTGCGGTTGTTGGCTAATATTGGCACTGCTGTGATTCGGTCGCAGGCACAAGGCCGCAGGCCGAGTGCCGAAGATAATCACAGCAGTGCCAATATTTGCCAACAACAGCACGACCTCGAGTGTGATATTGCTTTTATACAACAGTTCTATTAAACAAAGCTGATTAAAAAAATGACAAAAAGCTGAGAAAATATATGATTTCTGTATTTATTCCTCCGCCAACAAAAATAGTCCCCTCAGCTTTCTGCTTTGCCGAAAATGTAGCCTAATCAGCCTAATTAAGTGCAGGCTGTCTACTTTACTACTGTCTACTCTACAGCTGTGAAGCATTTTGTTGATTAGGGCAGCTGTGAAGCGGAGTGATCTACACACAGTGACGCGCCAGTGCATTATCATGAAATAACGGCACTCGTAGGATCCCTCTTGTCCAATCAAATTGCTCGGCCGGAACTACCTGTTGTATAAATATATATATATATATATATATATATATATATATATATATATATATATATATATATATATATATATATACACTTAAGCAATAGATCACGACAGGCCATGGTATATGCTCATTATTCCACACCTAAGGGTTGTGCTACGGCGTCGGGCGAAAACACCCTTGTGGTATAATGAGCATATATCACGGTCTGAAGTGATCTTTTGCTTTTATAAAACGGTTACCAAGTATGGCAATATGAAAATTAATATTATTATTTAAATGTCTTAAATCACTGTTTAAAAAATTAGAAGAGCAAAAATGAGATGGGCTGTTTGGCGTTAGAAAGCCGCTCTGGCGCTGAGCCAGAGGGGCTTTCTAAAGCCCCTTTTTTACTCACACAGTGAGTGGCTCTAACTGTGGTATATTGACTGTGGTATATGCTCAACATACCACAGCTGTGAGCCAATCAGATTGTTTGATTTGAGAGAGCTGTTTTATAATACATATATATATATATATATATATATATATATATATATATATATATATATATATATATATATATATATATGTATACGGTATATATATATTTTTTTCTGGTCCAAGTGAAATGTTGAAAGATCCCTTGGTGCGTCTACCCAACCCGGAAGTGGGCGTGACTTTGGCACGCTATATTGGCTGTGTGCGTGTGCACGTGCATGCCCGGTGTAAAGAGTTTGATGACTGTGAAAACGTGCTTAACTACTCTTCCCTTCCTTAATGAAGGCGAGTATAATAAAAGCGTACACGCTGACGAGGGCCATGTTTTTCGGCGCCTCTCTCTTTCTCTGGGTTCACTCTGCCACACTGCAGAGCTGTGGAACTGTGTGACCTAATACCATGGTGGAAAAAAACACATGTTGACGGAAGCAGAGCCTTGAACCCTCTGCTTTGGGTTGACTCCCGTCCACATTGTGTTGGGGAGGCTTCTGTTGTGGCCTGTGTCTGCATGCCTTCGACTGGGCGAGGGTGCAGACGCCAAAGTATTGTTGTCCTGCGGTGGGAGCCCAACAAATATGGGGGCACTCTCTGCGGCTTCGTTGTTTGTCTTTTGCCATGTTATGTTCCATGTTTGTGAAACTTTTTTTTACTGCCCCTTTTCACCACCTGCTTCCAGGGGAAACCGAGCGAATGGGTCTAAACGGAGAGATTCATATGAAAGTGATTGCATTGCGTTGTTGTGGTATTCTACGAAGAATTTACACGGCAATGGCGGTACGGTTCTATATGGCACTTTTCCTATTCACCTTATGTCGGTTGCCACGGCCACTTTTTCTCTTCCGTGTCGGACGCAATTGTATTTCTTCTTCCGGTTCAGCGTGGCAGCCGGCCGGTTGCATTGTAAACATCGATAAACTGGAAACTATGAATGAAGTTTGGAAACATTCAGCTGCTACACTGCAGCGAGTGTGGCCAACTTCAGTTACATTCTCATAGCGTTACCGCTGCGAGGAGCCGACCGGGTGGTCGGCATAACGTTAAGTTACAATTAGCACGTGGACAGTGTTTTGTCACAGCTGGGTTGACAGATACTAGTTAGTGCTAGTCCCACCGGTCACAGCCAGCGCTCGTCGCTGCTCGTAAGAAATTTCCAAATAGGCGTCACATATTTGGATGTTACGTTCTCATCTGAAAAAATATTAAAACTTTATAACAGTTTTTTTTTTTTGCTTGAAAATAGCTTTTTGGCAAGTCTAAAAATGATAAAGGTAGGAGTAATCTACTTCCGGGTCTAAAACGGAATACCGATTACAAAATGACATATGCAGAAGCCTTCTGATATGGGCAAATGATAAGCCACTAGTGGAGACTCTGGACTGACTGATTGACAGACACTGTCCACCCACCTAGGTGCCATCTTGCAACTGTGCGCCCTTGGCTTATACCAGGAAGGATTTATTCAAGTCCTTTTTTACGACAGGTGAGTCTTTTTGCTCAACCCTATATAACTGCAGGTGTTGTTTCTGACTTCTACATTACATTACGTCATTTGGCAGACGCTTTTATCCAAAGCGACTTACAATAATACATTTTTGTCAGCAATAGCGCAATCAACTATGCAACACAGTCTATGGCAACTACAACTTCTGAAGGAATAGTGGTAAAGTTTAGTTAAGGTTATTATTATTATTATTATTATTATTTTTTTTTTTTTTTACAGAGAGAGAGAAAGATGTTAGTTTCAAGAATGGCCCAGATGGAGCCTGAAAAGGTGTGTCTTTAGTCTTTTCCGAAAGATCGGCAGTGATTCGGCCGTCCTGACCGAAGGTGGAAGCTCGTTCCACCATTGTGGTGCCAGGGACGAGAAGAGTCGCCAACGGGATGAGCCACTTTTGAGCCCCCGTAGCGGAGGAGGGGCGAGGCGTCCTGCACTGGTGGAGGAGCGGAGGGAACGGTGAGAGGTTTGGAGCCTGACCATAGATTGTAAGTACAGGGGGGCTGTCTGGTGTACTGCCCTGTAGGCCAGAACCAGCGTTTTGAATTTAATGTGTGCCGAGATGGGGGAAGCCAGTGAAGGTCGCGGAAGAGGGAAGTGACATGAGAGAATTTGGGTTGGTTGAAAACCAGACGGGCTGCAGCTTTCTGAATGAGCTGAAGTGGTCCGATGTCAGCGGCAGGAAGGCTGGCCAGGAGCACGTTGCAGTAGTCCAGGTGAGAGATGATGATAAGTGACTGGACCAGGAGTTGCGTCGCTTCCCTCGTGAGAAACGGGCAGATTTTGCGGATGTTGTAGAGGGAGAACCTACAGGAGCGTGCTGTCGCAGCAATGTAGGCAGTCAAGACAGCTGGTTGTCAATGATCACCCCAAGGTGCTTAGCTGTTTGGGAGGGATGTACAGTGGTATTGTCAATGGAGATAGAGAGGTCTGCTAGAGGGCAGTTTTTCCCTGGGAGGAAGAGTAGCCCTGTCTTATCAAGATTGAGCTTGAGGTGGTGGGCAGACATCTAGTCGCCAATGTCTTTGAGGCATGCAGAGATGCGTGCCTCGATTTGGGTGTCTGAGGCAGGAAAGGAAAGGTAAAACTGAGTGTCATCGGCATAGCAGTGGTAGGAAAAGCCATGAGATGAGATGACATGACCGAGAGATCTGGTATAGAGAAGGAAAAGCAAGGGGCCCAGGACAGAACCCTGGTGGTAAGAGGGCAGGATCTAGAGAGAGATCCTCTCCATAAGACCCGGTATGAGCGGTTAGAGAGATAGGAAGCAAACCAGGAGTGTGCAGATCCTGAGATGCCTAGGTCAGACAGGATGGAGAGAAGGATTTCTTGTTGGGGGCAAAGTAAGGAAACCATGCCAACAACGGACGAGATATAATGAAATGAGCCCTTGTATGATTTGATTCTGGCCTTCAGCGCTACAAGGTGGCCTCTGACCACGTCACTATGGGGTCAGAAGCAAAGGCTTTTACAGCTGGCTATGATCGACCTCGCTGGGGAGAGCTAGCCGACTGTGGCAGATAAAAGAAAGTTATTACTTACTTTAGCCCTGTAAGACCCGCTGTTGCAGAATTACAAAAATTTTATTTTATCTAAAAAAAAGGTATAAATGTTTTTTGTCCCCCCCCCCTCATAAACATAGTCATTGGGTCCTATTGTTCAGTCTCACAATGCTATTGGATAGGACATTTGTATATAAGTCCCGCCCACAAGGTCATGATGTATCACAACTTCCAGAACTTGGCTGAGAATGAACCACCCTTTGTTTCATTGGACTGGGTTTATCAATTCTAAGTAAGTAAAATGTTTAAAAAAAAAATGATAAAATGACTAGAACATGTACATGTTGTTATTGTGAAATACATTCCCCAAATATTACATTATATTATATATAATATAAATATATTAATATTATTATTTCCATAAAAGCTTACAAAATTATTTTTTTTGGCAAACACTTCATTACCATCTCCAAAGGCAACCTCCAACACCATCTGAAAGGTTGATTTTTTTTTTTATGTTTTACTGTCTGGGTTTTACAGGGCTAAAGCATATTAAACCAAACCAAACATGGCAACAGTGTTTCAATCACAACTGTTCTTGTGCGCTGATTTTTGCAAGCATGCCTGCATGCAGTCCATAACCACAACAAGAGCCTTGATCAAAATCAATAGACCTGGTTGATCAATATTCCCATGATTGCTCGAAATGCTTGAAATCCTACGTAGGTCAAAACCTATTTTATAAAGGCAACATGGCTGACATATGTTTTGCGAGGGCGCAGTATAATTTACCGCTTAAAAGGTGTTCGTTCCGACCAACTGTGAGAGAGCAGTGTTTAATTACAGCAGAGAAAAGGTAGTTTAATGTGAGCCAAATAATTGTACGCACATTCGCACACACATCTGTCCATTATTGTTATTGTTGTTGTTGTAGTTGTTTTTGGTGGTGTTGTTTTTGTTTTTTGTTGTTGTTTTTTTGTCAGTCCCCATGGGGTGGGTGGGTGGGGGGTGGGAGGGAGGGGAAAAAGAAAAAGAGTTTTCATACTGTATTTCGTGACATCCATGTTTTTTGTGAAAACTGAGAAATAAAGTGATAAAAAAAAAAAAAAAAAAGTGTTCGTTCGTTCCTCTGTTGTGCCGCCGCCAGCCACGAGATCATGACGTAACATTTCTAAACAGACTTGTGACCTCGCAAAACACAACCGTGCGTCCATCTGTTTTCCCTCATGTTTCATTCATTGTTCGGGAAAATGGGTTGAAGCCAGAAGCTCTTGTGTCTGTCTGGCAAACACAATCTGATTTGTTCAATTGCTTTCATTAATGCTGCTGCTGAGCAGGGGCGTTTCTAGGTCCTGAAGACATTGGGGGCTTTAGCCAGGTACTCCGACGGGGAGGGGGGGTACTCAAAATTTTTTGGTTTTTCCAATCCGTAAATACCCATGTTGTGAGTCATTTGAGATGGATACAGAAGAACAGGATTAGTGGGTCTCGAGGTCCAGGGACCACCAGAGGTCCTTGATAGGGTTCTGGCGGGAGTCCACTTAGCAAATTTACATATTTTATTTTATTAAATATTATATCTCAATGGTACGAACCCCCCCAGTAACTCCTGTGAAGGTATTTTATTAAGGTACATGCTTCCTGTAAACCTAAATTCTGATGGTGCCGTTTTTGTATCATATGGTACTTTTATTTTGAAACTTAGAGCGGACGTAGTGATGTTATATCTACGCTACTTGACGTAAGGTGTGCTCACCGGCCGGTCGCAAAACACATGTCGCTCTTCAACCTACGGTTCTATCTAATCAAAAGCGCCTAGCTGGAATTGGGAACAACGTATTGTTTGTTGTAATGGTTTAATGAAGCAGTGATGTGTGGTTTTGTTTAATGTAACTGTGAAGTGAAGGCATTGTTATTGTGACAGTCATGCTAACGTTAGCTTCTATAGACATTGGAGTGGATGGCTGTGGCTTCATGCTGATGCTACCGTTGTAGGTTGTATGGTTAATAATATTCTGTGTGAAGATATTTTCTGAGATAAATGGGCCTTGAGCATCAAGGCCCATTTATCTCAGAAAATATCTTCACAACTAAACAACTAAATAACATAAGATAATTTCATAGTTGTAGCTACTGTGATGCTGTGCATGTTGGCGCATGTCATTTGTTTGAATAATTTCATAGTGAGATGATGAGCTCGTGTGGAGAGGAGGTGGTGAGGAGTGAAGCAGAAACATTATGTAATGACACACTATGACAATAGTAACTGATAATTTGGTCCTGCATAGCCTACTGATATTTTCTGTTTGTTTTTTTTAGAAAACTGTTTAGAACTCTGACTTAATGATTTTGCTTTATTTATTTTATTTTGTTGTTTATTTGATTGTCTGTTCCAATTTTGTAAATGTTTAGTCTGATTTTTTTGTATAATGTACTGATTATTAATGCCAGACTTTGTTTATTGGAAAAAAAAAAAAAAAAAAAAAAAAAAAAAAAGGAAAAAAACATCCGGGGCTAGGAAAAAAACATCCGGGGCTCTAGCCCCGGAAGCCAGGGTCTAGCGACGCCCCTGCTGCTGAGCTATTAGTGGGGCAGATTAAAGAAAAATTGTTCACTTCTGGAAGGAAGCACCAAAATTGGCACAAATACTCCTTGTGGATTATTTTGATCAAAGCTATTAGCCACGCAAATGAATGAATGAATAAATAAATAAATAAAAAATCCAAGATGGCCACCATTTCCAGCCCGAAAACACTATTTTGGAGCCAACTTTGCGTAGAATTGTCCAATGCGAATGATCTTGCTATCAAACCATACATTTATGACCACAGAGAAGCCAGATTTATTCTGTGTAAATCTCAAAATGGCTACAATTTTAAGGATGACTGCCATTTCAGACATTTTTACCATATCATTTCACTGTCCAGGGCGATTTTGATGATTCTGGTCTCAAATGATGGAAGATTCAAAATTATACATTTGAAATCCTTTTATACTGTATATCCCTTCTGCTATTTACTCTGCATATTTTTGCCAGGCCGGAGCTGGCTGCCGGCTTAGATCTGGCTGTGTCTGAAGGTCCATAGGAAGCTGACTGACTGACAACTCTCAAATGCTCGACTGACTGACTGACTGACTGACAACCCTCAACGAGTGACATCACTGATGACATCACTCACTGATGACATCACCGATGACATTACTCAATCACTGATTACATCACCCAATTGTGATCTCATCAGTGATGTCATCACAATTGCTCAAGTAGCTACTATCAAAATGTCAACAAGTAATTGTTCAGTCAGTCAATAATCACTTGTGATTCCCATGTTCAGCACTCAGCTGGATGTGTTGGTTATATGGACTCACCGTTACAGTTGAAGCCCGTCTCCTTGTGGCATTTCTTGGAGCAGCCGTCGCCATCCAGCAGGTTGCTGTCATCGCACTCTTCTGTCCTACAGAGAGAGCACCACACTCTTCACTGCCAGCCCCATCATCATCACCATCATCACCATCAGTCATGTGAATATACTGTATGTGCTATATAGTGCACAGACCCCTGTATGAGGCCATCTCCGCAGTAGGCTTGTCCATGGGTGTAGAGGAGAGGGGCGGAGAGGCCGCTGAGGAGTGTGTCCGCTTCCACCTGGATCATGTACTGGTACTGGACCCCCTGCTTCACAGAGCTGGAACACAACACAACAAGGCACCTTAGAATAGAATAGAATAGAATAGAATAGAATAGAATAGAATAGAATAGAATTGGCCCACAAAGGCTTAAGCCCAATTTCTGTTTGGTCTGGCGACACTTTTGAAACAGTCGCCGACAGAAATGAGGACTTAACGACGAGCAGTGTCTGCTACCTAGTGACATTTCTAGTGTCGCTGACTACGTCACATCGGCACTCACGTCTCTTGGGCACTCGGCCTGCGGCCTTGTGCCTACGACCGAATCACAGCCGTGACGATATTAGCCAACAACAGCACACCCTCTCATGTGATATTGCTTAATTGAAGGGATTGTATGGCTCCGTTCCTTTCTGGGAGCCGTTTAAAATAACCCTCATCGTTCTTTTTTCTTTTTAGGGGGCGGGGGCTACTGTTAATCTGCAAAATAATCACTAATATGATATGGCAAGATTTGGATCAGATTAGATTGCAGATGAACGGAGAACAGCGGAACATTATGGGGCCACTTAAAGCTATTTAAATTATGTCATGGACAAGTTATGGACATTGATTTATGTCAGTGTTTCACTGGCATTGTTCCAGACCTTTGAAATGATGTAAAAGTCACAAGTGGGCCTTCAATAGAAAACAGTTTAGAGTAGCCCTGGAGTAGCCCTGCTCTATTTAGCTAGTTTAACACGTCTCTATCAGAAAGCATGTCACTTTCTTGCTTTTGTGAGGCTGTGCCAGAGACTGCTGCAGGAGGTCTATTAATATTGTTGCAGTTCCTACTGGCCACCAATAGAGGGTGGTACAGGTCAACGATAACTTAATGCCCCTTTAATGTTTGATACTTATTGTAAAAATGCTGTAAATGTTGTATAAGCAATAACATAGTACTCGAGATCTTGCTGTCATTGGCAAGAGTGTGCTTCATGATAGGTTATACTAGTGTCCTCTAGAGCAGTGGTTCTCAAATGGGGGTCCGCGGACCCCCAGGGGTCCGTGGCACTTTGCCAGGGGGTCCGCGAAAAGTTTTCAGGTAATTTTTTTTTTTTTTTATTTTATTTTATTTTTATTAAAAAAGAAAATGCTACATGTTACTTATTCCTTCTCAAACTACTTCCTACATGGTGCTAGTCTATCAAAATATCTTGGCTGTCATTGATTGTGTTGCATAGTGGTTTTCTGTACTGTTGACAAATTGTGATATTGTAAATCGCTTTGGACAAAACAAAAGCGTCTGCTAAATGACGTAATGTAAATGTAATGTAATAAAAAAAAAAAAAAAAAAAAATTGCAAAATCTTCATAGTTCAACGAAAATAGTTTATGCTTTAAATCTAAAATGGTTTGTGGATTACATTCTAATAATAACAAACCTATCAAATTAAAAGTCAAGCACATTACCGTGGAAACAATTAAGCTTAGCCCAAAATCACAAATCAGAATGAGGGGGTCCCCGGTATATTTTCTATCTTGTAAGGGGTCCTTGGCTGAAAAACATTTGAGAACCTCTGCTCTAGAGAGAGTGGCGTCGGCGGAGGACCAAAATGCGAGACTCAATAGCCAATGAACAGCCAGGAATGGGTCTCGCGCTACTTTTGCATGCTAAAATAAAGCTGATAATGTACAATTTGATTCAAGAAAAAAAAAATCTTTCAGAGTAGAACACAAACTGTCCATTTTGCTGCAACTCGACGGTGCTGCTTAATCCAGAACCTTACTTCCTGGAACTCTTTGAGAGTAAAACACTGGTCCATTGGAGTGAATGGAGATGTCGTAACTCTTCTTAGACGGCTCTGGGCTATAACATTCCCTCTCGTATCATATTGCTTCATTCATATAATATACAGAGGAAGCCACTTGTGTCCCCCCAGTGAATCAACTCAGTTGGAGCAATGGTGCAGCAGCAGAGGAGCATACAGAAAGTGGAACTTGCACTCGCAGTGGGCGTGGCTTCCGTCTGTAACCTTGCAGTGTCTCGAACCAGTGACCTCGGAGCCCCAGAGCAGGAAGTGTGTGTAACAGTAGCTGGGGCTCCAGTGACCTCGGAGCCCCAGAGCAGGAAGTGTGTGTAACAGTAGCTGCCGGCCTCCAGTGTGGTGTGTGTGTGTGTGTGTGTGTGTGTGTGTGTGTGTGTTGGGGACTATCGATGTGTTTTGGTGGCTGTGCCTATAAAAAGAGTCTCCTCCTTGTTTTCCCAGCATAGATCTACTGCCTCAGTATCCGTTGGCCAGGAGGAGCACATACCGCTCGATCTGGGAGGTGTGTCCGGTTTCTCCAGACCCGACAAATTACCCTGATTAATTATAGATCAGAGGAGGAAGTGCAGAATTGGGAGAGGGACGGGGCGTCTCTCTATCTCTATGTTTTCTCATTCTCTCTCTGTCTATATTTTCTGTCTGTGTCTGTATTTTTCCCATTTCTCTGCATTGTATATATGGTGAAGTTTAGTTTGTTCTAACGTCTTCTTCCCTCGACCACATTCCTCCCCTCCCTACAAACCCAATCCTCCTCTGCCTCAATATGGACAAAAATCATATTGCGATTTATTTTCTGAATATTGCGAGGGGAAACAACTTTCAATTAAGAATAACAGTTAAATGAAATTAACGAAATTAAAGTAAATTATTTAGGTTGGCCGATACAGGGCACCCTACCAAGGACCTGTGGGAACCCTGATTGCTGGTCCTTTTTCCATTTATTTTTCTCCTCCTATCCCTATCCTCTTCCATCTCCTCTTCATCCTTCCATTACCCCCCTTCCCCTCCCTCCCTCCCTCTCCCATCTCATCCAAAGCCTCTGCTCTCTCCTCTCTCTCTCCTCTCCTCACATCAACCCCTCTCTGCCCTCCTCGGCCGTGCATAGCTCAATTCCCAGTGGGATTACATCTTTTTGCACTTAGACACACCCTGCTCCGTAAAACAAAAAAAAAGAGGCAACAGCTTCTCAGAAAGCCAGAGAGACACAGCATTTGAAATCGATAACAAGCCAATCTAGCCTATACAATCATGTGACACCACCGTCATATTCTGGCAAATTTTGATCTGCATTTGGGGGAAAAGTTACATCGGAAAGACACAAGAGCGATCTGGGTTTTTCTTTTTTTATGGAGGGTTACTCTCTTTTTTCCAATAGTTTATTTTCAGTTTTTGCTTAGAACATAACACACATACCAGCTCAGACAGTAGATATAAGAAATACATAAATACATACATGTGCACAAAAACAGGCTACCAGCCGCGCAAAGTGCTCACGTGCCTACAAAAGATGTACATGGGGTCCTGCGCAAAGGGGGCCACGAAAAAAATGAGCTGGGCGAGTCGAGTCACCTGTCATTTTTAACCTCGTCCAAAGTAGGCCAAAAACGGGTCCCGGATAGTTGAGAATTTTTTAAGCGAGTTAGTTCTCAGGAACCTGAGTCTCCCCATCCGTATCACAGAGATCATGTCCGTTAACCACACCTGAAAAGAAGGTGAAGAGGGGGACTTCCATTCCTTCAGAATTAGGTTTTTGGCGAGCGTTGTCCCCTGTGTCAGAGACTGTTGCACAGCTGTGAGGACTCCAAGCAGCCGAAGATGGCGAGTTCTGCCTCTGGCTGAAGGGTTATTTTGTAGGCCTTGGAGTACCAATCAAATATTTTGCTCCAGAATCCCGTTGGTGAAGGGCAGAACCAGAAGGCATGAGACAGTGTGCCCTCTGACACCTGTCACACAGTGGTGAGACAGCAGGGAGGATCTTGTCAAATGTATGCTTGGAGTAGTGAAGACAGTGAGCGACTTTAAATTGGATCAGCTGGTGTCTGCTATTAACTTAGCAGAGTTGTACAGACAGACTCCTATCCCATATAATGTCAGATAAATCAATACCAAGTTCCCCCTGCCACGCTTCTCTAGTCCTCTCAGTAGAGGTCATGGTGCAGTTGTCAAACAGACATACAAATCTAGAAATAAGATGCTTGGAGTGAGGAGGGCTCAGCAAAACATCGAAAAAAGCAGGTTCATTTGGGAGCGCTTCAAAGGTATGAATCTTGGATTGAACATAACCTCTGATTTTCAGGTATCTGAGTCAGTCCATGCCGGACAATTCAAACTTCCTCTTCAGTAGATCAAAGGATGCAAAATGACCGTCTATGTATAGGTCTCTGATGGAAACCAGCCCCTTCTCACTGCAGGCATGGTAGGTTTTGTCTGATTGTGAAGGCAAAGAGTGATTAAAACAAATTGGTGTGTGGACAGAAACATCTGGTAGACTCAAGACACTCCTAACTTGGTTTTGAATTCATGGAGGGTTACACTTTGGTGAGATAAAAAGAAAGGCGGGCGTCTGGGTAGTATAGGGGTAAAAGCACTCGCCTACCACCGCGGAGACCCGGGTTCAAATTCCCCGGCAGCGGTAGTTAAGGCTTAAGGCTTGGTCAGCCACTCTACTAGTACTTGCTCTGGTCAGTCGGGGGCACCTGTTCAGGAGGGAGAGGGTGATCCTCCCGCTATGCACCCAGCCTGTGAAACCTCCTCGCTGTCAGGTGAAAAGAAGCGGCTGGCGACTGCACACGGAGGAAGCAGGTGCTAGTCTACGGCTCTCCCCGGATCGGCAGAGGAGGTGGAGCAACGACAGGGACAGCAAGGGGGGAATTGGCCAAGAACTATTGGGGAGAAAATGGGAGAACATTTGGAAAAAAAACCTGATCAGAAAGAAAGAAGGAAGAAAACATGTTGTGGCTTCCATTTGGATTCCGGTAATCATTTGGACACCCTTTTCTGCAATACAAGACAGGACGCAAACTGCTTCAACTTAGCCTGGGAACTTCACAGAGCTTTTTGATAGAGTATATGGTTGTTGAAACAGATTTGGATCAGTAGCCACAGCTCGGCAGCACCATGCTGAAAGCATTTGGGTTCAGAGCTCTCTCAAACAGAACCAGACCCAAACACTTGTGAGTGACGGATAACTGTGGATTAACAGATCTGCGGACATACACACAAAGGTAGCTTGTGGAGTTTGAACTCCATGACGGCCATAAATAACACTTTGATCATGTGTGTGTGTGTGTGTGTGTGTGTGTGTGTGTGTGTGTACGCCACATGTATGCTACCCGGCGTTAGCAGTTGGCACAACCTCCAAGTTATAAATATAGGTCCACCTGAGAGAAGAGCGGGCCTGGGAACTTGCTTGAGCTGGAGTCCAGGATATATGAGGCTGGTTCAGACATTGAGACAAACACACCTGTCAATTCCCATTACACCCGCAGGCCTTACCTGCACCTCACAGCAGGCCTTACCTGCACCTCACAGCCCTGTAGGCCTTACCTGCACCTCACAGCCCTGTAGGCCTTACCTGCACCTCACAGCAGGCCTTACCTGCACCTCACAGCCCTGTAGGCCTTACCTGCACCTCACAGCCCTGTAGGCCTTACCTGCACCTCACAGCCCTGTAGGCCTTACCTGCACCTCACAGCAGGCCTTACCTGCACCTCACAGCAGGCCTTACCTGCACCTCACAGCAGGCCTTACCTGCACCTCACAGCCCTGTAGGCCTTACCTGCACCTCACAGCAGGCCTTACCTGCACCTCACAGCAGGCTTTACCTGCACCTCACAGCCCTGTAGGCCTTACCTGCACCTCGCAGCAGGCCTTACCTGCACCTCACAGCCCTGTAGGCTTTACCTGCACCTCACAGCCCTGTAGGCCTTACCTGCACCTCACAGCAGGCCTTACCTGCACCTCACAGCCCTGTAGGCCTTACCTGCACCTCACAGCAGGCCTTACCTGCACCTCACAGCCCTGTAGGCCTTACCTGCACATCACAGCCCTGTAGGCCTTACCTGCACCTCGCAGCAGGCCTTACCTGCACCTCACAGCCCTGTAGGCCTTACGGTGGCTCAGTGGTAGAGCTGTCGCCTCGCAGTCAGAAGGTCCTGAGTTCGATTCTCGCCTGGGACACTGTGGGCGCTGTGGTTGTGTTCCCCCCCATATCTTCAGTGCCTACTGCCCAGGTGGGGTATCTCGTCGTAAGGGCCTTTCTGTCTGTGTGGAGTTTGCATGTTCTCCCCGTGCTCCCCCAGGGGGTTCCTCCGTATATAACCCCCCCACTAAAAACATGCAGAAGATCAGATCGTCATCGTCATCCGACCAGTGACGACAACATCCGAAGTCGGTCCCCGGGCGCTGTACGAGAAAGCGACCACTGCTCCTGGCCTGCCCCCCGGAGGAAAGGACAAAGCCAGGATGGGTTAAATGCAGAGGACAAATTTCACCGGCCACCGTCAGCATGTGTGTGTTGTGGCCCTCCGTGCATGTGTTGTAGTGTGTTGTGTGACAATAAAGACGGGCTGCCGTCTGAAAATCGAATCGAATCGAAATCGAAATCGAAACCTGCACCTCGCAGCAGGCCTTACCTGCACCTCACAGCCCTGTAGGCCTTACCTGCACCTCGCAGCAGTCACGGGAATCTTTCCTCTCTTCTCCCCTCTGCTCGACTAATGAACAGAAAGGCTGATGTCATAATAGCACCACTTGTGCGCTGGATTTGAAGTGACTCCTGATGGATTTCACCGCGGAACGGAATCTGAACTGGTGCACATGATTTATAAAACGTGTGCTCAATTTGTAATAAACCCATCTGAGCCGGGGTGCTGAACAGCTGCAAGTGTCGACTGATACAAGTCGTTGTGACCGTAACGTCCCTCGAGTCTGCATTTTGACAATCATAATGTCATTTGTCAGGCGTTTTCTCTATATAAAAAAACACCTGAATCATTTTGACCTGAAAACCTTGATTAATAAATCTCTATCCATTATAGAGACAGTCCGCATGTCTGGGAACGCCCACAAAATGTTAAACGGCTGGCGCGCGAGTGGGGTAAAACCGCCGATATATCTCATGGGCTGACTCACCAAAAGACGGTGCTGCGGCTCTAAACTACATGTTTGGGGGTTCTAGAGCAGAACACAAGACGTCTGCTCAGATGTGCGTTTACTGCGGTGGTTAAGTCTGCCTGGGCTGGGCTATCAGCTAAATTCTAACTTTGCTGAATGGATAGAACGGGGAAATTTACCCCACCCTGACCCCGCCCCCAGGCTAACCCAGCGTCTATTGTGGGCGTTCCTAGAGCCTGTATGGGCGTTCCCAGACATGCAGACTGTCTCTATAGCAGTGGTTCTTAATCCTGGTCGTCAGGAGCCACAGTCCTGCCTGTTTTCTATTGTACCTGCTAGTAATTACGTTCACCTGGTGTCCCAGGTCTCATTAAGCCCCTGGTTACAGCAGCTGAATGTCATTAAATATCAGTCAGAGTCGAACAGCTCCCGGACTCTCATCATTATCATCACATTCGCTTAGTTCACTTCCCACGCAATTCACCCATTTTGTGTCTAAAAGGCAGGAAGTAACACAGGTGCAAGCAAGACATTCATTAGGGCCCCGGCACTGGAACACCTAAATGGACTGGAAGTTGCAAACGCTCATTAGTGTTCTGCTTGCACCTGTGTTACTTCCTGCCTTTTAGACACAAAATGGGTGCATTGGGTGGGACGTGAAATAGGCTAATACATCATCCTAACAGCTTTATGCTATTATCTGTATCTCTGTCCATTATGTCTATCATGCCTATGTTCTATGTCACTCACACACACACACACACACACACACACACACACATACCAGTGTATTGCAGATGCGGCAACCTTGAATTGCTGATTAAACAAAGATGAAATGTAAATGTAACTATTATACTTCAACTTAACTTAACTTGACATAGCAGAACCTAAACCAATTTAACCTTTTAATAAACCACATAGATGTCCTTAGTTTCTCTAAAGCATGGCTTAACACAGAGTTCACGTCTTTGGTATGCAACCGGCTGGCAGCGCCAATCCGAGGTCGATGTATACTTTTTTTTAATTATTACTATTTTGGGGCGTATTGCCTTTATTTTGACAGGACAGTAGGCAGTAGCCCTACTGGTTTTCTACCCTACCAGCTAGTTAATTACATTGAATTCAGTTGGTGTAGTTAGGTGCTGAATGAGACCCGGGCATAGACTGTAAAAAGAGATGGACGAAAGTGGATTGAAAACAGCTACCGGTATAAAGAAAAATCAGATTTTAAGACTCAATCCCAGACTCAAATGTCTTATTGAGATAGATTTGTTTGTTTTTTGTTTTGCCTTTTTTTTTTTTTTTTTCTCAATGATCCTTTATTCCTCTGAGATCCTACCTGTCGGTGAATGTCAGGCCGGTCTGCGGCGGCGGCTGCGCTTCCCGGTTGTATTTTCCGGTGAAGGGCGGCTGCCTCTGGAGCCGGTAAAGCGAGGCTCGGCAGGCGGAGCACAGGGGGCTGCCTGGGCCCGAGGACAGCATGGCCGCGTCCAGCTCCATCTTGTCGTCGAAGGTGCAGAGCTTGATGGCGGAGATGGCGGCATCGTGCGTGTCCAGGCGCAGGGTGAGGGGCATGTCGCAGAAGACGTGCTGGGGGCCCAGGCTGACCCTGCCCCCTGCCTGCTTTATCAGCTCGATGTTGGCTATGGCTGGGTTGTCTGAGAAAGGGAAGTAGAGGAGGATAAAGACTGATGAGGTAATGTACATACTACCGTATCTAGTATATATATCCACTGTTAACGGACAGGTTCGGTCATTTTGGATATATATATAATTTGTCTCTAACTCATTGAGTGCCAGCCACTTTTGGAGAACGGACGCTCCCAGTGCCAGAGTTTCAGAGCGTTTTCAGTGATTTCTCGAGGCCCACAGAATATTGTGTGATATTACTATGTAAACACCGAACACGCACAAAGAACGAGGAGACTCTCTTCTATCATCTGCAAAAAAAAGTTTATTGATCCCATTTTCCGTTCTTTAGTTATGAGCCGGAGAAGATAGCTTGATTTAGCCAAAAACAGCAATTTTTTTCTAGAAGCTGAGATAATGAGCCTTTTGTGAAATTAAACATTTCAAGCACATCATTGACTCTGAAGCTAATATTTTCTGATATGACACCTCAAAAATAATTTCCTTCAATAAAAGAGTGAAAACAAAGGAATTTTGTTTGGCCAAATAATATGTTTTAGCTGCAACCAGCAGCGCTGGCCCCTGTGTGCGCAGACCCTACACCTTCTTGCTGGTCTTGATTTACTGCTGGTGGGCATCAGATAGCCTATTCTAGCTTGTTTGCTGTCTATGCATCGAGCCTGCTGCTGCCTGGGTGTGTGTGTACTGTCAATGGTTGTATGCTGTAGTGCCCTGCGTGCCCCACCCCCCTCCTCCTCCTCCTCCGTGGTGGGAGGAGTCAAAGTGTCTCTGCTGCGGTTTGCTCTGAGTTTGATCTGCACTGAAAAGTCCGCTGCCTGCATCCCCCCGCTTTTTTACAGCGTGTCCTCGGCTCCCAGCTGAGAATAATGTAACTTTTCAGAAAGACGCTGGTGTCGCCGTGTCGGCAACTAAATCATATGGATGGACTATCGCAGCGGACATGGATGGGGCTCAATTGTGGCAGCAGATGACTGCTGTTCACAGGCACAGCTAACGTTATGCTTCAAGCATATCGATGCGATTTCCGTTTCCTCATGACTTCTTCTCTCTTTTCTCCTGGCCTTTGTCTAATCGGGAGGGCACTGTCGCCACCTAAGGGTTCTGTAAAATAGGTTAGACACATTCAATAGCTCCCATATTGTAAGAGGCGATGTAAGAGGCTTAGATCCACATCCCCCCGTCAAAATATGAATTTGGAGTTATTGACGCCATTTGGCGTCGCTGGCAGCCTACGGCAAATTTCTCCTGACGCCATTTGGCGTCGCTGGCACTCAATGTGCTAACATACCTGGAGTGAGCCTGGTAAACCCTCCGGCTCAGTACTTTCTAGTACCAAATGGGTTTGTCAAAACAACAATTTATTTTAGTTGAGAGTAAACAGAAAAGTTGCAATACATAAAATATAAATAGCTCTGATTTCACGAGACAGTTCCACCATTAACGCAAACTTTTTTATAAATGAATAAATATATATACGGTATATTTTTTATAAATATATATATTTATATATATATATTTTTTATAAATGTATATATTTATATATATATATTTCTTTATAAATATATATATTTATATAAATGTATTTGTTTAAATTTTAATATATTTGTATAAATATATATATATTTATACATAAAGTGGGGTCAATTCTCTTTGAAGGCCCTGACAAAGCTGCCTAGAGCCAACGGTGGGGGACACACAGCAAATAATAGAGCAGACGGCCAGACATGGCCGACCCCGGCGAGTCGGCCTGGTGTCTCGGGGGCTTAACAAACGAGCAAGGTACTATAGACGGTTTTCACGGAAATTGGGTTGCTATGGCAACAGTTTGAACCCCATCTTATTTCCTGTCAGCTATTGCATTAGCGGACATTGCCACAGGAAGTAAGCTAGGGGCAATTTTGAATGTTTATGTTGTCAAATTAAAAGCGTCTATATTGATGGATATGGATGTTTGGTGAAACAGCCCTCCAGGAGACAAGAAGGAAAGAGCCACTTGCAGACCACCAGGCTCTTGATCCAGATCAATAGTATTAAAGACCCATTTGAGTCTCGATTGGACGATCTTAATGACTCTATCAAAGAATTGAAAAAGTTCGGATAGGGGAACGGGGAGGACCAGTGCAGTGCATCAGAAAGTTATTTAAGAACTTGCCAAAGATGTGGACTACTTGAAAAGCAAGATGACGCTATTTTATACACATTTCTGATATTAGTATACGCACTTTCCTCATATAAATGTAAACTTCTTATTATCACCTCTTATACATTTCTACTTGTTATACACTAGATGTCTCAATGACCCCATCTCCTCCCCTTTGAAAGCAATGAGGTTTCATAGCTTTGGCCTGGACTGACCTCAGTCTGTCTGGAAAGAGCAGGAGGTGGTCATATTTTGCATACCCACACTGCATAGAAACAGGCCACTTGTTAAAGGCATACTATGCAGCAAGGAATTTTCTGCCGTTTTCTGTCAGTGTTGCCAGATAATGGTTTCCAGCCCAAAGAAACAAGCAGCTCTGTAAAGCCACCCAAGCCCATTTGTTCCTCACACGATGGAACCCAAAGCGGCCCAATTGGCGTAAAACCACAACCCAATCTGGCAACATTGTTTGCTGTTTTGTCAACACAAAGCAATCAAAGTTGGCCCGCTCCTCCCCGGCTCCATAAGTGGCTGTGGAGGGGACTGCAGTTATGCCGTTGGATAATAGTAGTTCCAACAATGCCAAACATATCCATCATCATAAGTCAAGAGTTGAAGGTTGAATATGAGGCCAAATTACCTGTTTAAAGCAACAAACTGATATTGCTTGTCAACACAATAAATTCCGCCAGATGCAAAAACCGAAGCACCGGTGAGTTGTTGAGCTGTGGTGAGGTGCGGCTCACCCGTAGAGATGTAGGTGACCCAGAGGGTAAGCGTATGGGGCACCACGGGGTGCAGGAAGCGGAGGGTGAGGGTGCAGCCCTCGGTGTCGGGGCACGGTGACGTCACGTTGGTGTCGTATAGGCTGAGCTCGGGACTCCACGCCTGCAGGCTGGGCTCGCAGGGCTGCTCCACGTCGGGCGGACCTGGGGACCAAAACAAACACACACACACACACACACACAGCCAAATGTTTGTGTTGCTATATTTGTGAGGACCGTCCATTCGTTCCATAACCGTAAACTAACTGTTAACTAATGTGGATCCAAATAAACAAAAACAATAAACAATAAACTCTTACCGCTGACGTAAACCTAATCCAATTCTTAATCTTAACCCTAAATTTGAAAATAATAATCCCTTAAAAGGTGAGGACCAGAAAAATGTCTCACTTTTGCAGGATGATACATTTTATACTTGTGAGTAGGGATGGGTATCGTTTCATATTTTTCGATACCGGTGCTAAAACGATACTTCTAAAACAGTACAGGTGCCTAAACGGTACTTAAAAAAAAGATAAAACATATTTAAAAATATTTTGTATTTAAAGAAGGTGTAAAGAGGATTTCAAACAATAAATTTATGTCGTAGAATGTTAGTGAAGGTGCGTGCAGCGCCCGTTTTGGAGCACCGGAGGGCGGATATTTCACTCAGCAGCTCGGGTATGGCACCTAAATGAGGCACCTAAATCTGGGTTGCAATTCGGTACCGGTAGTATTGGTTGTAAAAGTACCGGTACTCTATTGGTACCTTGTTTCGGTACCCAACCCTACTTGTGAGGAGGACACTTATACACACAAACACACACTAGGCTTTCACAGACTAGTTGACTAGTCAAAACCACTAGTCAACACTGTGCATCATAGTCGACTAATAGTTCATTTCTGGTTTTAGGAATCAACAATAAAATACATTTCTGGGGGTATTTCACATACCCCCAGTTTGGTCCCACCTACACTACATTAGTTAACCTTTTACTGGCTGTTTTTGAGACCTTTTTGACGAGAATTTATCTTTTTTTATTGGATGAAAAAATATAAAATATATCTCAGTTAGAGAAGCGAGACAAAATTGATGTAGCCACCTTGCAGATTACCACTTGAAATTACATTTAACCAACATACATATTTGCAAAGGATAAAGCACCAAATGTCACCGGCTTATCAATGTCAATAATATGGTTGATTCCCATATGTTGAAGTTTTGATCAAACTGGGGAAAATGAACGTGTCCGTGCATGTGGGAGAGGACCGCAGCCAGAAGAAGTTACAGAGAAGAATGTTGTCTCCACCACAGAAGAGTAGAAACAATTAGTGCAAAAACTGTCCGTTTTTCCTATTGCATGATTACACACACACACACACACACACACACACACACACACACACACACACACACACACGCGCGCGCGCGCGCGCGCACCCCCCCCCCCCCACACACACACAGAGCAGTCATTTGGCTGTCTTGGTCCGTAGCACGATCCGTCTGCTATTTGCTCTATGTGTGTGTGTGTGTGTGTGTGTGTGTGTGTGGGCATGCGTGCGTGTGTGTGTTTGTGCGTGTGTGTGTGTGTGTGTGTGTGTGCGTGTGTGTGGGCGTGCGTGTGTGTGTTTGTGCGTGTGTGTGTGTGTGTGTGCGTGTGTGTGGGCGTGCGTGTGTGTGTGCGTGTGTGTGGGCGTGCGTGCGTGTGTGTGTTTGTGCGTGTGTGTGTGTGTGTGTGTGTGTGTGTGTGTGTGTGTGTGCGTGTGTGTGGCCGTGCGTGCGTGTGTGTGTTTGTGCGTGTGTTTCCACATGTGGGAATTCGTGCAAGGTAAACAGAGGCACGCCAAGCCAAGCTGTTAAACTCAATTGGTCAAATGCAACAAAGAGACAGGATAGAGGCTCACAACCAAGACCAGGTGTGTGTGTGTGTGTGTGTGTGTGTGTATGGCCAGTCTCATATTAATCTGTGTATCAGATGTAGTCAACGACTCCTGGAGGACTCTTGCCTAGCCTCCCTCTGCCTCTCTCTCCCTCCCTCTGTCTCTCTCTCTCCCTCTGCCTCTCTCTCTCCCTCTCTCTCTCTCTCCCTCTGCCTCTCTCTCCCTCCCTCTGCCTCTCTCTCCCTCTTTCTGCCTCTCTCTCTCTCTCTCTCTTATTCCCCCACACAGATTATCCCAGCAGGTTCCAAAAGGGGTTCTTTTGTTTGGTATGTTTTTACCAGAACTATCCAGTTTCTTGTTTCTTTTCACCTGAAAGCCCTTTCTGGAAGGAAAGGGTACTTCAATACACTCCTGTGGGTGCTCATAGGTTCGGAGAAAAAAATTGGAAGAGGGCGTCAGGGGTAACCTGACGCTGCCAGACGGGGGCGGTATTGTTTTCACCGTCGGAGGGTCGTCCACTTCCTTGTGTATTTTCTGTCTTGAGTTGAGACAGTAGGAAATAGAAGAGAGAATAGGGCAGATGATGCACAGATGAGGGAGCCGAAAAAACAGTCTGGGTTTGAACCAGACTGATAGATAGATAGATAGATAGATAGATAGATAGATAGATAGATAGATAGAGTAGATAGATAGATAGATAGATAGATAGATAGATAGATAGATAGAAGATGGGTACTGGGTAGTGTAGTGAGTGTGACGTCACCCACAGCTTCCTGACGGGCCGTTTAAGTGACGCTAAGGGTTCACCTCCTATTGGTCCAGAATCGATGACCTGTCAATCACTGGACACGTGACCTGTCAATCACTAAGTAAAACACCCCCTTTTATATCCATTATATCCCGTTAATGACACAATAGTTGGGGCATCCCGGTGGCCCACCTGGCAGAGCGCGTGCCACTGGGCCACGGCACCCTGCGCGTGCCACTGGGCCACGGCACCCTGCGCGTGCCACTGGGCCACGGCACCCTGCGCGTGCCACTGGGCCACGGCACCCTGCGCGTGCCACTGGGCCACGGCACCCTGCGCGTGCCACTGGGCCACGGCACCCTGCGCGTGCCACTGGGCCACGGCACCCTGCGCGTGCCACTGGGCCACGGCACCCTGCGTGTGCCACTGGGCCACGGCACCCTGCGCGTGCCACTGGGCCACGGCACCCTGCGTGTGCCGACCCGGGTTCGAGTCCGACCCGTGGTCCCTTGCCGCATGTCATCCCCTCTCTCTCTCCACCCCTCCTGTCAACCCACTGCCCTATACAATAAAGGCAAAAATCCCTAAAAAAAACGATTGTTTTGAAAATCGCCATAAGTACACACATTAGAACACGTGAAATTAGCTACTGAGACCAAAACCTCTTTTGGAAATATTTATTGACTTTACATTTTGAGCGAGAAGTTGGGTTGCGGTCCCATTGAGTCCGTTTAGTAGAATTATTGGCTTCAAAATCCCCCCGTGGTTTGGGCCGCTTGGTTTGAGCCCATGCCGATTCTAAATTCCCCCGTGGTTTAGGCCGCTTATGGTGGATGGAGTGTGGTGTCTCTATCTAATATTAAAGGTCTCTGCTATCACTGCTCATGCTAACTACCCAGTTCTTCTTCTAGTTGTGAAAATGTAAAAACGCATCACTTCCTGTGCACCAGATCATTTTTCCCGGGAAAGGTGTACCATTTTGACATTTTCTCAAAAATTTGACAAGGAAATACATTCATGTTATAATAATGTTAAATCTGCTCGATTGCTTTACGGCACAAAGCGGAAAGAGGCCGCTATTCTTTCTCCAAACGGAGCTAAAGCTTTTTTTCCTCCCCCTCAGTACCGTAGCATCCTTCTTTCCACGGGGGTTTATGGGAAATGTGGTTTTCATTTTGAGAAACACTGGCACTGACGACACCACCACGACCAATCATCTCCACCGTGATCTCCTCGCTTTCACCGCAATTACATCCCAAGGTTTCACGATTCATTTGACCGCGATATATTGACGCGTAAAAACGCCGCATGCATCACCTTTAAAAGTCTCTTTTACATTCTGACAAAGTTGTATTACTGACCCACTTTAGCGCTTGAGGAGTAGCACATTAACCAATTGGGACTCCCCCTCTGAAAGCGCTGGAGCGCGTTCCCTCCCTCGCGGCCCGGGGACAGCGCTCCGGCCGAGAGACGAGGCGGTGTGGACGGGCAGCTTCGTCGACAATCGCGGCCAGCGGGGGGGGGGGGGGGGGGGGGTGTTCCGCCATCATACCTAAGTTTTGCATCGTCGGCCATGATATCCACATGTGTGAAATTTGTCCAATTTCCCCCCCCAACTCTCTTTCCCTGCTGCCCCGTCTCCGCTGGCTGCGAGAGAGCGAACCCCCGCGCATCACCGCCTTCAGAAGTGGGAAAGAGTGAGAAGGAGAGGCAGGGACGCCAGCAGACTGGCTGTCTCCTCGGCTCTGTGGATCCCACTGTTTAGAGTAAGACTGTAATTGACTCTTTATCATCATTACCGTCCCGCGGGCGAGAGGGAGAGGGAGCCCTAAATCCCCCCTGTTCCTGTTCCTGCTGCACCGTCCCGCGGCAGAGAGAGAGAGAGAGAGAGAGGGCGCCTTAATCCCCCCTCCCCTGTTCCTGCACCGCCGCTTGTTTTCAAAGCAGAAATTCCAGCAGAGGATTTCCACATATTTGGGTAGAGTTTCCACGGAAGAGATGGCGAGCGGTCGCTGTGTTTTGTCTTTCTTGCTCTCTTTCACTCTCTCTTTCTTTTTTAACCCCCCCCCCCACACACACACACACACGTCATGTCCAAAAAAAGCCCAGGCTTGTCCAGAAATGATGATTATAATAACAAGGACCATCTGCTTACGTGAAGCGTAAAGTTTCAAAGTATAGCGCCACAGGCTACTTTGTTCTTGTTGTTGTTGTATACGCGCTGCCAAGTAACCCTTGTTCTCACTTTGGCTAAAACAAGACGAGAGAGAGAGAGAGAGAGAGAGAGAGAGAGACAGAGAGAGAGAGAGAGAAGAGAGACAGAGAGAGAGAGAGAGAAGAGAGAGAGACAGACAGAGAGAGAGAGAAAGAGAGAGAGAGAGAGAGAGAGAGAGATGAGAGAGAGAGAGAGAGAGACAGAGAGAGAGAGAGAGAGAAGAGAGACAGAGAGAAGAGAGAGAGACAGACAGAGAGAGAGAGAAAGAGAGAGAGAGAGAGAGAGAGACAGAGAGAGAGAGAGAGAAGAGAGACAGAGAGAGAGAGAGAGAAGAGAGAGAGACAGACAGAGAGAGAGAGAAAGAGAGAGAGAGAGAGAGAGACAGAGAGAGAGAGAGAGAAGAGAGAGAGACAGAGAGAGAGAGAGAGAAAGAGAGAGAGAGAGAGAGAAGAGATGAAGTGAAGAAGTATGTGTGTGTGTGTGGGGGGGGGGGGGGGGTGGAGGGGGGTGAGGTGGGATGCTCTGCTGCTTTATGGAAACTGAGACAGAGGGACTCAAGGACACAGAGTCGAACCTGAAACCGTGGCAAAATATGTATTGACAGGGTGGAATGTGGCGGGTGAAGGACTCTTCTTACTTAAGCGTAGATGTTAGGAGGTAAGATGAGTGAAAAGAACAATTTGTCTGCCCAGGAGCTCAACTTGGCCTGGTTGTGTTTGAATGAATTCCAATACAAATCTATGTAGTTGGCCTACCTGGCATTTCCCCCCCCCCCCCTCCGCTCTCTATTTAGACAGGAGGAAAGCACGAAAATATTTTTTCTCCGAGTTTTTCGTTTTATAATTGTGAAAATCTATCTCTCCACTGAACTCCTACAATTCGCCTCAGAAAGAACGACATGTCATTGCCATTAATGTGCTGTGGGATCACTTTAGGTCGGGTCAAATTGATCACTATTAAGCAGATGACCATTATAACCGATTTTTTTCTTTTTCTTTATTTCTCATGCAGGTTACCATCTAATTGACATTTGTATATGTATTACATGAATACAGTACATATAAAGTAAAGGAATGTTATTGAGTTTAAAAATCCATACAGTAAGTTAGGCCTCCAGCTGTTTCAAACACAGCGGTCTCACATAGACAGAGACGCCACCATCTCTCCACAGACAGAGATGCACCGAGTATCACTGCTGTATCTCGTTTTAATCCCCCCCCCCCCCCCCCTTTGTTCTCAGGTGGGACAAGGCCCAAAATGATCACTGTAAGCGGAGTATTGATCACTATAAGCGAATTATTTAAACAGCATGTGTATAGGAATGATTCGGGACCAAGCTTTTTGATCAATATAAGCGGTTGATCACTATATTTATGTATTATTATAATTAAATTATAGACCACTGTATTTAGTTTTCTCTCATATCACACTGAGCTAGCTTAGATGAGAAATGGCAGAAATGTTGACTTTCTCCTGGTGGAAGTATTTTCACGACTTTGATTTCCTCAAGCAAAAGGATGACCAGAACATTGGACGTCCACATTCTCAGGAGAGGAAACTGAGTTATCACAGATTCGGAAGGTAACAGAGGATGAAACCCCCAATTTTGGGTGGTGCAATGGAAAAGCAACATGACAACTAGTGTAACGAATGTATGCTCCCCTACCCCTAGATGCATGCATGCGCACGCGCGCGTGCACACACGCACACACACACACACACACACACACACACACACACACACACACACACACACACACACATAAACACATACTGTACCTATAAAAAATATGGACGTAGCCACCGTGATGTCACCCACAAGGGCGTAGTGGAGGGTAAACACAGTTTACCGTCCTGTTTTAAATGAGGCAGAGAGTTTACTCACCTATTTTCAGATCACCTGGATCAATCAATGAGGGGAAACAAGGTGGGTAAACTACTCACCTTTCATTTACTTCTATACAATCAGACCTCTGTTTGCAGCCATAGACTGTATAAACGAGTGAGTTATATAAAAATTCACTCGCCATACAGTTGTCATGAACAGTGAAATTACCTACAGACTAAAGTTGGGCATTTTAACATGGGGGTGAACGGGGATGGGCTCGTCTTTGGGAGCCAGCCTCAAGTGGCCATTCGAGGAGCTGCAGTTTTTGGCACTTCCGCGTTGGCTTCATTTTTTTCCAACTCGGAGGGTGCTGCTTCACACACACACACACACACACACACACACACACACACACACACACACACACACACACAGAGTGCAGTGTTAGTTTGACTAACCGATGGCCTCCTCGGGGGTCCAGTAGCCTGATGTGTCACAGATGCGAGGCGAGGTGGCCTCGGAGGCGTACTGGTGGAAAACGCCGTCTTTCTCACAGTCTGTGCAGGTCACGCCCGGGGTCACGCCCGGGGTCACGCCCGGGGTCACGGCCGGCACACGGGGCGAGGAGCTGAGACAGGTGCACATGTTACTTTAGCCATGCAGCAGAGGAAAACAACGTCAAGGAATACACCAAGTTTTGGGGAAACTGGCCCATTAATCAGCTTACCTGTTAAAGCCCCTGGAAACCTAAATCCACAATAACCTTCTAAATACAGTATGTAATTTAGGGTCTTATGTGCCAACAAGTAAGCATCTAAAAGTATTAGACTGGGAGCACTTCAGCAGACACACCTCCACAGTTTCAGAACAGAGAATCCTGCTTAGTATTTCATGATTTGGAAGCTAATTTTATATACTTGGTGACATTTTTTATGTGGCTGGGTGGTTAACTCATTCACCGCCAATGACGTCTTTGACGTGTTATCAGAAATAGCCCTCCCCGCCAATGACGTGTTTGACGTGTTTTTGTTTTTATGAGTGCAGCGCATAGTTGAAACACTTACCCAGCCTGTGACATAGTTTCGGGTCCCTAACCTCAAACTCAAGCCGACAGCACGTTATCAAACACATACCGCAGCTGTTGTTTGAAATTAGGAAGAAGGTGGAAAGGAAACGCGCTTCCTTGTTGCAGAGGAGAAACGCCATTGAAATGCCCCCTCGCCGCGCTGCAGAGCTGATCGACTTGCTTCAGAGCAGCGGACATCGAAACCTCAGTAGTCAAACCCGTGACCAACATGATCGATCCTGGTCCCTGGCCCCCGTTCCTATGTGCCAGCCAGAAAGAGACGAGACGGAGTCACAACTGTGTGGAGGAGGAGAAGCTGTTCTCCTGTGTGGAGGAGGAGAAGCTGTTCTCCTCCTCCACACAGCCTCGCCACATAAATGAGATGTGTTTGATCATCGGAGGAATGAGGAAATGATCGATCAGTTTGCGAGGGCGGTGAGGACGTGTTGAATAGCCGAGGGGAAAACGGGAACGATCAAATAGCAGGGACGATATGACAGGGAGACATGGACGAGGACGGGTGTACCAGAACAAATCAAAATAAACACAGGAACAGCTAGGCAGCAGCGGGCAGAAGGCAGTCACAGCAGCCCGCTGTCCTTCTCAAGAGCTATTCAGTTGGTTCATGAAATCGCTGGGCTGCGTGCCCTCCAGTGTTGCTCCTGGCCAATCCCAGCGCCACAGGGCGTGGTTATTGCTTATCCTAAGTGGGGTTAGAAATCTAAAAGGGGGATCGTGTGTGTGTGTGTGTGTGTGTGTGTGTGTGTGTGTGTGTGTGTCTGTCTGTCTGTCTGTCTGTCTGTCTGTCTGTGTGTCTGTCTGTACACTCACTCACACTGAGCAAACTGTATTGTTGAATGTAAAAAAAGCACTTCATATATATATATATATATATATATATTTTTTTGTAATTTGTGTCATAATGAATAATATTTACATGTCTGATGTCAATACAGTTAAAAAAAAAAAAAAATTGAGAGCGAGTTCTGCCTGATATTGTGTGCTGTGTACATAAATGCCATTTTCTGCAATTTCTTTTCTCACAGAGACTTTTTGCGTGAAAACAGGGTGTATATAAATGGCTATAAGTAGAGTACAGAACATGCTAAAAGCTCACTTTTTTTTTCCTGGTGAACCCAGAGACGTACATCTTCATTTTGAGGTATTGCAAATCACTCTGGTGCTAATAGATAATTTACTGTGGGTCTTGAAAGATGACCAACAATTATGAAAATCTTTGGCCTGTGCTAAATATTGGCAGACCTAAACTGGCGGTGAATGAGTTAATAACACATATTTCTGTGGTGTGATAAACTCAAAACACGTTGGTTTCCAGGGGCTTTAAGATGAGAACATAGACACTGGTAGATCATTGCCTCCGGTGCTCTAGCACTTTAGCATACACTGAGTGATTGGGGACATATGGATGCTTTTGGTGTCTATGTTCTTATCCCTTAAGGCAGTGTTTCCCCAAACAGTTTGGGTCGCAGACCCGTGGAGGGTGGGTCACCAACTGGTCGTCATGGCAACTCATTACTGTATGTTTTTTGTGAGTTTGGGTCCCAGGGAGACACAAAATGTATCTTTTGGGTCCCAAGATGAAAACGTTTGGGAACCCCTGCCTTAAGGAGTAAGTCTCCCCAAGATTTGGTGTGAAAAAATAACTCTGATTAAGAACCCCTGCAATCGCACCTTTGGTGGAGCGGTCCCCTTACAGGTGGCAGCCAATAGATGGAGACAGAATCTGAGCTCTGGCCAGTCACTATGGGGGCCAGAGGGATGGGGGCGGGCTGGCGGTCCATCAGCCAGTTCTGGTAGACCAGGTCAACATAACAGTGCATCCGGGCCACTTGGTTGGGAGTGAAATGGTTGGTGCAGTTGTCGTCTGACGCGGTGCAAGAGAAGGCAAATGCTCGGTTAATTATCATACCTCAGGTTCCAACACGGTTCAAGTGCTAATAATGCCATTATTAAAAACTCTAAAGTCAAGGTTTCTAATACCGGCTAACTCTTCCAGTTATTATCTGAGGGATTTCCATCCTATGCATTAGGAATGTCCTAACATAAATCAGCTTTATTTAAGCGCCTCACATCTGTCCCCGTTTAGAGGGACTAAATCGAACAATTAATGACAAGCTGTCTCGTTTCACATTGTTTCTAATTAGTAGTACAGCAGTAACTTCCTGTCCATTTCGGCAAATGAGAGATGGCTTTTTTCACTGGAGGGCAAATATTCTTTCTAAATATTCTTTCTAAAATATTCTAAATGATTTGGCTCAGCCCCTGTGTCATCATTTACAATACATTGTCCTGCTTCTGTTAATGGCAGTTAAACAAAACAAAGAACGCTCATGTAGCCGTTGTACCTGTATACAGCCTACCTGTATAGGTCATATAGTTGTTATTAGCTGTAGCCTACCTGTATAGGTCATATAGTTGTTATTAGCTGTAGCCTACCTGTATAGGTCATAGTTGTTATAAGCTGTAGCCTACCTGTATAGGTCATATAGTTGTTATAAGCTGTAGCCTACCTGTATAGGTCATAGTTGTTATAAGCTGTAGCCTACCTGTATAGGTCATATAGTTGTTATAAGCTGTAGCCTACCTGTATAGGTCATATGGTTGTTATAAGCTGTAGCCTACCTGTATAGGTCATATAGTTGTTATAAGCTGTAGCCTACCTGTATAGGTCATATAGTTGTTATTAGCTGTAGCCTACCTGTATAGGTCATATAGTTGTTATTAGCTGTAGCCTACCTGTATAGGTCATATAGTTGTTATAAGCTGTAGCCTACCTGTATAGGTCATATAGTTGTTATTAGCTGTAGCCTAACTGTATAGGTCATATAGTTGTTATAAGCTGTAGCCTACCTGTATACGTCATATAGTTGTTATAAGCTGTAGCCTAACTGTATAGGTCATATAGTTGTTATAAGCTGTAGCCTAACTGTATAGGTCATATAGTTGTTATAAGCTGTAGCCTACCTGTATAGGTCATATAGTTGTTATAAGCTGTAGCCTACCTGTATAGGTCTTATAGTTGTTATAAGCTGTAGCCTACCTGTATACGTCATATAGTTGTTATAAGCTGTAGCCTACCTGTATAGGTCATATAGGTGTTATACGCTGTAGCCTAACTGTATAGGTCATATAGTTGTTATAAGCTGTAGCCTACCTGTATAGGTCATATAGTTGTTATAAGCTGTAGCCTACCTGTATAGGTCATATAGTTGTTATAAGCTGTAGCCTACCTGTATAGGTCATATAGTTGTTATAAGCTGTAGCCTACCTGTATAGGTCATATAGTTGTTATAAGCTGTAGCCTACCTGTATAGGTCATATAGTTGTTATAAGCTGTACCTGTATAGCTCATATAGTTGTTATAAGCTGTACCTGTATAGCTCATATAGTTGTTATAAGCTGTACCTGTATAGGTCATATAGTTGTTATAAGCTGTACCTGTATAGCTCATATAGTTGTTATAAGTTGTACCTGTATAGCTCATATAGTTGTTATAAGCTGTACCTGTATAGCTCATATAGTTGTTATAAGCTGTACCTGTATAGCTCATATAGTTGTTATAAGCGGTACCTGTATAGCTCATATAGTTGTTATAAGCGGTACCTGTATAGCTCATATAGTTGTTATAAGCTGTACCTGTATAGCTCATATAGTTGTTATAAGCTGTACCTGTATAGCTCATATAGTTGTTATAAGCTGTACCTGTATAGCTCATATAGTTGTTATAAGTTGTACCTGTATAGCTCATATAGTTGTTATAAGCTGTACCTGTATAGCTCATATAGTTGTTATAAGTTGTACCTGTATAGCTCATATGTAAGGGATAATGTATACTGAGCCGGTGATTACTGTGGAAATAATGACCGACAGGTGAATGATTTAGCCCGACGCGCAGCGGAGGGCTTAATATTCACCTGAAGGTCATTATTTCCAGTAATCACCGGCTCAGTATACATTATCCCGCTTAGAACACGGCCTACAACTAAATCATTCAATAATCTGACAAAAATAATTATTCAAATAGATTTTTTAATAGCGTTTTCAACACAAAGCGGTTTCATTCGTAATTGGCACACAAGACACCACAGCTGCAACTGGTTGGCCTAATTAGTAGCGTCTGCGGACAAAATGCTCTTACCAACTGATTAATCCAGGTGTGGCAGAGCAGCGGTCGGTTGTCGAGAAATAATGACCGGTGAATATTGTTGATTGACCAATCAGAATCGAGTATTCGAGAGAGCCGTGTTCTAAAGTTGTTATAAGTTGTACCTGTATAGCTCATATAGTTGTTATAAGTTGTACCTGTATAGCTCATATACCGTAAATTCCGGACTATAAGCCGCGGCTTTTTTCCCGTTTTTTGGCCCCTGCGGCTTATATAACGGTGCGTCTTATCTATGGATTTTTTCAGAAAAAAAAAAAAAAATACAAATAAAATCTCTCTTTTTTAGCACTCTTTCTAACTATAAATCCACTTCTGTTTTAATTTCCTCTCTTGCCCTCTTTTCACCACACCGCGGACACTGTGTGCACTGTAAAAATAAACAACGGTGGTGTTGTGTTATGTTGTTTTGTTGAAATGTTACGGTAATACGGTAAATGGGAGCTTCCTCAAACAGCCATCTCTTTCCCGACAATCCCCTCTGTGCGTGACCACTTACATATGGTAATTACGGTAAGCAAACGGCCACTCGGCCATCAACTCCCTCCCCCGACTACCAGGAGAAAATCACAAACTTCGGCGAATTCACACAAAGGAAGATCAAGGAATATTCCATCGAACCGGAGCAGATCATAAATATGGATGAAGTGCCTTTGACGTTCGACCTGCCACTCACTCGGACTGTTAACAAGAAGCGCCCTGGAGGATTCTTTCACCAAAAAAAAGCTTTGCTCGTTCTCGACAGCATGAGAACGAGCAGTAGAAGCAACACTCTCACTTACCATGGGGAAGGTACGCAGAAATTCACACGACGCAGCTTTCAAGTTGAAAGCAGTCAATCTCGCATTAAAAGAGGGAAACAGAGCAGCCGCGCGTAACCTGGGCATCGATGAGTCAATGGTGAGGCGTTGGACGGTGCAGCAGGAGGAACTGTCTCAGCACGGAATATTATAGGAGTGTGAAAACATCCACAATCACCAACGGGTTCCAAAACGCTGGACTGCTGCGGGATGAAGAGGATGACGCGGCCACAGCTGGCGCTGAGGGCCGTCAGAGGCTTCAGAGGCTGTTCGATGCCGACAGTGATGAAGAGGAGTTCGTTGGTTTTGAGTGACAATGAAGGAGAGAGGAGAGTGGTTGACGAAGCCACCCTGAACCTGTTCGTTTCCGACACTGAAGATGAGGACTTTGGTGGTTTCAGTACGCAGGAAGAAGAGGAAGACGAGGATTAGTGACTTGACTTCTCTGGTTACAGGTTTGCTGCACATATAGCCTATTGTTGTGTGATTTTGTCTGGGGATTAGTGACCTGACTTTTGTTTTGTTTTGTTGAAATGTTAATAAATGGGAGCTTCCCCAAACAGCCATCGCTTTCCCGACATTCCTCTCTGTGCACGAACCCTTTCATATGGTAATTAAACATCAAAACACCCGCGGCTTATAGACCGGTGCGGCTTATAGAAGAAAAAAATAGTCAATTTTGGTCCCGCGGCTTATAGACCGGTGCGTCTTATAGTCCGGAATTTACGGTAGTTGTTATAAGTTGTACCTGTATAGCTCATATAGTTGTTATAAGCGGTACCTGTATAGCTCATATAGTTGTTATAAGTTGTACCTGTATAGCTCATATAGTTGTTATAAGCTGTACCTGTATAGCTCATATAGTTGTTATAAGTTGTACCTGTATAGCTCATATAGTTGTTATAAGCTGTACCTGTATAGCTCATATAGTTGTTATAAGCTGTACCTGTATAGCTCATATAGTTGTTATAAGCTGTACCTGTATAGCTCATATAGTTGTTATAAGTTGTACCTGTATAGCTCATATAGTTGTTATAAGCTGTACCTGTATAGCTCATATAGTTGTTATAAGTTGTACCTGTATAGCTCATATAGTTGTTATAAGTTGTACCTGTATAGCTCATATAGTTGTTATAAGCTGTACCTGTATAGCTCATATAGTTGTTATAAGTTGTACCTGTATAGCTCATATAGTTGTTATAAGTTGTACCTGTATAGCTCATATAGTTGTTATAAGTTGTACCTGTATAGCTCATATAGTTGTTATAAGCTGTACCTGTATAGCTCATATAGTTGTTATAAGCTGTACCTGTATAGCTCATATAGTTGTTATAAGTTGTACCTGTATAGCTCATATAGTTGTTATAAGCTGTACCTGTATAGCTCATATAGTTGTTATAAGTTGTACCTGTATAGCTCATATAGTTGTTATAAGTTGTACCTGTATAGCTCATATAGTTGTTATAAGTTGTACCTGTATAGCTCATATAGTTGTTATAAGCTGTACCTGTATAGCTCATATAGTTGTTATAAGTTGTACCTGTATAGCTCATATAGTTGTTATAAGCTGTACCTGTATAGCTCATATAGTTGTTATAAGTTGTACCTGTATAGCTCATATAGTTGTTATAAGTTGTACCTGTATAGCTCATATAGTTGTTAAAGGGCGTGTCCTGGTACATGGTCACGCCACAGGTGTCGTTGACGGCTCCGGGGTCGTGGCAGACCTTGGACTTGGGAGTCGGGGCGGTGTCGGCACAAAGATCTCCTGTCTCCATGGACGGGCTGGTCTCCTGATATTAGGCGTTATGTCATGACATTAGCAAATTAAAGCTACAGGATGTATGATGACTTTTCTGTAGTAAAACATTCACTTTAAATTGCTATTAGTGTTGGAGTTGACCTTTCCAAGCTCCAACAAAGTGTAACACAAAACATGCATTTTATGTAGTAGATACGCTAACTACTATTGCCGCTGTGGATAAAGTTAATGCCGTTTATACGGCTACCAAAAAGAAGAAAGCATATCTGAAAAGCCCACAAAAAGGAATATCACGAGGAGCTTTCAAAACATTTGTGGGTAACACTTTATAATAAGTGCACACACTATAGAGCAGTAGTTAAGTATTAGTAAAGACTTAATTCATCATTTATAAAACATTGATCATACATTACTAAGCATTTGTAAGTAATTAATAAACATAGTTATAAATGTTTTATTCCAGATTAATAAGGTATTTATAATGTATTTAACAATTGTATTTAATCTAATTTATAAATGCTTTGCAAGGCATAGATACTGTAGTCCTCACTTTAGATGGTCACACAAAATACTTGTGTAAATACAATTGTTAATTACATTATAAATTATCTTATTAATCAGGGATAAAACATTTATAACTGCGTTGTGAATTACTTACTAATGCTTAGTGTATGAACAATGCTTTATAAATGATGACTTAAAGGGGGACTAACCCCCCAGATATGTATCAGAACAGTGAATTGAAAATACCTATGGAAAAAACCAAGAAATGACATATGCTCTTGTCTATAATAAACTCTTTGGCTGTGTTCAAGTCAAGATTTTTTTTCGGAAATGGACGCCATTACAGTTTGCCTACCGCCTCAAAAATAATTTATTTGAGAGGGGCAATATCTTTTATAAATATCAACAACTAGCCAACGCTGGTGGTCTGTATGGAAAGAGTGTTGCTCAAAATGGTTGAAAGTGATATCAATTTGGCCATTCAGTGGCGAACTAGAAATTTAATTATTTTTGTCCCATTTTGTCCCATGTGTGTGTGCGTGGCTTGTCTAAACTTACGTTAAAAGAGCCTCGCTGCTCGCAGCACACAGCACAGTGAGGACAAACGCCCCGCTCTCAGCTTATGTAATCACAAAGCGAGATTTCTCCATTTCTCCATTCCCTCGTCCCATTTGCCATAAATCGCGCCATCAAATCCGTTTTTAATTTTCGTTTCTCCCTTTTCCATGATTCTTTGCAAAAGTTTTCCTCTCAGCTGCGTTCTCTCGGCTACGTTCTCCCCCGCCTCCCTCCTGCCAGACCCCGGCTGGCGAAACAGCCTCCTCCTCCTGCATGCATGGGGCGCTCTGTAACCTCACGGAGCAACAAACAAACACAGAGAAATAGCTGGTGTGCGATTTTTCTGCTCAATACAGTCTGAGATTGGGTACAGGATTGAGGGAATCCCGCATCTGTTTGCGAATGTGCGACTGGACAGGACGCTTTTCACAGTAGCTGAGTAGCCTGCTATAGTCGGAGCGAGGTGAGTGTCTCTCAGGCACAGCTGCAGATCTCTCCTCCTTCCCCCATTCAGTCTACTGCTGCGCGCGCCCCCGCGGGTGCATGAGAGAGCAGACTCTCCCGTTTGACTGGCCGAGAGAAAGTGCTTCCAAGTCGGAATTATAATATAAACAACATAATTACCGTAGAGCTTATCCAGGTAAGATATTAATAATGTAATGCCACATTCAGCGGGAAACTAACTATAATTAAGACATGTGCCAACTTTGACGACGTTTGGTTCAGTATTTTAAGAGCAAACTTCAATAGGAATAGGCTTGGAGTTCTGAGGAGCCGAAAGGGTACAGGGGGGGTAGGGGAGTAATTATCTTGAAATCCCATAGTCTTTGGGAACACTGTGACGTCAGTGTGTTCCTAATTTCCCATTCATTTGAGAGAAAAAAAAAAGCAGTGTTCCACCCTTAGAGGGCGCTTATGCCAGATATGCTGCTGAAAAATGATACAAATGGTAAAATGGCAACAGTTTGGTGTCAAATGTGGAAATTCTGACCAGAATTCTTCACACATCACCCCCAAAGTCATATATATTGGTTAAAAGCTGAAAAAAAGTGTTTTGGGGGTTAGTTACACTTTAAGTATTAACACGTTAACTGCCAGCGACGTATGCATACGTCAAAAAAAATCCAGCGCTTCACTGCCAAGGACGTATGGATACGTCAAAAAAAACGATTTTTTTTTTTTGACGGTGGGTTGTGCATCTAACCCTTTTACATCTCTTATATAATTATTGGAGCCACCGAACGTTTACAACCCATTCCACCGACCCACTAAGTGGCAACAGTGCTCTCCTGGCTAGAGGAAGGAAAGCATTTTTTTAACTTGTCACGCCATTCTCAGCCCAGCCATTCTCATGAAAAATGGATGGGGGAAAACGCTTTTCGCGCTGATTGCTGGCGATGCGGGATTGCAAATTTACATAATAGATTCAGCCGATCTACTATGATCGGGTGATAGATTACAGGTGGAGGAACACACTTTGAAACACGCAGCATAAATATGACCAGAATCGCAAAAGCTTCTCTCAACCAAAACTCCAAACGAGCGAGTCCATCCCGACTTCCTCAAACAGCGGCCGTGCAGACATGCAGGCACAGGAGAGCAGCAAAGCACTGACTGGTGACAAGCTTGTCCGCCCACGGAGGGAGGAGTTGAAGCAACTCGAGAGGGAGGGAGAGAGAGAGAGAGGGAGAGAGAGAGAGAGAGAGGGAGGGAGAGCGAGAGGGAGGGAGAGAGAGAGAGAGAGCGAGAGGGGGAGGGAGAGAGAGAGAGAGAGAGCCAAAAATGAATGGTTAAAGTGACTGTTCCATCCAATTTCACAAAAAGCCGTTTATCTCTGAATATTCTTTCTGACGCTAAAACCATGCTGTATTCAACTGCTAATGCTTACATAACTACTAACTCTACAAACTAACTCTTTTAGACAGAGAAAGTACACATTCTATTAGTACTTTTGAGATATTGTATGTTCACAAACTCCAAGCTGAAACGAATCCTCGGCTCTTGTAAAATGAGCCATAATCCTCAAAAAACGGCTTGGCAGAAGCTACCTACAGCAAGAAAAAAACGGCTGGCAGTCAATGTGTTAAGTAATACTTAGCTAATGCTTAATAGTGTGCAGTTATTATAAAGTCTTACCAATGTCAATGTGGTGGGTACTTGGAAACGCTTTTCAAAACATTGTACTTTTTATACAAATTGACATGGCCTCAATATATTAGCATTGCTTATTCTTCTAAATAACAAACTTTGCCACAACGGCCATGTTAGCATCAATAGCATGTTAGCTTTTGTGAGAAGTACGAACTGCTTACTTCCGTTTTAGAAGTACAATGTTTAGGAAGGAAATCCTTCATACATGACAGAAAAAAGTCCCGGTCATCGGAGAGCTGAGGGGATCCTACCTGACACGGGTCGTCACAGGAGTCGCGCTCGCTCACCCCCTTGAACACATGGTACAGTCCAAAGATGTGGCCCATCTCGTGGATCATGGTGTTGTTGTGACCGGCCGTACCAAAGTAGGACGGGTTCAGCACCATCCCACCTGGGGGAAATAAAACAAAACGCATATTGTTATAAGTTATTGTTTTAATACACTTTCTATTGTTTGTTTATTGTTAGTCAGAGGAAATGCATTGTAAGACATTGAAGAGTGTTGGAAATTCCTGAATAAAATGGTTTTGTTAGCTTTTACAATTTTACAAATTTATTTTGTCCTTATATATGTATGTTTATATGTATGTATGTATGTATGTATGTATGTATGTATGTATGTATGTAGTATGTATGTAGTATGTACTGTATGTATGCATGCAACTTCCAGTTATATGTTTCTGCCTTCCCTGTCCATCCATCTGCAGTGGCTGACGCAGCCAGCATTCAAACACATTTGCACTGACTGCCAAAATAGCATGCTGGCATTTTCAAAGGAGAAACAGACCACCGCAGTAAAAAGCCTAAGCACTGTGACATTTATAACCAATTAGGAATGAAGTAAACCTTTAACACTTCAAACCCAAAAACAGGAAACAGGATATGGGAAGTTGGCTATGGGTGGATATAGGCTGTTATTGCCTGCTATTAACATGTAAAAATGTTTTAAAGAAAGCATGTATGTGTAATTTTGCCGTTTCCCCCCCCCCCAATAACTGACAGCTAATGTTGTCTCCCGCATATAGAAAAAAAAGGTTCTGGTGCCAAACCAGGACATTGAAAATGTACTGAAAAAAAAAAAAAAAAAAAAAAAATATCAACTACCGGTAGATTTTCTGAATTCCTAAAAAGTGGCATTGTGGAGATGCAAATCTTCCGCAGCGTACTGACGATAGAGGATCTGGAGCGGACCTAACAGTTATTGGTTGGCTAATTAGAAACAGTGTGTTCAGCGGTGAAGACGTTGGAACAATGAAGACGTTAAATGTGAAGACATTAAACGATGGGGCCTCCGGAGGCAGCCTGTCATCCACTAACTCTTCCTAAACAGGGACAGATGCATCGCGGCTAAAACAACTGTTATGTGTCAGCAGTGCTTCATTTAACTAAAATAAAACCGTGAGGTGCCGGATCCTGGTCCGGCAGAATCCGGCACCTTGCGGTTTTGGACCGGCACCTCTGGTGGCATGACTTTTATTTTCTTGTCTGCATTGTAATAATCCCAATATTGGACTCTTCCTTTGCCCTCCCTTCCAAAAACCTAATTGGCTCATTTCCATGTAGACAGGGGGATTTCACCCTATTAGAAGTGTAGCAACAAGCGCCATCACATTGTGTGAGTCGAGTGAGCTGCACTGCAGTGTGTGTTGGTCCACTTCAGACAGTGTCATGCTAAAAGACAATTGAATTTGCTGTCCATACGTCCACTGTGTGCACTATTTTTGTCCCTCTGTTGGTACAGTAACATCTAAATTCATATTCACATCTAAATGAGAAGGCAAAGCTCTCGATCTGCCGGTCCATCTTTGTTCCTACTCTCACCTATGGTCATGAAGGATGGGTCATGACTGAAAGAACAAGATGGCGGATACAAGCGGCCAACATGGGTTTTCTCTCATCTCCCTTAGGGATAAGGTGAGAAGCTCAGTCGGAGTAGTAGTAACAAAAGTTTATGGGAGTGGTCATTTGTGTTCGGCAGGATAATCTTCACAAACCAGAATCACTTTTATGACTTTTGAATAAACTTTCCCATAAACCTTTGTTAACACACAGACCTTATTTTATGCATTTAAGTGAAATCCCCACTCTAAAACCCCACTTTTCCCTGTAGGCTCCAACATGTCCGGGACCTCCGCCTTCTGACTACAAAAATACGTCATCCCTGCGGTACTCTATGGTCCTCCCTAAATAAGTAAATTCTGGTGTGTTCTTCCACCCAGACTGAATCCATTCCCTATCCATCACTCTGTACTGGCTGTGGATCCTTGGAGGCTCGGACATGTTGGCTGGGCACTTTGGGGTGTTACTGTCCGCCGGCAGACTTGTGTTATTATTTTATTATTATTAGAAACATTAAATGTTCATTTTTTAGCTGATTTCAGCTGCATTCAGCGATGTTCTTGTGTCAAAATGTGTTAGTGTTAAATGGCTCTATATTCTGACAGCAATCACTGAAATAGTGTTCGGTCAGTGACTTGGAACTCCCAACCCCCCGCTGTCCTCTAACTCTCTCCTGTAGCCCTGCAAGCAAGGCGGACGTATCTCCGCAACCGTAACTCGTAGAGACATCGTGATCTGACCTTCTGTTTCCCAGAAAATGTCAACATTTCATTGATTGAGATTCATTGAGATATCCATAATGAGACAGCAGCACACACAAAAAAATCATTTTTTCTCCCCACCTAAACTTAAGAGTTAATAGATAGACCCAAACAGAAGCTCGGACTCAAGTGTATTTCCTGTATTAGCAAACACTGCAACAGGAAGTAAAGCTAGGGCCAATCTAGAATGTTTATGTTGTCAAGTTGAAACGGTCTATCCACCTAATTTTTGAATGCCCCGCTGTGAAATGATTATGGGTGCAAGGTCCGGTCTAGCATGTGACTGATTATTGCAGCTGGTTAATGTAGCCTACCTGGCCGAGGGTCTGCCTGCAGCGCTCGTGCTCGGCACATTTCCTCATCAAACTCATAACACTCGAGTCGTTTGACGACTTATTTGAGGGAATGTAATAATGTTATCTATCACATCCGCTAACCTGTTGCTCTTTGAACAACTCGGAATATGTAGCGAGATGTTTGGCCAAGCTGGACATGATTGGCTCCCTTTTCGCCTGTAGCTTTGAAACATCGTTTACAGACGCAGACGGGCTCCGTGTCAGCAACGTAACGGTGGGGAGGAGGGGGCTGGCAGGATTACACCGGAAGAAGCTCCCATATTTCACGTAAGGCATCATGGCAGCTAGAAATCAGGTGGATAGAGCTGTACAGTCTAGAGCTGTCAGTAAAGCTGACCGATAGCAGTCAGGGTGTTTTTTTTGTTTTTTTTTCATATAAGGGTTTATTTTCTCGCTCCAAAACAATGATGCCTGTTTTGAATTGAGCTTGAATTTTGGATATAAACCACCCCCAAACAGCATTGTATTCTACCGGTGCATGAAATCACATTCTCTGCCACGGTCAGTCCCATTTCACACGTTTGGCTCCTTGTGAATCTTACCAAAGACGATGGGATTCAACTCACTTCCTGTCATTTTGTCACGTGGGTTTTTGCCCATGCTTTTCCACGGACACGCCCACTTAGGAGACTTTCGGGCAGGTCTGAGTCAACGGTTGACCACGCCCATTTAGGAGACTTGCTGCTACCAATTTGTTAGAATTGGCGGAGCCTGCGGTGACGCATCTATAGTAGTATAACATCGATGATCTTGCGCGTTCCCCTCGAGAGTGGAAAACACCTTCCTGTGGAGACACCTCCACCCCATAACGTCTCCTCGTCTCAGTCAAGCCCTCTCTGTGCTTTCTACTGGCACAAGAAGGGAATAAAGACATAAAAGCGGGCAGGCCGTAAAGTAGAGCAGAAAGAAAGAAAGATAGAACAATGTGCTGGCAGACAGCGGGCCCTAACTGCCGCTTGTTTGTTTGTTTGTTTGTTTGTTTGGGTGGTTGGTTGGTTGTTGTGAGGTTGATTAGTCTTTTCCAGTGGAAAAGGGCCTAATGACTGGAAGAGGAAAGAGGCAATGTGCAGGGAAACCTCTGCCTGCTCCAAGACGCTCTGCCCATCTCGCTCAGAGGCGGCCAAAGCAGAGAGAGAGAGAGAGAGAGAGAGAGAGAGAGAGAGAGAGAGAGAGAGAGAGAGAGAGAGAGAGAGTATTAGGAGAGAATGAGATTTAGTAGAGAAGTAGAGAAAAACTGAGAATAGAGTACCACAAGGATGATGTATTTCTTTAGGCTTAGTCCCTGCACGGCTGGTTCGTAGGGGGAAAAGGCAACGGGATTTTTGTATGGGAATCTTTCAGTTAAATGGATGAAATAAGGTCTGTGGTTCACAAAAGTTTACGAAACAGCGTTAGTTTGCGTTCAGCAAGATAATTTTCACAAACGAGAACCACTTTTATGACTTTTGAAGCATTTTCTGAAAATCATGTTTAAAAAAAAAATGCATTTACGCTTCACATTTCCTAAAAGTGGAGCTCGTTTGTGAAGATGATCTCGCTGAACACAAACCTAGCTGTTTCATAAACGTTTGTTAACTACAGGCCGTATAAAATCCTCTTGCACAAAATCCCATTTGCCTTTTACACGTAGGCGGAAGTGCTACTTCTGGACTCATTCCTGCGGTACTCTACAGTATAAAGTATTTAAGACCAAAACAGCTTGAGAGAGAGATAATGAGACCAAAAAATTGAATCCAGAGAAAGTCGACAGATGGCTTTTTTGGCATGAGAAAACCTTTTCTGTCATATTGATGAGATGAACATGGGCTCACCTTGGTGGTTCTGTCATATTGAGTAGATTAACATGGGCTCACCTTGGTGGTTCTGTCATATTGAGTAGATGAACATGAGCTCACCTTGGTGGTTCTGTCATATTGATGAGATGAACATGGCCTCACCTTGGTGGTTCTGTCATATTGAGTAGATGAAAATGGGCTCACCTTGGTGGTTCTGTCATATTGAGTAGATGAACATGAGCTCACCTTGGTGGTTCTGTCATATTGATGAGATGAACATGGGCTCACCTTGGTGGTTCTGTCATATTGATGAGATGAACATGGGCTCACCTTGGTGGTTCTGTCATATTGATGAGATGAACATGGGCTCACCTTGGTGGTTCTGTCATATTGATGAGATGAACATGGGCTCACCTTGGTGGTTGTGTCATATTGAGTAGATGAACATGGGCTCACCTTGGTGGTTCTGTCATATTGATGAGATGAACATGGCCTCACCTTGGTGGTTCTGTCATATTGAGTAGATGAACATGGGCTCACCTTGGTGGTTCTGTCATATTGATGAGATGAACATGGCCTCACCTTGGTGGTTGTGTCATATTGATGAGATGAACATGGGCTCACCTTGGTGGTTCTGTCATATTGATGAGATGAACATGGCCTCACCTTGGTGGTTGTGTCATATTGATGAGATGAACATGAGCTCACCTTGGTGGTTCTGTCATATTGAGTAGATGAACATGGGCTCACCTTGGTGGTTCTGTCATATTGATGAGATGAACATGAGCTCACCTTGGTGGTTCTGTCATATTGATGAGATGAACATGGGCTCACCTTGGTGGTTCTGTCATATTGAGTAGATGAACATGGGCTCACCTTGGTGGTGGTTCTGTCATATTGATGAGATGAACATGGCCTCACCTTGGTGGTTCTGTCATATTGATGAGATGAACATGGCCTCACCTTGGTGGTTCTGTCATATTGATGAGATGAACATGGCCTCACCTTGGTGGTTCTGTCATATTGATGAGATGAACATGGGCTCACCTTGGTGGTTCTGTCATATTGAGTAGATGAACATGGGCTCACCTTGGTGGTTGTGTCATATTGATGAGATGAACATGGACTCACCTTGGTGGTTCTGTCATATTGATGAGATGAACATGGGCTCACCTTGGTGGTTCTGTCATATTGATGAGATGAACATGGCCTCACCTTGGTGGTTGTGTCATATTGATGAGATGAACATGGGCTCACCTTGGTGGTTCTGTCATATTGATGAGATGAACATGGGCTCACCTTGGTGGTTCTGTCATATTGATGAGATGAACATGAGCTCACCTTGGTGGTTCTGTCATATTGATGAGATGAACATGGACTCACCTTGGTGGTTGTGTCATATTGAGTAGATGAACATGGCCTCACCTTGGTGGTTCTGTCATATTGATGAGATGAACATGGCCTCACCTTGGTGGTTGTGTCATATTGATGAGATGAACATGGCCTCACCTTGGTGGTTGTGTCATATTGATGAGATGAACATGGGCTCACCTTGGTGGCTAAGGGCCTCCTTCGCCCACGGCCAGGTTGCGGCTCCTGCCAGCTCCTCGCGGGCCGAGTTGTTGGCGAAGAAAACGTTGAGCATGTCAACACTGCTCAGATGTAGCTCCTCTTTTAGCTCTTTCACGCTCATGTAGGCCCTGCAGACACAGATACATTATATGTATATATATATAAATAATTAAATAAAACAACAAACAACAAATAAATAAATAAGGCATTTACACTTTTTCAGTTCCCATTACTTTTCAGTTCATCATTTTAAATTTGAATTAACCATTGAAGAATCTGTCACAATGGTCAGCACTACACCAATGAAAGTAAACCTAGCCTAGTTAATTGCCAAGTTGCAATATTTTTTTTGACTGATTTCCCCCCATTTTCTCCCCAATTGTACTTCGCCAATTATTTTATTATAATACAATATTCTATTCTGGAGCAAAGGCAGAACATTTTGCTTAGAAAGTGATGTAATCATCTGTTTTGTTGTTTGAGCAGTACGTTGACTTGTATTGTGTATTTTGTGTATCGTGTAAGCCCATGTGGGCTGGGCACCGTAGGGTGCATGACACAACAATCAAAACAATCAAAATCAATCCATCAATCAATGTATGAGATATATTTTTTTTTACATTTGCTAACTTTTGCTAACTGTACTTTTGCCAAATGTGTACTTGTACCTGCCACTTAGCCTTGCTAACGTTGTACTTGCCACACTTGGCTGTTACTCTGTTATATCTTATGTTGTAAATGTATTGTTCGTACTTTTTGTGTTGCCGATGTATCTGATGTAACTTGTGCATCAACCACACCAAGTCAATTTCCTTGTATGTGCAAACATAGTATGGCCAAATAAAATCCCCCCTTCCAAGCTGTCCCGGCCATTGCTCCTCCCCCTCTGCCGGTCTGGGGAGGGGTTGTTGAGACTAGCACATGACACATTACTAGGGGTGTCACGATACACTCAGTTCACGATACAATACGATACACGATATTGGGTTCACGATAACGATAAGATATTTTAACAATATTTTTTTGCAATCGATTTGTAAGTTGAGGGGGCATCCTCCACGCTAATTTGAGTAATTTCACCATTTTCATCCTCCGCGTCTGTAACGTCCCTCGTCTGTTCAAACAAAGCAATGAAAAGGAGAGCGAGCATGCAATCAGATGCAGATCAGTGCCACCATGTTCAGCTTCTTTTTCTCGCGATATGAGATTTCATCTCAACGATACATATTGACACGTTTTGATATCGCGATATATTGTGGGACGATATATTGTGACATCCCTACACATTACATGTGCAGTCACCAGCTGCTTCTTTTCAGCTGACAGCGAGGAGCTTCACCGGCAGGACGTAGTGCGTGGGAGAAACAGGCATACCGACCGACCAGTGGAGGCACTATTGCAGTGACCAGGACACATACGCTTAATGGGGCTTCCCACCCGCAGTCACGAACAATTATGCCTGTAGTATGGACGCCCGACCAAGCCAGACGGAACTTGAACCTGCGACCCTCGTGTTGTTGGTAGGCGGGGAATCTACCGCTGCATACTTGTTGCTTGAGTTCTCTTACTGTGGAGCTGCTTTGTAACAGCGTGGCGCCGCAGCAGCTTTCACCTCACATTCCTTCCTTTGATACCGAAATCACCATCAATCACAGAGCAGAGAACTTAAGACTTGACCGGTTAGATTCCTAAATCATCTCTCTGCTGGAATCGTGTTAAATGTGGCCATAAATAATAAATACACTCAGCGTATAAAATATCAGGACCATCTGCTTTTTTCTTTTTTCTTATTACATCTACCTCTGCCAAGGAGGTTATGTTTTCAGTGCCGTTTGTCTTTACCTCTGCCAAGGAGGTTATGTTTTCAGTGCTGTTTGTCTTTACTTCTGCCAAGGAGGTTATGTTTTCAGTGCCGTTTGTCTTTACCTCTGCCAAGGAGGTTATGTTTTCAGTGCTGTTTGTCTTTACCTCTGCCAAGGAGGTTATGTTTTCAGTGCTGTTTGTCTTTACCTCTGACAAGGAGGTTATGTTTTCAGTGCTGTTTGTCTTTACTTCTGCCAAGGAGGTTATGTTTTCAGTGCCGTTTGTCTTTACCTCTGCCAAGGAGGTTATGTTTTCTGTGCTGTTTGTCTTTACTTCTGCCAAGGAGGTTATGTTTTCAGTGTCGTTTGTCTTTACCTCTGCCAAGGAGGTTATGTTTTCAGTGCTGTTTGTCTTTACCTCTGCCAAGGAGGTTATGTTTTCAGTGCTGTTTGTCTTTACCTCTGCCAAGGAGGTTATGTTTTCAGTGCCGGTTGTCTTTACCTCTGCCAAGGAGGTTATGTTTTCAGTGCTGTTTGTCTTTACCTCTGCCAAGGAGGTTATGTTGTCAGTGCTGTTTGTCTTTACCTCTGCCAAGGAGGTTATGTTTTCAGTGCTGTTTGTCTTTACCTCTGCCAAGGAGGTTATGTTGTCAGTGCTGTTTGTCTTTACCTCTGCCAAGGAGGTTATGTTGTCAGTGCTGTTTGTCTTTACCTCTGCCAAGGAGGTTATGTTGTCTGTGCCGTTTGTCTTTACCTCTGCCAAGGAGGTTATGTTTTCAGTGCCTTTGTCTTTACCTCTGCCAAGGAGGTTATGTTTTCAGTGCTGTTTGTCTTTACCTCTGCCAAGGAGGTTATGTTTTCAGTGCTGTTTGTCTTTACCTCTGCCAAGGAGGTTATGTTTTCAGTGCCTTTGTCTTTACCTCTGCCAAGGAGGTTATGTTTTCAGTGCCGGTTGTCTTTACCTCTGCCAAGGAGGTTATGTTTTCAGTGCTGTTTGTCTTTACCTCTGCCAAGGAGGTTATGTTTTCAGTGCTGTTTGTCTTTACCTCTGCCAAGGAGGTTATGTTTTCTGTCATGTTTGTCTTTACCTCTGCCAAGGAGGTTATGTTTTCTGTGCTGTTTGTCTTTACCTCTGCCAAGGAGGTTATGTTGTCAGTGCTGTTTGTCTTTACCTCTGCCAAGGTGGTTATGTTTTCAGTGCTGTTTGTCTTTACCTCTGCCAAGGAGGTTATGTTTTCTGTGCTGTTTGTCTTTACCTCTGCCAAGGAGGTTATGTTTTCAGTGCTGTTTGTCTTTACTTCTGCCAAGGAGGTTATGTTGTATGTGCTGTTTGTCTTTACCTCTGCCAAGGAGGTTATGTTTTCAGTGCTGTTTGTCTTTACCTCTGACAAGGAGGTTATGTTTTCAGTGCTGTTTGTCTTTACCTCTGCCAAGGAGGTTATGTTTTCTGTGCTGTTTGTCTTTACCTCTGCCAAGGAGGTTATGTTTTCTGTGCTGTTTGTCTTTACCTCTGCCAAGGAGGGTATGTTTTCAGTGCTGTTTGTCTTTACCTCTGCCAAGGAGGTTATGTTTTCTGTGTGTTTGTCTTTACCTCTGCCAAGGAGGTTATGTTTTCTGTGCTGTTTGTCTTTACCTCTGCCAAGGAGGTTATGTTTTCAGTGCTGTTTGTCTTTACCTCTGACAAGGAGGTTATGTTTTCTGTGCTGTTTGTCTTTACCTCTGCCAAGGAGGTTATGTTTTCTGTGCTGTTTGTCTTTACCTCTGCCAAGGAGGTTATGTTTTCAGTGCTGTTTGTCTTTACTTCTGCCAAGGAGGTTATGTTTTCAGTGCCGTTTGTCTTTACCTCTGCCAAGGAGGTTATGTTTTCAGTGCTGTTTGTCTTTACCTCTGCCAAGGAGGTTATGTTTTCAGTGCTGTTTGTCTTTACCTCTGACAAGGAGGTTATGTTTTCAGTGCTGTTTGTCTTTACTTCTGCCAAGGAGGTTATGTTTTCAGTGCCGTTTGTCTTTACCTCTGCCAAGGAGGTTATGTTTTCTGTGCTGTTTGTCTTTACTTCTGCCAAGGAGGTTATGTTTTCAGTGTCGTTTGTCTTTACCTCTGCCAAGGAGGTTATGTTTTCAGTGCTGTTTGTCTTTACCTCTGCCAAGGAGGTTATGTTTTCAGTGCTGTTTGTCTTTACCTCTGCCAAGGAGGTTATGTTTTCAGTGCCGGTTGTCTTTACCTCTGCCAAGGAGGTTATGTTTTCAGTGCTGTTTGTCTTTACCTCTGCCAAGGAGGTTATGTTGTCAGTGCTGTTTGTCTTTACCTCTGCCAAGGAGGTTATGTTTTCAGTGCTGTTTGTCTTTACCTCTGCCAAGGAGGTTATGTTGTCAGTGCTGTTTGTCTTTACCTCTGCCAAGGAGGTTATGTTGTCAGTGCTGTTTGTCTTTACCTCTGCCAAGGAGGTTATGTTGTCTGTGCCGTTTGTCTTTACCTCTGCCAAGGAGGTTATGTTTTCAGTGCCTTTGTCTTTACCTCTGCCAAGGAGGTTATGTTTTCAGTGCTGTTTGTCTTTACCTCTGCCAAGGAGGTTATGTTTTCAGTGCTGTTTGTCTTTACCTCTGCCAAGGAGGTTATGTTTTCAGTGCCTTTGTCTTTACCTCTGCCAAGGAGGTTATGTTTTCAGTGCCGGTTGTCTTTACCTCTGCCAAGGAGGTTATGTTTTCAGTGCTGTTTGTCTTTACCTCTGCCAAGGAGGTTATGTTTTCAGTGCTGTTTGTCTTTACCTCTGCCAAGGAGGTTATGTTTTCTGTCATGTTTGTCTTTACCTCTGCCAAGGAGGTTATGTTTTCTGTGCTGTTTGTCTTTACCTCTGCCAAGGAGGTTATGTTGTCAGTGCTGTTTGTCTTTACCTCTGCCAAGGTGGTTATGTTTTCAGTGCTGTTTGTCTTTACCTCTGCCAAGGAGGTTATGTTTTCTGTGCTGTTTGTCTTTACCTCTGCCAAGGAGGTTATGTTTTCAGTGCTGTTTGTCTTTACTTCTGCCAAGGAGGTTATGTTGTATGTGCTGTTTGTCTTTACCTCTGCCAAGGAGGTTATGTTTTCAGTGCTGTTTGTCTTTACCTCTGACAAGGAGGTTATGTTTTCAGTGCTGTTTGTCTTTACCTCTGCCAAGGAGGTTATGTTTTCTGTGCTGTTTGTCTTTACCTCTGCCAAGGAGGTTATGTTTTCTGTGCTGTTTGTCTTTACCTCTGCCAAGGAGGGTATGTTTTCAGTGCTGTTTGTCTTTACCTCTGCCAAGGAGGTTATGTTTTCTGTGTGTTTGTCTTTACCTCTGCCAAGGAGGTTATGTTTTCTGTGCTGTTTGTCTTTACCTCTGCCAAGGAGGTTATGTTTTTAGTGCCGTTTGTCTTTACCTCTGCCAAGGAGGTTATGTTTTCAGTGCTGTTTGTCTTTACCTCTGCCAAGGAGGTTATGTTTTCTGTGCTGTTTGTCTTTACCTCTGCCAAGGAGGTTATGTTTTCAGTGCTGTTTGTCTTTACCTCTGCCAAGGAGGTTATGTTTTCTGTGCTGTTTGTCTTTACCTCTGCCAAGGAGGTTATGTTTTCAGTGCTGTTTGTCTTTACCTCTGCCAAGGAGGTTATGTTTTCTGTGATGTTTGTCTTTACCTCTGCCAAGGTGGTTATGTTTTTCGTGCCGTTTGTCTTTACCTCTGCCAAGGAGGTTATGTTTTCTGTGCTGTTTGTCTTTACCTCTGCCAAGGAGGTTATGTTTTCAGTGCTGTTTGTCTTTACTTCTGCCAAGGAGGTTATGTTTTCTGTGCTGTTTGTCTTTACCTCTGCCAAGGAGGTTATGTTTTCAGTGCTGTTTGTCTTTACTTCTGCCAAGGAGGTTATGTTTTCAGTGCTGTTTGTCTTTACCTCTGCCAAGGAGGTTATGTTTTCAGTGCTGTTTGTCTTTACCTCTGCCAAGGAGGTTATGTTTTCTGTCATGTTTGTCTTTACCTCTGCCAAGGAGGTTATGTTTTTAGTGCCGTTTGTCTTTACCTCTGCCAAGGAGGTTATGTTTTCTGTGCTGTTTGTCTTTACCTCTGCCAAGGAGGTTATGTTTTCTGTGCTGTTTGTCTTTACCTCTGCCAAGGAGGTTATGTTTTCTGTGCTGTTTGTCTTTACCTCTGCCAAGGAGGTTATGTTTTCTGCGCTGTTTGTCTGTATTTGTCTGTTTTTCTATTTGTTTGTTAGCAGGATTGCGAAAAAACGACTGCGCCGATTGTCATGAAAGTTGGCGGAAGGGTGTAGCATGGGCCAAGGAAGAATGCATTACATTTTAGCGTGGATGCAATCCAATTGGGGTCAAAGAAGGGGGCGGGGCTAGGGGGAAAATGGCCATGGCAGGGATAGGAAGGTCGTAGAGAGTTGGGGTTCGAGGGGTGGGGAGGGGGAGTGGCTTCAGGATCAGCGTTCCGATCCGACTCACAACATTTGCATTTCATAGCAGACTGGAGTATCGGCCTTGGCGGAGGTCTGTGCTCTCCGAGTGCACTTCTAGTTTTTTATGAAATAGGCTGACCAGATAAACTCAGGTGAAAGCAAGGATTCCTCATCCATTACATTACATTACGTCATTTGGCATACGCTTTTATCCAAAGCGACTTACAATAACACATTTTTGTCAGCAATAGAGCAATCAACTATGCAACACAGTCTATGACAACTACAACATCTGAAGGAATAGTGGTAAAGTTAAGTTAGTAATTTTTTTTTCTTTTTTTTTAGAGAGAGAAAGAAGTTAGTTCAAGAAGGGCCCAGATGGAGCATGAAAAGGTGTGTCTTTAGTCTTTTCCGAAAGATCGGCAGTGATTCAGCCATCCTGACTGAAGGTGGAAGCTCATTCCACCATTGTGGTGCCAGGGACGAGAAGAGTCGCGATCGGGATGAGCAACTTTTTTGCCCCCGTAGCGAAGAAGGGGCGAGGCGTCCTGCACTAGTGGAGGAGCGAAGGGCACCGGTCAGGTTTGGAACCTGACTATAGATTGCAGGTACAGAGGAGCTGTCTGGTGTACTGCCCTGTAGGCCAGTACCAGTGTCTTGAATTTGATGCGTGCCGAGATGGGAAGCCAGTGAAGGTCCCGGAGAGGGGAGTGACATGAGAGAATTTGGGTTGGTTGAATACCAGACGGGCTGCAGCGTTCTGAATGAGCTGAAGCGGTCGGATGTCGACGGCAGGTAGGCCGGCCAGGAGCACGTTGCAGTAGTCGAGGCGGGAGATGATAAGTGACTGGACCAGGAGTTGCGTCGCTTCCCTTGTGAGAAAGGGATGGATTTTGCGGATGTTGTAGAGGGAGAACCTACAGGAGCGTGCTGTCGCAGCTATGTTGGCCGAGCAAGACAGCTGGTTGTCAAGGATCACCCCAAGGTCATCCAATGAGCTGAAGAGGGATTTTTAAAGAAACACACAGAGGAAATAGACAAAAGTCATACATGTGTCCCCGGTTGACTGTACAGTCCGGTGCTCCATGCTAACACTTTAGCACTCTATGTTGAATGATAGATAGTAGACGACTAGAATTATCTCAAAAGTGAGAAATTGAGAATCGATTCGTAGCAGCTCCAAAGATAAATGCTGGGTCATTTTATATATAGCTCAATCTGGCAGTTTTATGTAAAAGGCTGGTAAAAAAGAATTGCACAAAATATTCTAGAAAAATAACACTGTTTTGAAATACCAGGGACTACTTTCTCTGTTTCCATATGTGAAGGCGGTGCGTGATTGGAGACTGTGAACAGCTAAAAATCACTGCACAGCAGATGAATAGGCTATGTGGTTGCTCACCTAAAATAATTCCCAAAATAAACCTGGGTACATGATACATCAGCTATATTGAGTTCATATTTAATCTCTTAGTTGAAATTGACTAAGTGGGCGGTGTCTGTCCGAGCGGTGTCAGTCACGATTTGTGACGGAAGTGATTTCATCAGTGATCTCACTCGAGCAATTGTGATGTCATCAGTGTAATAAATCCTTCCTGACTGAGACTATATAAGTGGTGGGAGTATAAGTACGTCCTCCAGAGTCCTAGAAATTGAGTGCAAGTTGCGTTATCCGCCTGATTCGCACCGCCCGGAGCGGAATACCGTCTGCTCGCGTGTTTGCATTGACTTTGCATGTCATGTTGCAGCGTTTGGTGTGAACTGTGAACACAGGTTAATAACCTTTTGAAGACTGGATAATGCTAGTCACCTACTATCACTCAACATTATGCTAAAGTATTAGCATGTAGCACCAGAGCCAGTAATCTACCAGGGACACGTGGATCTTGCTGTCTGTTCTCATAAACTCAGTTCTGTTTCTATCCGCATTACTCAACTAGAGACTGAGAACTTTCTCCCAGCTTTCATAGTTAAAGGTACATTCTGTGATTTTTGTGTTAAAATAAGTGTTAAATGACACTATATTCTGACAGCAATCACTGAAATAGAGTGTTTGGTCAGACTTGAAACCCCCAACCCCCCCGCTGTCCTCTATCTCTCTCCTGTAGTCCTGCATGCAGGGCGGATGTATCTACGCAACCGTAACTCGTAGAGACTCACGGATGGCGGCGTTGGCTTCAGGGTGAAAAAACACATGTAGTCCTCCTAGGGGCGAAGGTTTGTTCTCGCCGCCGTTCAACTGACTACTTTTGATGAGAAGTTCCCAGATGATCGGTAGGCGGAGATCTCTGTGAGCCGAGACTAATACCCTGTTCAAGACAACTCGAACCGCCGGAAAAAATGGGTTCCGACCTGTAAAAAGTGAATTAAACGGTCGTTCAGGCCGGAATTACAGCTTGGAAATTCGGGTATCATCCAGAGCTCCGGTTTGTCCGAGTTGACGTCACAGCCACATCAAAAGGGCGACT